>NC_088643.1:6518494-6730994 GCF_964019385.1 Sycon ciliatum
TGAAATGCCTGAAAACTTGTAGCTGTAAAGTTAATTTAGGTACGTTCGGGCCTGGTTTAAATCTGGCTTTGGAAATTCTATTGTTCATTGCTGTCAGGGTCGATCTCATTTTCTTTATGCTGCACTGACGAGTCCACAAAGAACGAAACATTTAGTATTTCACTCCTGCTCTTTTAGTAGTTGACCACCCCCATGCAGGTAGTGCCTTTGCTGTTTGCGTTACGCAGAGCTCACTGACTTGTCGGTTTGAGCACTCTGGCATAGTGGCAAGGTGCGTTAGGGCCTGGTTTAAAACTGGCTTTTAAAAATTATTTTCAATTCAAATCAGGTTCGGCCTAATTTTCTCTGTGCTGCGCTGATGAGTCAACGAAGGACAAAGCAGTTCTGTCCCCGGATTGAGTATTTCACTCCTGTTCATAGAAGTTGAGCACTCTCGTGGTGGGTAGTGCCTTTGCTGTTTGCGTTATGGAGAGCTCACTGAGTTGTCGGTTGGAACACTCTGGCAAGGCACATTCGCGCCTGGTTTAAATCTGGCTTTGGAAAATTTATTTCTCACTACTATCAGGTCCATTTTCTCTGTGTTACGCTGATGAGTCTACAAAGGGCAAAACAGTTCTGTCCGCAGATCGAGTACTGTAGCTGTAAATTTGAAAAATGTACATGCCAGTTCCAAGGATTCCTTCAGAAGTCATTGGAAATATGTCATATTTTCAAGGATTTTGTAAAGTTGATCTACACCCCGGAAAGAAACCTGGCTGGGGGATTTCAACATTCAACAGCCAGCAAGGCTGATGGATTTACCGCTACGGCCTAATCTCATCGCATACAAATGGGTCGAGTGGCTTTTATTTCGTGAGGCCGCTTTCTAACGTTACTTGAGTTGAGAAGTGAAGAATGTGCAAGTGGCTGCGTTGGAGTTTGTGGACAATTAGAGTTTTTTTAACCAATTGGAGGTCATGACGTGGGTAAAGTGTGAAGATATACTTTCGGGTAGTCTTAGGTAGATCACTACCTGGGATAAGTCAAGTAACGTTAGAAAGCGGCATCACGAAATAACGATTTCCTTGCATCAAGCATAAACAGATGCTGGGAATACAATTGCAGTAGTCGGTGTTTCTTGGCGCGCAGACTCAAAAAACACCAGCAGATAACGAAGAAGAATTTTATTTTGAAGGATCAATTGGGGAAGTGAACTGCCTGAAAAGAGAAAAAATTCAGGCAGTTCACTTCCCCAATTGATCCTTTGAATTTGAAGTTCTCTCAATTCTTTCAAAATATTATTTTGACTAGTACTATTCTTTAATATAGCTATAAATAGGATGAAGGCAGCAGACATTATACTTTGTGAATAATAATATTATTCTTTGGCCCAGTATCAGCGAGAATCGACCTACGGGTGAAAATATTTTTACACAGAAAAAGTCATTTTCTGCAACGGCAAAAATCTCTTGCTTCGCGCTGTGCACATCCAAACAAAAATTAGTTCATTGCGACAATGAAAGCTTTTGATTGTCCTAAAAGTGTAGTAGGAGCGTTGGCTCACGATGGCCAACTGCTGTCCATCTCTGCCAGAAGTCATTGGACTTCCTAGGTAGGAATCGTCGCGTCTGGTAGAGAACGACAACAGTTCTCACAAGATGTTTTTGTCGACATCCAATTCCTATTTTAGCAACGAGAAATTCAACTTTATTTATGCGCTCCGCCAAAGGAGCTCTTTGCTGGTGGAAGTCCTTTCTGACATCTTGAAATCCTCGTAGGGCCCTTCTGATTTTAGGACAGCTCCTGTCAGGGGAAATACCCAACGAGGAGACACTAGTGAGGCGACGGCGACAGAAGCGGTTCAACTGAAATGTCCTGGATCAACTCGAGTTAGGACCAAAGAGCTCTGCCGCTTATGACATGATCTGTCACCCTGAACTCCGTGCTGTACACCAAAATCCTAGCATGGTGCCAGAGCTGAACTAACCTGTGTCTGTTGTGATCTATGAACTCTCTGCGCTCAGCGCTGGAATCATGGCACACTGACGCGGATGCTACCACTGAGTTTCCCACAGAGATCAAATTTGCAGCAGAACCATGATGGACTCCATATACCACAGAATCATGTACAAGATGAAGTCCATGCTGTTAGAATGTTGTGTCTGTGCCATATTCCCTGTGGCATGCACAGATTGGGACTCCAGGTGTAGTTGTAGCTACGCTCCCTCCTGTTCTGGACTTCTGTGGGTTTTCAGCAGACTTGGGAGGGTGCAAGCAATTTTCATTGGTCCGCAGTGATGAGGATCAAGACCACCCATGCTCTACGCCAGAGGTTGCGCGAGAGTTGTTGTGCAACAACAACTGGATGGCTGATTTATTCACTGCCTTTTGTAACACACAGTATTCTGATGTGGAAAACGCTGTGATAAATTGTTGTATTTCCTGATATGTACCTATGGTTGTTTTAAAAAAATTTGAACACTCTACGATGAAGGAGACGGCTATGGCGGAGTTTTGAACTTGTCATTTGCATGCCTGACGTTGAGAAGACGTCGCTGCGTTCCAGCGCTGGTTGTTTGACTGCTGAGGCAAAGGATGTGGTATCATCGTGCTGGTCTCGTCCAGAGCTTTCCAACGAGCCCAAGATTCTAAAAATCGAATGAGTACAACTAAAGTTATGACCTGGCAAAGCTGAAATTTCGTTCGACGTTTCAATGGGTGAAATTTATATGACGGTTAAAGGGTTAAGAAGCTTCTGGGTCATTGATATTGATTTGTTCCGTCTAATACTTTGCCATGTGATCACTAGATATAGGGAGTTAAATCACGTGACCGGGCACTTACATTGGGTCTCTACACGCGGATGTACGCATGGCCAGGTGGGCAGCGTCGCGTTTTTTTTAATGTTTTACTGCAAGCTCAAATTTTTGAGCAAGAAGACATCCATTTCCTGGTTCGTGAAAACAGTAGCTTTTGTTTGGTGTGTCGCTTGCCGTCATAGAACCGTTTTCCGACGTCCAAAGTTCATTTCGATCGTGTTTTTCAGTGCTTTCTTCTGGTTGCTCGCCGAGGAAACGCTCATATTCGTGTAGAGAACCCTCGAATTTAGTAAGATCGAGTCGTCCTGCAACTTCAGGAATTAGCAAAAGTCTGCCAAATTACCTGATCGATGGCAAGTCATACAGAAAAGGAGACAGATGACAGCACCAAGGGCGTCGTTGGAGATATGTGTAAAGTGCTGGGTTTGACTCGGACGTCGCTGCTAAATTCAGTGGAAAACAACGATGCATTTACGTCTCTGAAGCGTAGTGCTGAGAGCTTGTCCAATGGTCTTGTGTTGGAGCTTTTCCGATTAAAAGAAACG
Source organism: Sycon ciliatum (assembly GCF_964019385.1). Lineage (NCBI taxonomy): Eukaryota > Metazoa > Porifera > Calcarea > Leucosolenida > Sycettidae > Sycon > Sycon ciliatum. Next base: position 6,521,838 of record NC_088643.1, read on the forward strand.
GAGAAACTGACGTTCAAGGCTTTCACAACATGGCTGGAAGGAATATCTGGGAGAGAACGTTCAACTTTAAATTCGAAGGCAGTGTCTGTCAAAATGAACAGACTGAAAGACAGACGTACTTACGTCCTGAAAGCAAACAAAGAGCAGTGGCATTTGCTTTCTGAGCAGGTATTTGAGCTTCCAGCTGGAGAGGCAGCAGGCTCTGGGTCCAGAGCTGGATCAAGCAGTGAAGCTGAGAGCAAATCCGCCGTGTCCAGTTCTGACCAGGCCACTGTAGAGATGATGAACTTCTGTCCATGGAAGGAGAACTTGCTACTGTGAACAAAAGGAAAGATGCTCTGGAGGAGACTGTAAAGAGGCAGCGGGATAAGATCAGGAATGCGACAAAGAAGATGAAGCGCCAAGACAGTGCCCTTGCTGAGGCCCAGGATAGCGAGGAGAACACAGAGGTTTCGTATCTGGAGCGCAAGCTTACAAACGAGCAGCACCGTGTTTATTACTACCAAAAGCAGCTGTCAGTCAAGGACGAGAATATGAGGGAGCTTGAATGTAGCCTGGCGGAAGTTCGCCGATTGCTCTCTGCGGCTCAGAGCGAGATTTCTTCTCTTGAGGCTGGCCTGATGGATGCGCATGAAGAAACGGAATACTGTGACACAGATGTGAAGACGATGGATGTTGGGAAATATCGAGATGCTGTGAGGGAGTGCTGTCTAGGCTTACTGGCGATGAATGTGGGAGTAAGGCATGTCGGTCCAGTTATCCGAACCGTACTGAAAATGGTTGGTAAATCAGCTGATCCCCTTCCAAGTGCCGGGCTGCTCTCCAAAATGCTTGTAGTTGTAGAGCTCAAGCAAATCAGTTCAATGCAAGTTGGCGAGTCCCTGATGGAAGCATCTAGCACCACCCTCCACAGCGATGGCACAAGTAAGGGTGGCTTCAAGTTCGGCAGCCACCAGGTGGCACGAACTGCCACAGAAGTGCTGACTCTGGGAATTGTGAACATGAAGTGTGGTAGTGCAGACCATGTGTTGGACAAGCTGAAGCAAGTACTGGGAGATGTCGCGAGTGCTTGCAGTGGCGACGGCAAAGAACAAATTGCGGAGATCTTGAAAGGCATCACCAATACCATGAGTGACCGCTGCATAGTGCAGAAGAAATTCAACGAACTGCTGCAGGAATACCGTGCTGACGTATTGCCAAGTGTTGTTGGCGGATGGGAGGATTTGACATCGGAGCAGCAGAGCAAGTTAACAACAATGAACAACTATTTCTGCGGACTCCACTACATATTCGGATTAGCAGACCAAGCCCAAGAGCGCCTGAAAAAGTGGGAAGAGGTCCATTTCGAAGGCAAGGCATTTGGGGCCACAGAGCTGCCACGGGCGTTTGACACGACTGAGTCCAGAGTGATCCGCATGCTTTGCACCACTGCCAATGCCTTTGAAAAGCATGGCAACGAACAGGCCGGCTGCATGGCTGACTTCAATGTCTACATGGAGGAGACTGGCATTCCTGTCCCACTTGCCGAGCTACGTGGTAACCGCAGCTATGTTTGCTTTTACAACGGCGCCGGTGTCTCCTATTTGCGAGAGACCCTTCTCCAGTAGATACCTCCAGATGACAAAAGCAGAAAAACGTCATTTTGTGAAAAATCACCCTAACTAAGGGTGCGTTCTTAAATCCTCTCGGAAAAGTTGGACACTCTCCGAAGAGCTCGAGAGCTGTTCTTATTCTCTCCGACTTTAAGGAGGCTCTCCAAAGCTCTCCAAGCTTCAGAGGTGGTTGAAACTCGGAGATTCCTGCGGTTTGGGATCAGCGCTTGCGAACTACGACTAAAAGCCACGTGTTAATCATGAGTGTACCCATTTCCCTTTTCGCATACGCACACGTGCATATTACATTCATCACTCAAGATCGCTTCCTTTGGCGCTTCATTTTGCTTGACATGTGCAAAATATCTCCGAATTCTTCGAGACCCGTTCTTGAATTATCCCGGTTCAGCGGTTTCTTTGACTTCTCTTTTCTTCTTCTCCGAGAAGCTAGGGAATATAAGAACGCACCCTAAGGTCCATTTTTGCAGATACTGGGCCATATCATAAGCCTTGACGGACAAATTTGCTTTGGGGGTGCACACAGAAAACTGAGCATACGATTTTTATTCATATCCCACAACTGCGTGCACATGCATTTGAAGTGAACATCTGCGCACGCTAGTGCTAGGGATGATGGACAAAACCTAGTGTGATAGTCCCGACCAGGGAGTAGTAAAATACAGCGAGGTGACACGCCACTAATCGTGATTTTTGATGGGTGCCTCGCGCTTGTTTTTTTTTCTTTTGCAAAAAAAGATGATCTGCTTAATCAATCTTGAGTATTTGTCGAAGAACTAATTCCGTGAAAAGGTCTATCCATCTCATGGAACAGCATTTGTTTTGCCCTTGTGATGCATCTGTGTCATCGTCATATGGAAAAGTATCACCCTTCCGAAATTCGTCCCGATCGACGGCATGGAGCAATAGAACGAAGGTGATTTCCTTGAGAACAATATGTGTATGATTGGAGATGAAAAGCGAGTGCACCGATTTCGAAGTCGAAAAAATCTCTAGGACACCACACGATCGGCACTAATTTCTCCTCAGTTGTGATCAACCAGTACTTCTCTACCTTCTTTGTGATGATGAGCATTTCATATTATCGTATGCTAGAGATTCGGGAGTTCACTTTTCGGAATGAAATGTTCCTAAGTTTGTGAAGGATTGAAATGCGGCCTACATCGTCGTAAACAGCTTGTATCGACACAGGAAAAATCTACGGCGCGCAGGGATATCTCCCAAAGTGATACCACTCTTGCCGGACTTCTATCCTGACATAGTGGTAGTTTGGTCGACTACCAAACTTTGTGAAGGCAGACAATTGTTGGAAATTCTCAGCGCTGAGTTTCTACGGGCTGCAGTAGGAGTCTCTTTGGCGGTAGGTATTTTACTACTCCCTGATCGAGAGAATCCTCATCCGCGCGCGTGTCTACACACTTCGGTTCCCATAGTACCCCAATCTCACCCGCCGGGTGAAAACGGTGCTGAGGCAATCGTCAAACTGGCCGTATATGCTCGTGTCACCTCCCTGTATTTTACTACTCCCTGGTCCCGACACGAGCAACGCAACGAAACTTTGCTTTAGTGCGAAAAAATAATTGTCAACAACGGGATAATGCAGAAAAATTAGTAAGCTGATGTTCAAGCCTTCAGTTCACCTTACCGTCCGTGGTAGTGAGAGTCTTCGATCCGTCTAGGTGAGCTTCTGCCGAATTCTGCAGCCTCGTACTAGTTAGCAGAGAATTTGACTTTCAACTACGACAATCAGTGTATTCGCCTAGCTACAGCGGGACAGCAACACCATCAGTAAATCTAGAGAAGAACGGAAATATGTTCAGTAGGATGGCAAGCCTCGGGTACTCAGTCAGTACTAGAAGTAGTGTTAGCTACTGATACTCCGCTACAACTGAAACAAATCTCTCCCAAAGCCTTTTATCCCCATGCTGTTATGTAGGCGAATCCACAACCACTGATTTTTTACACACAGCTGGTAGTGACCATGCGAACCGCTGGGGACACGTACACGCCAGCTAGCTAAAGACTAAGTCACGTGATCGAACACAATGCGCGTTATTCTTACGTGTGCAACACTGCCAAGGCCAAGTCCCACGTAGATGAACACGTGATGTCATTCATAATGACTATGTACTAGCCGCACGTAGATGAACACGTGATGTAGGTCTTCGGCCCCTTTGCCTTTGGCTTCCTCTACGTGGCCACGTAGACGAAGTTCGAAGCCAAAGAGTGACATGGTAGACATGGTAGACGAAGCCGAAGCCTGTAACCGAAGACCGACATCACGTGTACTCATTATGCAAAAATCACATGTAGTCGGTCTCGACTCTCGATCGAGTCGATGAGAGGCTCGCAGTTGGCGCCCACGTCATTATTTGGACACGCCAGCTAAAGACTTGGACTTGATCCAACAACGGCGTTACGCTTTATTGTTAGGTGTGCAGCACAGTTACACTACCAAGCCAACAGGCACCCTACGATCCGTGATCAGGCAGTCGATTCAGCTTGAATTTCGGGGCCTATTACAACATGACTGTATTACGTGCAGACTGCACGTCATTATTATAAGTACGTACAATGACTACTGTATAATAATAGGGGAGCTAGAAGCGCAAGGAGCTGAAACTCACAAGCTGAGTCCACCACGTCCCCGACCACCACCCCGGCTATACTATGCTATGCTATCCGTGTCTTGCTTTGTATACCTTCATTGGCTTCAACTCATGCCCCCGGCTGATGCTGTGCGTGTACAGGTGTACATGTGACATAACTAGAGCAAAAATAGATGACGTGGGCCTTGTCTGAACCATACTCCTACACAGTTGCGTGACGTGTTTTTCACGTCATTAGACTCCCACACTCATTCAGAGCGCGCAAGAAGCAGTACACCTAGATCTACTGCGGCGGGTGCACTCCGAGTCTAGTCAGTGCTCTCAACTTAACTTGTAATGTCTTTTTCCTTTCTACATATAAATAGAATTAAAAAACTACAAAGCCAACAAAGAGTACCATACAATTGTCATCATTCATGTGCTGTATTGAGTAAAACTCAACCAAATTCCAAAAATTAAAACATGTTGTGGACAGACATGCTAATGCAATCGATCGTTATATGTAATTCCAAATGTACTAATTATGATAGACTGAGAACAATCATGTCCAAAACTAGAACTGACAAAATAAATAAAAAAGAGGATAAGAAGGATCTAGTCAATCATCATCATCATTGAATACTTGAAACGGTAACAACTAGCCGTGTGTTAACAAGGGCGGGTGAAGTGGACTATCAAAATAAGGAGGTATACAATCACGAAGTTCGAGATGCATAACATTGCAATATACAATGTAATGTGGGGTGTCAAATGTACCTCCATGTGTATACGTGTCTTGGTGTGTCTGCGTGCGCGTGTGTGTCGGTGTGATCGCCATGGGAATCGGTTGTTGACACGGGGCGCTGTTTAGATGATAATCGGACTATTCTTCGCGTTTTTCGTCTTCTTTCTTTTCGTCTTCTTGCACACATTCTGGTCTTCTTTGCTTCTCTGAAAGCGGTAGCTTTTCTGGCCGCAAAGGAAACTAGTTTTTTCCAAAATTCTTCATGGCGTTCACTAGCTCCGGTATCGTCCATAGCTTCTGATCAGGCGATCCTGATATTGATGAAAGTAGATGGCTTCCCAAGCCGCTGCATAGAACTTCACGACTGGGGCGACTTGACTTAGCCAAACTCTTCCAGAATTCTTCATATTCGTTGAGAGCCATGAAGTAATTCTCGGGATTCAATGTCTTAAGCCTACCCATTATCAGCAGCTTCAGAACTGAGTGCTTTTCTGAGAGCTTGGCGGCCATGTCGACCAATGTTCGGGACATATCCATATCTTCGCCCAGATCATAATTGTCGTAATAGTTGATATCACAATGGTAGTAAGGGTTATACGAGTCCGTCCACTCATCATCATCGTCGATAAGGGGAAATGCGTTGAGATCTTCAAGTTCCAGAGCTGATAACAATTTTCTGTCTTTCTGGGCTAAATTGTGCAGGGAATGCGCAATTTTCATAAGCCTCCGCGAGCGGTTAAAGTAAGGTATGTATTTGGTCATCCTTGAAACAAGTGGTTCCATCGAGTTGATAATCACTGCTTGACGCGATTTCTTCGATGCGAAACGCTTGAACAAATCTGCCACATCTCTAAACAGGTACTGCAATGGTTCAAAGCAAAGGGAACTCAAGTCTTTGGTCGACTTAACGTTTCGGTCGATTTCCCTCAGCAAAAGGTTTGGTAGGAACTCTCGATCTTCTTGTGCATGTAGTAAATGGCGTTCGGCGAGTGACTTGAACAGGCCAGCGCTGTCCCAGCTCGTGGTATGACTCAACTGTGCTGGCAGCATCAACTCTAGGCACGACAGTGTGATAATCGACTGCTTCTTTTCTCTGCCGACCAAACCAACATCCACATCGCTGCCGTAAATGCAATGCATGGTATCGATGCACCGGCTATAATACAGGCCAGCCACACCGGTGACAATTTCCAGGTTTCTGGCAACGTCTGTATATGACACGTCCAAAGCAGGACTGAGTTGATAGCGTTGCTGCACGCATGGGACAAAGAATACACAAATTGATAGTGAAAACAACTTGTTTGTGCATTCGTGAGGCATATCGGTTGACAATTGGACCTGATCATTATGATAGTACAGCCAGTTTTCCTTAGCCGCTTCCGTCTGTGATTTTCTCAATTTAAATAATAGAATGGAAGTGGAAGATTCAATGGACTTCTCGTGTGCTCTGGATGGTTGTCGTGAGTCAGTCAAGTGAGAATTCCAGTCGGCAGGAATAGCGCAAGCTCACACGTAGGGAGAAACACACAATTCCCCGGGAATAGTAAAGTAGAATTGCAACGAGACGTATACGGACAAAACGGCTGCATTTCGAGTGTGAACAGGAGACGGCGTTGTGTGCCGACTCTCCCCCCCCCCCCCCCCCCCCACAACAAAACTGCATACTAGAGTTCTTTAGCATTTCAAACACTTAGCTCCCATGATAATTCACCGAATGTCTAACATGATTCATTCTCGCCATTGAACTTGCAAAATGCAAGCTCCGTTTCCTTATGCACCATGTTCACACCACCAGCATTAGCTCTATTCTAAAACAGTAACTCCAACATCCCAGGAACACCCGTAGTAATGACAATTGCAAATACGTTGTGCCCCTCTAACGCTGGGAACACCTGGCAACAGCTGACCATTGGTTTCCGCCGTGAAGCTTTGGAACACCCTGCCACAGGAGATCACCTCCACTTGTCGCCATAATTCGTTAGAACTAATGCTGAAAGTGTTCGTCCATGGTTAACCTAGCCTAACATTACCTCCCTTGAGCATCTGCCCTCATTTCCCCGTTCTTGTCTGATTGTAAAGTTTGTCAAAAATTGGCTTGTAATTCCCAGTACATGTATTTTCCCTTTATTTCTCTCATTTTCTCGAGACACTTTTCATTTTTTATTCTATCGCCATTATAATATTGGACATCAATGCCCGATTGTTTTGCAATCTAAATTAGAACTTCAAGTAAACAAACTACTTACCCGGAATCTGTGGTGTAATCTGTAAACTACATCCCTTTCTACCTGCACGTGCGAAACGACAAGTCTGGTGGACTCTGTAGTAGAATGACAGGGGGCAATCTACTATAGTAGAACGACCCCCCCCCCCCCCCGGTCATTGTACTATATAGTAGATTGCCCCCGGGGTCACTCTACTATATAGTACAATGCCCGGGGGTCCATCTGCTGGGGGGTCATTCTACTATATAGTACACCGGACAACCGCATCCCAAAACAGGTACTGTTTGGCTCCTTCTTGCAGCGTCGCCCAGCACATGGCCCACGCCGCAGATGGAAGGACTGTGCTGTCCGGGATCTACGTGCCCGTGGCGTGGATGCATCATGGTATGATGTTGCATGTGAGTCTCGCGCGGAGTGGCGCAGCACCTACCAAGAGCCTGACAATGTGCCTGAGCCTCCGCCCCCAGTGGTATGTACGGTACGCGGACGGGATTTTGCACGGAAAGGAGACATGGCTCGGCATAAGTGTCTGGAGGAGCGTGCGCGGCCTGTGTCTGAGCAGCGGGGCGCCAGTCAGTGCGGGCGGTGTGGGCGGTGGCTGAGAAGCCGCGGTGGCTTGGTCCGGCATGTGTGTGCCTCAACGGTGGATGCCGCAGTGCCACCTGGAACTACCGGAACGTCGGCACCGGCGGAGGGATGTTGTGCCGCGCATTGTAAACAGGTGTGGTCGCTGCTTTCGCGATGTCCGGGGACGGGGAAGGCATCGCTGTTCAAGGGTGGCGCATAGACCAACAGCAGAGGAGCGCTCAGCCTTCCAGCATGTGTGCATATGCGGCAAGCGGATGCGACTACCCGTGCACCTGGAGCGTCATCGAGCGTCGTGTCCTCTCTCTCTCTCTCTTCTCAAGTTTCCCAGTAATGGGATCACGTGACCCTTTTGCGGCAGTGACTCTACAGGACAGGACAGGTGTGTCTGTGTGTGTATGTGTGTGTATGTGTATGTGTGCGTGTGTATGTGTATGTGTGCGTGTGTATGTGTGTGTGTATGTGTGTGTATGTGTGTGTGTATGTGTGTGTGTATGTGTGCGTGTGTGCGTATGTGTGTGTGCGTATGTGTGTGTGTGTGTGCGTGTGTATGTGTGTGTGTGTATGTGCATGCTTATTGAATAGTCTAAGTTAAACGACATTTTCTTTTTTGATTCATAAATAGGGACTGTGCTTGCGAATGAGAACACCATTCATTACTTTGAGTTCATTTTTGAAATTTAGACACAAAAGCAGAGTATAATATACATGTCTACATGTATGCACAAAGAACAAAAAGGGGAATATTGAAACGATTTTTACTTCTGTGATGGAAGTACTAAGTACTCAATAGATTCCGCGGTACTGCCCTCGTACTCGTGCAGGAACCTGTTCTTAACTCGGATACTGCGCCAGTAATACATGTAAAAAAGGAAACACATGAGAACGAGTTATGCGGCAACTATCCACGACTGTGTTTTCTTCTCTTTTTTTGCAAGAAAATAAATAAAGGAAAAGTGTGTAAATAAATAGAATTAAAAAAATACAAAGCCAACAAAGAGTACCATACAATTGTCATCATTCATGTGCTGTATTGAGTAAAACTCAACCAAATTCCAAAAATTTAAAACATGTTGTGGACAGACATGCTAATGCAATCGATCGTTATATGTAATTCCAAATGTACTAATTATGATAGACTGAGAACAATCGTGTCAAAAACTAGAACTGACAAAATAAATAAAGAAGAGGATAAGAAGGATCTAGTCAATCATCATCATCATTGAATACTTGAAACGGTAACAACTAGCCGTGACTAACACTGTTAACAAGGGCGGGTGAAGTGGACTATCAAAATAAGGAGGTATACAATCACGAAGTTCGAGATGCATAGCATTGCAATATACAATGTAGTGTGGGGTGTCAAATGTACGTCCATGTTTATACGTGTCTTGGTGTGTCTGCGTGCGCGTGTGTGTCGGTGTGATCGCCGCGGCCATCGGTTGTTGACACGGGACGCTGTTTAGATGATAATTGGACTATTCTTCGCGTTCTTCGTCTTCTTTCTTTTCGTCTTCTTGCACACATTCTGGTCTTCTTTGCTTCTCTGAAAGCGGTAGCTTTTCTGGCCGCAAAGAAAACTAGTTTTTTTCCATAATTCTTCATGGCGTTCACTAGCTCCGGTTTCGTCCATAGCTTCTGATCAGGCGATCCTGATATTGATGAAAGTAGATGGCTTCCCAAGCCGCTGCATAGAACTTCACGACTGGGGCGACTTGACTTAGCCAAACTCTTCCAGAATTCTTCATATTCGTTGAGAGCCATGAAGTAATTCTCGGGATTCAATGTCTTAAGCCTACCCATTATCAGCAGCTTCAGAACTGAGTGCTTTTCTGAGAGCTTGGCGGCCATGTCGACCAATGTTCGGGACTTATCCATATCTTCGCCCAGATCATAATTGTCGCTATAGTTGATATCACAATGGTAGTACGGGTTATACCAGTCCGTCCACTCATCATCATCGTCGATAAGGGGAAATGCGTTGAGATCTTCAAGTTCCAGAGCTGATAACAATTTCCTGTCTTTCTGGGCTAAATTGTGCAGGGAATGCGCAATTTTCACAAGCCTCCGCGAGCGGTTAAAGTAATGTATGTATTTGGTCATCCTTGAAACAAGTGGTTCCATCAAGTTGATAATCACTCCTTGACGCGTTTTCTTCGATCCGAAACGCTTGAACAAATCTGCCACATTTCTAAACAGGTACTGCAATGGTTCAAAGCGAAGGGAACTCAAGTCTTTGGTCGACTTAACGTTTCGGTCGACATCCTTCAGCAAAAGGCTTGGTAGGAACTCTCGATCTTCTTGTGCATGTAGTAAATGGCGTTTGGCGAGTGACTTGAACAGGCCAGCGCTGTCCCAGCTAGTGGTATGACTCAACTGTGCTGGCAGTACCCACTCTAGGCACAACAGTGTGATAATCGACTGCTTCTTTTCTCTGCCGACCAAACCATCATCCACATCGCTGTCGTAAATGCAATGCATGGTATCGATGCACCGGCTATGATACAGGCCGGCCACACCGGTGACAATTTCCAGGTTTCTGGCAACGTCTATATATGACACGTCCAAAGCAGGACTGAGTTGATAGTGTTGCTGCACGCATGGGACAAAGAATACAAAAATTGATAGTGAAAACAACGTATTTGTGCATTCGTGAGGCATATCGGTTGACAATTGGACCTGATCATTATGATAGTACAGCCAGTTTTCCTTAGACGCTTCCGTCTGTGATTTTCTCAATCTAAATAATAGAATGGAAGTGGAAGATTCAATGGACTTCTCGTGTGCTCTGGAGGTTGTCGTGAGTCAGTCAAGTGAGAATTCAAGTCGGCAGGAATAGCTCAAGCTCACACGTAGGGAGCAACACACAATTCCCCGGGAATAGTAAAGTAGAATTGCAACGAGACGTATATGGACAAAACGGCTGCATTTCGAGTGTGAACAGGAGACGGCGTTGTGTGCCGACTCCCCCCCCCCCCCCCAACAAAACTGCATACTAGAGTTCTTTAGCATTTCAAACACTAAGCTCCCCATGATAATTCACCGAATGTCTAACATGATTCATTCTCTCCATTGAACTTGCAAAATGCAAGCTCCGTTTCCTTATGCACCATGTTCACACCACCAGCATTAGCTCTATTCTCAAACAGTAACTCCAACATCCCAGGAACACCCGTAGTAATGACAATTGCAAATACGTTGTGCCCCTCTAACGCTGGGAACACCTGGCAACAGCTGACCATTGGTTTTCGCCGTGAAGCTTTGGAACACCCTGCCACAGGAGATCACCTCCACTTGTCGCCATAATTCGTAAGAACTATTGCTGAAAGTGTTCGTCCATGGTTAATCTAGCCGAACATTTTACAACCAGATATTTAATCATTCCAGTCATATTTGTATCTTTTCTTGCCGCCTTAGATCACAATTGGCAACCATACCACCAGAATGGTAATGTACAGATATACAATAGTAAATGCTGCTGTCTGATGATCGCTGAAATGCCTGAAAACTTGCAGCTGTAAAGTTAATTTAGGTACGTTCGGGCCTGGTTTAAATCTGGCTTTGGAAATTCTATTGTTCATTGCTGTCAGGGTCGATCTCATTTTCTTTATGCTACGCTGACGAGTCCACAAAGAACGAAACATTTAGTATTTCACTCCTGCTCTTTTAGTAGTTGACCACCCTCATGCGGGTAGTGCCTTTGCTGTTTGCGTTACGCAGAACTCACTGACTTGTCGGTTTGAGCACTCTGGCATAGTGGCAAGGTGCGTTCGGGCCTGGTTTAAATCTGGCTTTTAAAAATTATTTTCAATTCAAATCAGGTTCGGCCTCATTTTCTCTGTGCTGCGCTGATGAGTCAACGAAGGACAAAGCAGTTCTGTCCCCGGATTGAGTATTTCGCTCCTGTTCATAGAAGTTGAGCACTCTCGTGGTGGGTAGTGCCTTTGCTGTTTGCGTTATGGAGAGCTCGCTGAGTTGTCGGTTGGAGCACTCTGGAAAGGTACATTCGCGCCTGGTTTAAATCTGGCTTTGGAAAATTTATTTCTCACTACTATCAGGTCCATTTTCTCTGTGTTGCGCTAATGAGTCCACAAAGGGCAAAACAGTTCTGTCCGCAGATCGAGTACTGTAGCTGTAAATTTGAAAAATGTGAAAAATGTACATGCCAGTTCCAAGGATTCCTTCAGAAGAAGTCATTGGAAATATGTCATATTTTCAAGGATTTTGTAAAGTTGATCTACACCCCGGAAATAAACCTGGTTGGGGGATTTCAACACTCAACAGCCAGCAAGGCTGATGGATTTACCGCTACGGCCTAATCTCATAGCTTACAAATGGGTCGAGTGGCTTTTATTTCGTGATGCCGCTTTCTAACGTTACTTGAGTTGAGAAGTGAAGAATGTGCAAGTGGCTGCGTTGGAGTTTGTGGACAATTAGAGTTTTTTTAACCAATTGGAGGTCATGACATGGGTAAAGTGTGAAGATATACTTTCGGGTAGTCTTAGGTAGATCACTACTTTGGATAAGTCAAGTAACGTTAGAAAGCGGCATCAAGAAATAACGATTTCCTTGCATCAAGCATAAACAGATGCTGGGAATACAATTGCAGTAGCCGGTGTTTCTTGGCGTGCAGACTCAAAAAACACCACCAGATAAAGAAGAAGAATATTATTTTGAAGGATCAATTGGGGAAGTCAACTGCCTGAAAAGAGAAAAAATTCAGGCAGTTCACTTCCCCAATTGATCCTTTGAATTTGAAGTTCTCCCAATCCTTTCAAAATATTATTTTGACTAGTACTATTCTTTAATATAGCTATGAATAGGATGAAGGCAGCAGACATTATTCTTTGTGAATAATAATATTATTCTTTGGCCCAGTATCAGCGAGAATCGACCTACGGGTGAAACTATTTTTTGACAGAAAAAGTCATTTTCTGCAACGGCAAAAATCTCTTGCTTCGCGCTGTGCACATCCAAACAAAAATTAGTTCATTGCGACAATGAAAGCTTTTGATTGTCCTAAAAGTGTAGTAGGAGCGTTGGCTCATGATGGCCAACTGCTGTCCATCTCTGCAAGAAGTCATTGGACTTCCTAGGTAGGAATCGTCGCGTCTGGTAGAGAACGACAACAGTTCTCACAAGATGTTTTTGTCGACACCCAATTCCTATTTTAGCAACGAGAAATTCAACTTTATTTATGCGCTCCGCCGAAGGAGCTCTTTCCTGATGGAAGAACTTTCTGACATCTTGAAATCCTCGTAGGGCCCTTCTGATTTTAGGACAGCTCCTGTCAGGGGAAATACCCAACGAGGAGACACTAGTGAGGCGACGGCGACAGAAGCGGTTCAACTGAAATGTCCTGGATCAACTCGAGTTAGGACGAAAGAGCTCTGCCGCTTATGACATGATCTGTCACCCTGAACTCCGTGCTGTACACCAAAATCCTAGCATGGTGCTAGAGCTGAGCTAACCTGTGTCTGTTGTGATCTATGAACTCTCTGCGCTCAGCGCTGGAATCATGGCACACTGACGCGTATGCTACCACTGAGTTTCCCACAGAGATCAAATTTGCAGCAGAACCATGATGGACTCCATATACCACAGAATCATGTACAAGATGAAGTCCATGCTGTTAGAATGTTGTGTCTGTGCCATATTCCCTGTGGCATGCACAGATTGGGACTCCAGGTGTAGTTGTAGCTACGCTCCCTCCTGTTCTGGACTTCTGTGGGTTTTCAGCAGACTTGGGAGGGTGCAAGCAATTTGCATTGGTCCGCAGTGATGAGGATCAAGAGTGACGGTGACGGTGACGGTGACGGGCGGCGGCGGGCGGCGGGCCGGGGGCCGGGGCAAGACCATCCATGCTCTACGCCAGAGGTTGTGCGAGAGTTGTTGTGCAACAACAACTGGATGGCTGATTTATTCACTGCCTTTTGTAACACACAGTATTCTGATGTGGAAAACGCTGTGATAAATTGTTGTATTTCCTGATATGTACCTATGCTTGTTTAAAAAAATTTGAACACTCTACGATGAAGGAGACGGCTATGGCGGAGTTTTGAACTTGTCATTTGCATGCCTGACGTTGAGACGACGTCGCTGCGTTCCAGCGCTGGTTGTTTGACTGCTGAGGCAAAGAATGTGGTATCATCGTGCTGGTCTCGTCCAGAGCTTTCCAACGAGCCCAAGATTCTAAAAATCGAATGAGTACAACTAAAGTTATGACCTGGCAAAGCTGAAATTTCGTTCGACGTTTCAATGGGTGAAATTTATATGACGGTTAAAGGGTTAAGAAGCTTCTGGGTCATTGATATTGATTTGTTCCATCTAATACTTTGCCACGTGATCACTAGATATAGGGAGTTAAATCACGTGACCGGGCACTTACATTGGGTCTCTACACGCGGATGTACGCATGGCCAGGTGGGCAGCGTCGCGGTTTTTTTTTAATGTTTTGCTGCAAGCTCAAATTTTTGAGCAAGAAGACAGCCATTTCCTGGTTCGTGAAAACAGTAGCTTTTGTTTGGTGTGTCGCTTGCCGTCATAGAGCCGTTTTCCGACGTCCAAAGTTCATTTCGATCGTGTTTTTCAGTGCTTTCTTCTGGTTGCTCGCCGAGGAAACGCTCATATTCGTGTAGAGCACCCTCGAATTTAGTACGATCGAGTCGTCCTGCAACTTCAGGAATTAGCAAAAGTCTGCCAAATTACCTGATCGATGGCAAGTCATACAGAAAAGGAGACAGATGACAGCACCAAGGACGTCGTTGGAGATATGTGTAAAGTGCTGGGTTTGACTCGGACGTCGCTGCTAAATTCAGTGGAAAACAACGATGCATTTACGTCTCTGAAGCGTAGTGCTGAGAGCTTGTCCAATGGTCTTGTGTTGGAGCTTTTCCGATTAAAAGAAACGGAGAAACTGACGTTCAAGGCTTTCACAACATGGCTGGAAGGAATATCTGGGAGAGAACGTTCAACTTTAAATTCGAAGGCAGTGTCTGTCAAAATGAACAGACTGAAAGACAGACGTACTTACCTCCTGAAAGCAAACAAAGAGCAGTGGCATTTGCTTTCTGAGCAGGTATTTGAGCTTCCAGCTGGAGAGGCAGCAGGCTCTGGGTCCAGAGCTGGATCAAGCAGTGAAGCTGAGAGCAAATCCGCCGTGTCCAGTTCTGACCAGGCCACTGTAGAGATGATGGCTGCTGAACTTCTGTCCATGGAAGGAGAACTTGCTACTGTGAACAAAAGGAAAGATGCTCTGGAGGAGACTGTAAAGAGGCAGCGGGATAAGATCAGGAATGCGACAAAGAAGATGAAGCGCCAAGACAGTGCCCTTGCGGAGGCCCAGGATAGCGAGGAGAACACAGAGGTTTCGTATCTGGAGCGCAAGCTTACAAACGAGCAGCACCGTGTTTATTAATACCAAAAGCAGCTGTCAGTCAAGGACGAGAATATGAGGGAGCTTGAATGTAGCCTGGCGGAAGTTCGCCGATTGCTCTCTGCGGCTCAGAGCGAGATTTCTTCTCTTGAGGCTGGCCTGATGGATGCGCATGAAGAAACGGAATACTGTGACACAGATGTGAAGACGATGGATGTTGGGAAATATCGAGATGCTGTGAGGGAGTGCTGTCTAGGCTTACTGGCGATGAATGTGGGAGTAAGGCATGTCGGTCCAGTTATCCGAACCGTATTGAAAATGGTTGGTAAATCAGCTGATCCCCTTCCAAGTGCCGGGCTGCTCTCCAAAATGCTTGTAGTTGTAGAGCTCAAGCAAATCAGTTCAATGCAAGTTGGCGAGTCCCTGATGGAAGCATCTAGCACCACCCTCCACAGCGATGGCACAAGTAAGGGTGGCTTCAAGTTCGGCAGC
This sequence comes from Sycon ciliatum, assembly GCF_964019385.1. Classification (NCBI taxonomy): domain Eukaryota; kingdom Metazoa; phylum Porifera; class Calcarea; order Leucosolenida; family Sycettidae; genus Sycon; species Sycon ciliatum. The sequence continues at coordinate 6,537,458 of NC_088643.1, forward strand.
CACCAGGTGGCACGAACTGCCACAGAAGTGCTGACTCTGGGAATTGTGAACATGAAGTATGGTAGTGCAGACCATGTGTTGGACAAGCTTAAGCAAGTACTGGGAGATGTCGCGAGTGCTTGCAGTGGCGACGGCAAAGAACAAATTGCGGAGATCTTGAAAGGCATCACCAATACCATGGGTGACCGCTGCATAGTGCAGAAGAAATTCAACCAACTGCTGCAGGAATACCGTGCTGACGTATTGCCAAGTGTTGTTGGCGGATGGGAGGATTTGACATCGGAGCAGCAGAGCAAGTTAACAACAATGAACAACTATTTCTGCGGACTCCACTACATATTCGGATTAGCAGACCAAGCCCAAGAGTGCCTGAAAAAGTGGGAAGAGGTCCATTTCGAAGGCAAGGCATTTGGGGCCACAGAGCTGCCACGGGTGTTTGACACGACCGAGTCCAGAGTGATCCGCATGCTTCGCACCACTGCCAATGCCTTTGAAAAGCATGGCAACGAACAGGCCGGCTGCATGGCTGACTTCAATGTCTACATGGAGGAGACTGGCATTCCTGTCCCACTTGCCGAGCTACGTGGTAACCGCAGCTATGTTTGCTTTTACAACGGCGCCGGTGTCTACTATTTGCGAGAGACCCTTCTCCAGTAGATACCTCCAGATGACAAAAGCAGCAAAACGTCATTTTGTGAAAAATCACCCTAACTAAGGGTGCGTTCTTAAATCCTCTCGGAAAAGTTGGACACTCTCCGAAAAGCTCGAGAGCTGTTCTTATTCTCTCCGACTTTAAGGAGGCTCTCCAAAGCTCTCCAAGCTTCAGAGGTGGTTGAAACTCGGAGATTCCCGCGGTTTGGGATCAGCGCTTGCGAACTACGACTAAAAGCCACGTGTTAATCATGAGTGTACCCATTTCCCTTTTCGCATACGCACACGTGCATATTACATTCATCACTCAAGATCGCTTCCTTTGGCGCTTCATTTTGCTTGACATGTGCAAAATATCTCCGAATTCTTCGAGACCCGTTCTTGAATTATCCCGGTTCAGCGGTTTCTTTGACTTCTCTTTTCTTCTCCTCCGAGAAGCTAGGGAATATAAGAACGCACCCTAAGGTCCATTTTTGCAGATCCTGGGCCATATCATAAGCCTTGACGGACAAATTTGCTTTGGGGGTGCACACAGAAAACTGAGCATACGATTTTTATTCATATCCCACAACTGCGTGCACATGCATTTGAAGTGAACATCTGCGCACGCTAGTGCTAGGGATGATGGACAAAACCTAGTGTGATAGTCCCGACCAGGGAGTAGTAAAATACAGCGAGGTGACACGCCACTAATCGTGATTTTCGATGGGTGCCTCGCGCTTGTTTTTTTTTCTTTTGCAAAAAAAGATGATCTGCTTAATCAATCTTGAGTATTTGTCGAAGAACTAATTCCGTGAAAAGGTCTATCCATCTCATGGAACAGCATTTGTTTTGCTCTTGTGATGCATCTGTGTCATCGTCATATGGAAAGGTATCACCCTTCCGAAATTCGTCCCGATCGACGGCATGGAGCAATAGAACGAAGGTGATTTCCTTGAGAACAATATGTGTATGATTGGAGATGAAAAGCGAGTGCACCGATTTCGAAGTCGAAAAAATCTCTAGGACACCACACGATCGGCACTAATTTCTCCTCAGTTGTGATCAACCAGTACTTCTCTACCTTCTTTGTGATGATGAGCATTTCATATTATCGTATGCTAGAGATTCGGGAGTTCACATTTCGGAATGAAATGTTCCTAAGTTTGTGAAGGATTGAAATGCGGCCTACATCGTCGTAAACAGCTTGTATCGACACAGGGAAAATCTACGGCGCGCAGGGATATCTCCCAAAGTGATACCACTCTTGCTGGACTTCTATCCTGACATAGTGGTAGTTTGGTCGACTACCAAACTTTGTGAAGGCAGACAATTGTTGGAAATTCTCAGCGCTGAGTTTCTACGGGCTGCAGTAGGAGTCTCTTTGGCGGTAGGTATTTTACTACTCCCTGATCGAGAGAATCCTCATCCGCGCGCGTGTCTACACACTTCGGTTCCCATAGTACCCCAATCTCACCCGCCGGGTGAAAACGGTGCTGAGGCAATCGTCAAACTGGCCGTATATGCTCGTGTCACCTCCCTGTATTTTACTACTCCCTGGTCCCGACACGAGCAACGCAACGAAACTATTACTTTGCTTTAGTGCGAAAAAATAATTGCGAACAACGGGATAATGCAGCAAAATTAGTAAGTTGATGTTCAAGCCTTCAGTTCAACTTACTTACCGTCCATGGTAGTGAGAGTCTTCGATCCGTCTAGCTGAGCTTCTGCCGAATTCTGCAGCCTCGTACTAGTTAGCAGAGAATTATTGGACTTTCCACTACGACAATCAGTGTATTCGCCTAGCTACAGCGGGGCAGCAACACCATCAGTAAATCTAGAGAAGAATTGAAATATGTTCAGTAGGAAGGCAAGCCTCGGGTACTCAGTCAGTACTAGAAGTAGTGTTAGCTACTGATAGTGATACTCCGCTACAACTGAAACAAATCTCTCCCAAAGCCTTTTATCCCCATGCTGTTATGTAGGCGAATCCACAACCACTGATTTTTTACACACAGCTGGTAGTGACCATGCGAACCGCTGGGGACACGTACACGCCAGCTAGCTAAAGACTAAGTCACGTGATCGAACACAATGCGCGTTATTCTTACGTGTGCAACACTGCCAAGGCCAAGTGCATGTATAATGACTATGTACTAGCCCCACGTAGATGAACACGTGATGTCATTCATAATGACTATGTACTAGCCGCACGTAGATGAACACGTGATGTAGGTCTTCGGCCCCTTTGCCTTTGGCTTCCTCTACGTCACGTGGCCACGTAGACGAAGTTCGAAGCCAAAGAGTGGCCACGTAGACATGGCAGACGAAGCCGAAGCCTGTAACCGAAGACCGACATCACGTGTACTCATTATGCATTAATCACATGTAGTCGGTCTCGACTCTCGATCGAGTCGATAAGAGGCTCGCAGTTGGCGCCCACGTCATTATTTGGACACGCCAGCTAAAGACTTGGACTTGCTCGAACAACGGCGTTACGCTTTATTGTTAGGTGTGCAGCACAGTTACACCACCAAGCCAACAGGCACCCTACGATCCGTGATCAGGCAGTCGATTCAGCTTGAATTTCGGGGCCTATTAGTTGATTACAACATGTATTACGTGCAGACTGCACGTCATTATTATAAGTACGTACAATGACTACTGTATAATAATAGGGGAGCTAGAAGCGCAAGGAGCTGAAACTCACAAGCTGAGTCCACCACGTCCCCGACCACCACCCCGGCTATACTATGCTATGCTATCCGTGTCTTGCTTTGTATACCTTCATTGGCTTCAATTCATACCCCCGGCTGATGCTGTGCGTGTACAGGTGTACATGTGACATAACTAGAGCAAAAATAGATGACGTGGGCCTTGTCTGAACCATACTCCTACACAGTTGCGTGACGTGTTTTTCACGTCATTAGACTCCCACACTCATTCAGAGCGCGCAAGAAGCAGTACACCTAGATCTACTGCGGCGGGTGCACTCCGAGTCTAGTCAGTGCTCTCAACTTAACTTGTAATGTCTTTTTCCTTTCTACATATAAATAGAATTAATAAAAATACAAAGCCAACAAAGAGTACCATACAATTGTCATCATTCATGTGCTGTATTGAGTAAAACTCAACCAAATTCCGAAAATTTAAAACATGTTGTGGACAGACATGCTAATGCAATCGATCGTTATAATATGTAATTCCAAATGTACTAATTATGATAGACTGAGAACAATCATGTCCAAAACTAGAACTGACAAAATAAATAAAAAAGAGGATGTTTGGATGCAAGCACCCAAACTACCAACAATAGCTCATAAACTCACACTGGAGTTATTGTCTTACTTCCATACTTTTACAGTCTTGATAATCATGAGCAACAACAGAGAAGGAAAAAGGAATCTGACTTGAAAACAACTAAAAGCACAACAACAGCAACAGCTGAGAAAACTAAAGTCAAAAGTCCGACTCAAAACGGAACTATAAGCCGGAACTGTAGTGTAGCAACATAATGCATAGATACACGGGAAAAGAGCCGGCACACGCACGCAGCGCACGCGCAAGTGAAAGTCTAGACATCAGAGCATGAATACATGAATGCGTGACAGCAAGCGCGCCTCAGGCACCAAGACACAAGATCACTACAGACATAACAGAGAGATGAAACGCACACAGCAGATCCTAGACAAACACAAACTGGAGCATGCAGGCAACTGAACACAAGTCGGACAGAGCTGGATAGTAATTATAACACTGAATGCATGAGAGAGTAGAATCACCTGAACATCACCCCCTCCTTGAGGGACCATAAGCAGAATGGGAACGAAAACACTCTAAATCGCAATGTACTAATCGTCTGTAGCTTCACGAACAAGCAACAAAGAAGTAGAGCGTAAACAAGAGAGGTAGAGCGTAATTTTCTCTATCGCAGAATAAGAATGACCCTAAAGTTAGTTCTATAGCCTTCTATCAGACTTAACAAGTATCATGCACACAGCACAGATTGTCATACCTAATGAGTGGTGCAAAAACGCAATAGCTGCCATAACTCTTCTGCTCAGGGAGTGCGCACCGCATCTATCGGGATGAGCACAGTGATAGGTCGGCGGTATTGCTTCCCTTTCACCTTCACGTCGACAACACGTGTTCTTCCGTCGGTGCCTGGGTAGATCGCTTCGATCCTCCCGAGGGGCCACTGGCCGCGAGGAGTGTGCGCGTCCAGGACAAGCACCACGTCTCCAATCCGGATGTTGGGAAGGCTCTTCTGCCATCGTTGACGTATGTTCAACTTTGGGACCATCTCTTGTAGCCAGCGCTTCCAGACCGCGGCTAAACAGCTCTGCAACACCCTCCAGGCTTTGAGGTGGTACGCCTGGCCATCTTCCTCGACCGCGGTCATCACGGTCGTCGATCCCGCTAGAAAGTGCGAGGGTGTTAGCGGCTCCGGGTCTTGTCCATCTCCACTCTGGGCCGTTAGAGGTCGACGATTGAGCTGAGCCTCAACAGTGGTGAAGGCAGTCTGGAGCTCCTCATCAGAACACACAGCATTGTGCAAGATGCCGACCAACGCTCTCTTGGCACACTTGACCATTGCTTCGAAGACCCCGCCGTGATGCGGTGAGCGTGGCGGATTGAACCTCCACTCCACGCCTTTGCAGGCCATGGTAGCGGCAACCTGGCTGTTCTTGAGGCTTTCGATGGCTTCTCGTAGCTCACGCTCGGCTGACACAAAGTTGGTACCATTGTCGGACACGACGAGATCCGGTACACCTCTTCTCTTCGCGAACCTGGTGAATGCCAGCAGAAAGCTCTCCGTGTCCAAGCCATACGCCATCTCAAGATGAACTGCTCTGCTCTGAAGACACGTCATCAAGCAGAGATAGCGCTTTGCTCGACTTCTTCCTCTCCCTTGCTTCGTCAGAAAGGGTCCGGCGTAATCCACGCCCACCCGACTGAAAGCTCGGAAAGGCTCCTCGGTGCGGAAGTCGGGTAGTGGTGCCATCAGCTGTTGAGCAGGCTTTGCCCAAATCTTCTTGCAGGCCGTACACTGGCTCCGGTGCCTTTTCACTGCCGCTGGGCCATGTACAATCCAGAACTTCGAGTTCAGGGTCGACAACAGGTGGTTGACGCCAGCAGTGTGATTGTGAGCCGCATCCTCATGAGCGATTACAAGGGCTGTGACCGGATGCTTCGTTGGCAGAATGACGGGCCTACGGAGGCTGCTGGGAAGGTGATGTGCCGTGCTCAACCTGCCGTCCATCCGCAGTAGCTGAGGGTTGCTGTCATCCAGAACCGGTTGTAGGCGTAGCAGTGGACTTGACGCCGGGATGGGCCGCTGACTTCTACACGCTTCAATCGTCTCATTGAACTCGTCTTGCTGAGCCTTAGCGAACCACACATCTTCAGCTGACTCCAGTTCAGTAACTGTGAGGGGCTGCACGAGAAACTTCTGCGGTTTTCTCGTACGCTGGTATTCGAGGGACACCATGGTGCCTTCCACCGCTGCCGATCCTCCAGTCTGCGGTGTGTCCTGCCTGCAGCATTTCCCTTTGCTGGCGTGCCGAAAGAACCTTCTGCACCACGCAGTGACACGCTTCAGGCGAATCCAGGAACTGTATCGATCTGGTTGGAGGCGGTCAATGCTCGGACCGGTGGCTAGCAGGGACGATGCTTGGTGGCGCTTGGTTTCTCCAGGCAAATTCGTCGGCACAACGATGTCACGGTTCGGCCATTCTGACGGCGGCGCTTGCAAGAAACTCGGGCCTTGCCACCACTCGTCACACGCTGCGAGACTTGAAGCTGTCATTCCGCGTGTTGGGAGGTCTGCTGGGTTTGACTTGCCGGGCACATGCTGCCACTGCTTACCAGAGGTCACTGTCTGGATCTCCGCTATCTTCACACCGACGTCTGTGGCGAACTTGCGACTGTGAGAACGCACCCAGAACAGAACATTCATGTTGTCCGTCCAGAAGAAGTGGTGCGCTACTGGGATGTCAAGAGCTGTGGCGACCTCCGTGCTCAAACGTACGCCCAGGGCCGCTGCCTTCAACTCGAGCTTCGGAATTGACATCTTCTTGATTGGCGTTGGACGACTCTTTGCCATGCACAGCGTGACCTTCACTTGTCCGTCTGGGTAGGTGACTCGCACATACGATGCCGCAGCGAACGCTGCATCGGACGCGTCCGTGAAGGTGTGAACCTCAGTGGCACATGGTTGTGGGAGTGCTCCTGCAAGCTTGAAGCAACGGTCAACTGACACTGAGGTGAGGTCCGGTAGCTCCGCGAACCACGTCTTCCACTTCTTCACCTCTGTTGTGCTGAGAGGGTCATCCCAACCATGGCCGGCAATACAGGCCTCTTGAAACAGGATCCGCGCTCTGATGGTGAACGGTAGCAGCTGGCCGCGCGGGTCAAAGATCGTCGCCATCTTCCGCAGGACCGATCTCTTCGTGATGGCATAGTCCTCGGCTGGCGCGTTATACACAAACGTGAACTGATCCTTGTCTGCCATCCAGGTCACTCCAAGAGTCTTGGAAACAGGCGGTGCGTTGCAAGCCGCGTCTTCTAACATGACCTGGGCTTGGGGTGCTCTGTCTGCTGGTGGGATAGCGTCGAGCACGGCTGCTGAATTACTGTGCCACTTGCGCAAGTGGAAGCCGCCTTTGCTGAGTGTTGCGTCCAACTTCTGCTGAATCTCTACTGCCTGGGACTCGTCCTGGGTAGCGTGTAGAAGATCATCGACGTAGAAAGCCTTGTTGACCAGCGCTGGAATGTCGATGCTGTCGTCTCGGTCACTGCTGGAGAAATCCTCCGCCGTTTGTCGCAACGCTCTGGTGGCGAGGTAGGGCGATGCCTTCATCCCGAAAACCAGTCTGTTGAACTCAAAGACTTCGGGCTCGCTGTTGTTGTCCTTTCGCCACAGGAATCTGGTGTACTTCCTGTCGTCTGGCCGGAGGCCAACTTGAAGGAACATCTCGCTGATGTCGGCGACGATTGCCACTGGCTCCATACAAAACCGTAGCAGGATGTGTACAAGGTCGCTCTGCAGTGGTGGGCCTGCGTGCATCTCCTCGTTGAGGTTACATCCACTCCAAGAGACGGCCGCGTCGAACACCACCCGCACCTTGGTGGTGACCTTGTCTTGGCGAACGATGGGGAAGTGCGGAACGAACCACTGATCTTCTCCATCCGCAGCTACCTCTTCTGCTGGCACTTGCCTAATGTACCCTTTTGCCATGTGCGATACAAGGACGCGGTTGTACTCTGCCGCGATGTGCGGCTTCTGTTCAAGACTTCTTTCTTGGCTACGGAGACGGCGCTCTGCCATTGGCCGGTTGTTCCGCACCTTCGGGCCATCCGCGCTGCGCCATGGGATGCCGACACAGTACCGCCCACCGCTATACGACAAGGTCGCGGTCGTCATGGCTTCTGCTTCCTGTTCGGCTGGCGTTCGGTACGTTGGGCTGACTCCGAGACCGACACTCTCGACATTCCATAAGTCTTTCACCAGGTCGTCCAAGCGATCGTCCGCCTGCTCCACGCTGTCACTCGGTAGACGGACAGCACAATGGGTGGCCACACGAGCTGGGTCAGCCTGAGCTGATGTCGGGCCGTAGCACACCCAACCGAGCGGGGTGAGTCGTGCCACTGGACTGCCGGGTGGGCCACATCTCTCCTCCAGAGCCTTGTGGAGCGGCGTAGCATTGAGGCCGATGAGGATACCAATCTTCTTACTATGGGAAACTGGGAAGTCGATCTCTCGTAGGTGGTCCCAACTACTCTTGCGCGCGTGCCACTCGATGATGTTGGAGTCTCCAGTTACCTGTGGCAAGACCCAAGCGTCCAATGAGGAAACATAGCTCCCGTCGCTGCTGGAGATGGTGACTGTCGACTGGGTTGCATCTGTGCTGACGCTGTTCCCTCCTAGCGTCTGGACCTTCAGTGGTTGCGATGCTGGCTGGATGCCAAGAAGATCTGCAACGTCCTTCTGGATGTAGCTGGCTGTCGACCCAGAGTCGAAGAGAGCAGTACACTCGACCACTCGGTCCTCGTTCTTCAGCAATACTGGCACAGTCATGAATGAGATCCCATCATCGATGAACGTTGTGCTGCTAGACGGGTGCAGGACTGAGTCTGCACTGGCATGGTAGGTCACCTTCTCGCTTGTAGGCGTGCCGTTGGCGGACGCTCCTGCGGTGGTGCGTGTGTTGGAAGCGCTCCCTTTTTGCTCTATGTGCAGCATAGCATGATGCGTCTTCTGACAGACCGTACACTTGCCGGTGTCACACTTGTACGCTCTGTGCCCGGGCCGGAAACAGCAGATGCACAGACTACTGCTCTTGACTAGCTGCCAGCGATCAGGGACAGACATCTTCTCAAAGGCAGGACACCGCTCCAGGGGGTGACTGCCGCTGCACTTCAGGCACTGTGCACTCTGCTTGGGGGGACCGGCAGCATACGATCGCTCCGCCCCCCTAGGGTTCCATGGTCGGTTCTGAGCTGGACGCTGCGGTGGCTTGGACAGTGCAGGCTTCTTCTGATCTTGGTCAGACTCGGTCAGCCTGGCATCAACTTGACGCAGGGTGTGCACTCGCTTCATCAACCAGGTGGATAGTGTCTTCACGTTCGTTAAAGAATCGTCATGAGACTCGACAAACCTCGTCAACATCCCGCGGGGAAGCTTCTGCGTGATTGCGATGTAAAGATCACGGCCTGGTGTTAAACTGGCAGTTGACATGTTCAACAGAACATTCCGCAGTCTGACGGCCAACTGCTGCAGCTTGTCGGAGTCCCTTTCTGAGGTGATCCGTGGAAGTGCTAGAAGTTCCTGCTGTTGGCGCTCGAGCTCGCGGTCATTACTCCCATACCACTCATCTAGCTCCTTGAGCGCAGCGCTGTATGCGCCAGGGCCATCCAGCAGATCCGCAATCAGGTCATCTGCCGTGCCACCTTCTAGAGCTTCCCTTAGACGGGCCATCTTGTAATCTTCTGAGACCATGTGGTCGTCGTCCACCAGCCTCAGAAACTTCTGCCTCCACCTGATGTAGTTCTTCTGTGAACCATCAAACTTGGGTAGTTCCAGTGGCTGGATCTGATGTTGGCTGATACCACTGAAGGGTGCACTCTGAACGCCCTGTACCCAGCTGCTCACTCTGTCAGCTTTTCCACGTGCTGTATCTGAAGCTGCCTGAGGCCACGATCTTCCCAAATGACCTTGTACTACTGGAGTAATCTCCATACTACTACCACTAGGCTTGTCAAGCCCTACAGCGACCGGAGCTGGCGTCCTGTCAACACCGACAGGGGTGGACACTTGTGTTTCAGCAGGAACGCTGTCCTGCTGTTCGGTCGCTTTGTCTGCGGTGGAGCCATCTCCATCAAGGCGAGAAACGCCACGGCTCTGGAGAGTCTCAGACTTGAGCTCCCCGTTCAACCGGTCGTCGGTTTTGAACGCTTGAGCTACAAAACCTGCAGCGGGAGGACCAGCGGAGACGCTTCGCTCCGTGACTGCCTGGTCGTCATCGTCAGTCTCATCATCAGACGCCGCCATCTTCCGCGCAAACAACGCCAGGCTCTCAGCGCAGGTCTGAAATGACGCGTCAGTGGACGGCTCCGTCTCCTCCGGACGTCCCTCTGACTCTAGTTCGTCTCCTTCAATGGAAGCCAACTCGGCGTCTAGCTCCAGCTGCAGGATTCTTTTCTGTCGCTTGAGCTGCTGGACTTCAAACTCCTGCTCCAGCTTTGCTAGCCGCACCGCCGACTTCAACTCCGCTCTGCGACGCCTGGAAGCAGTAGAGGAAGCGGACGATGTCAGGGAAGAGACACTACTCTTCGTATCGTCTAGCTCTGCCTCAGGCTCTCTGAACCTTACTGGGGGAACACCTTTCGTGCTCCTGCTACTTTTTCCAGGTTCCGCCATTTCTCTAATCACTGCACTGGTAGATCTACGAAATGACAACTCTCGAACCGATTCGGATCCACTGATCCGGCTCGAAGGACCAGATGTTTGGATGCAAGCACCCAAACTACCAACAATAGCTCATAAACTCACACTGGAGTTATTGTCTTACTTCCATACTTTTACAGTCTTGATAATCATGAGCAACAACAGAGAAGGAAAAAGGAATCTGACTTGAAAACAACTAAAAGCACAACAGCAACAGCTGAGAAAACTAAAGTCAAAAGTCCGACTCAAAACGGAACTATAAGCCGGAACTGTAGTGTAGCAACATAATGCATAGATACACGGGAAAAGAGCCGGCACACGCACGCAGCGCACGCGCAAGTGAAAGTCTAGACATCAGAGCATGAATACATGAATGCGTGACAGCAAGCGCGCCTCAGGCACCAAGACACAAGATCACTACAGACATAACAGAGAGATGAAACGCACACAGCAGATCCTAGACAAACACAAACTGGAGCATGCAGGCAACTGAACACAAGTCGGACAGAGCTGGATAGTAATTATAACACTGAATGCATGAGAGAGTAGAATCACCTGAACAGAGGATAAGAAGGATCTAGTCAATCATCATCATCATTGAATACTTGAAACGGTAACAACTAGCCGTGACTAACACTGTTAGTGTTAACAAGGGCGGGTGAAGTGGACTATCAAAATAAGGAGGTATACAATCACGAAGTTCGAGATGCATAACATTGCAATATACAATGTAATGTGGGGTGTCAAATGTACCTCCATGTGTATACGTGTCTTGGTGTGTCTGCGTGCGCGTGTGTGTCGGTGTGATCGCCATGGGAATCGGTTGTTGACACGGGGCGCTGTTTAGATGATAATCGGACTATTCTTCGCGTTCTTCGTCTTCTTTCTTTTCGTCTTCTTGCACACATTCTGGTCTTCTTTGCTTCTCTGAAAGCGGTAGCTTTTCTGGCCGCAAAGAAAACTAGTTTTTTCCAAAATTCTTCATGGCGTTCACTAGCTCCGGTATTGTCCATAGCTTCTGATCAGGCGATCCTGATATTGATGAAAGTAGATGGCTTCCCAAGCCGCTGCATAGAACTTTACGACTGGGGCGACTTGACTTAGCCAAACTCTTCCAGAATTCTTCATATTCGTTGAGAGCCATGAAGTAATTCTCGGGATTCAATGTCTTAAGCCTACCCATTATCAGCAGCTTCAGAACTGAGTGCTTTTCTGAGAGCTTGGCGGCCATGTCGACCAATGTTCGGGACATATCCATATCTTCGCCCAGATCATAATTGTCGTAATAGTTGATATCACAATGGTAGTAAGGGTTATACGAGTCCGTCCACTCATCATCATCGTCGATAAGGGGAAATGCGTTGAGATCTTCAAGTTCCAGAGCTGATAACAATTTTCTGTCTTTCTGGGCTAAATTGTGCAGGGAATGCGCAATTTTCATAAGCCTCCGCGAGCGGTTAAAGTAAGGTATGTATTTGGTCATCCTTGAAACAAGTGGTTCCATCGAGTTGATAATCACTGCTTGACGCGATTTCTTCGATGCGAAACGCTTGAACAAATCTGCCACATCTCTAAACAGGTACTGCAATGGTTCAAAGCAAAGGGAACTCAAGTCTTTGGTCGACTTAACGTTTCGGTCGATTTCCCTCAGCAAAAGGTTTGGTAGGAACTCTCGATCTTCTTGTGCATGTAGTAAATGGCGTTCGGCGAGTGACTTGAACAGGCCAGCGCTGTCCCAGCTCGTGGTATGACTCGACTGTGCTGGCAGCATCAACTCTAGGCACGACAGTGTGATAATCGACTGCTTCTTTTCTCTGCCGACCAAACCAACATCCACATCGCTGCCGTAAATGCAATGCATGGTATCGATGCACCGGCTATGATACAGGCCAGCCACACCGGTGACAATTTCCAGGTTTCTGGCAACGTCTATATATGACACGTCCAAAGCAGGACTGAGTTGATAGCGTTGCTGCACGCATGGGACAAAGAATACACAAATTGATAGTGAAAACAACTTATTTGTGCATTCGTGAGGCATATCGGTTGACAATTGGACCTGATCATTATGATAGTACAGCCAGTTTTCCTTAGACGCTTCCGTCTGTGATTTTCTCAATTTAAATAATAGAATGGAAGTGGAAGATTCAATGGACTTCTCGTGTGCTCTGGATGGTTGTCGTGAGTCAGTCAAGTGAGAATTCCAGTCGGCAGGAATAGCGCAAGCTCACACGTAGGGAGAAACACACAATTCCCCGGGAATAGTAAAGTAGAATTGCAACGAGACGTATACGGACAAAACGGCTGCATTTCGAGTGTGAACAGGAGACGGCGTTGTGTGCCGACTCCCCCCCCCCCCCCCACAACAAAACTGCATACTAGAGTTCTTTAGCATTTCAAACACTTAGCTCCCATGATAATTCACCGAATGTCTAACATGATTCATTCTCGCCATTGAACTTGCAAAATGCAAGCTCCGTTTCCTTATGCACCATGTTCACACCACCAGCATTAGCTCTATTCTAAAACAGTAACTCCAACATCCCAGGAACACCCGTAGTAATGACAATTGCAAATACGTTGTGCCCCTCTAACGCTGGGAACACCTGGCAACAGCTGACCATTGGTTTCCGCCGTGAAGCTTTGGAACACCCTGCCACAGGAGATCACCTCCACTTGTCGCCATAATTCGTTAGAACTAATGCTGAAAGTGTTCGTCCATGGTTAACCTAGCCTAACATTACCTCCCTTGAGCATCTGCCCTCATTTCCCCGTTCTTGTCTGATTGTAAAGTTTGTAAAAAAAAGGCTTGTAATTCCCAGTACATGTATTTTCCCTTTATTTCTCTCATTTTCTCGAGACACTTTTCATTTTTTATTCTATCGCCATTATAATATTGGACATCAATGCCCGATTGTTTTGCAATCTAAATTAGAACTTCAAGTAAACAAACTACTTACCCGACATAGATGTCTAAACGTGTGTTCCCAGAACAGCAGCGACGGAACCTGCCTGGAGGTTCCACACAGCCGAAAGATGTCCCGGATGGACAACAAGGGCAGTACATGTTCTACCCACACGTCGAATACAATGCTGTCCATTCCACACGCGGTTGACGTTAATTCCCTTGACATGGTATCAATAGTCAATAGGTTGTTGACCCTCCGTTGCCAAGGTTCGCTCAGAGGCCTAGTCTTGTATTCCCCGTCCTCGACCGAATGACCTGGACGTCCGCACAACCAACAAACACACGCACACACACACACACACATATGAAGAGGAACACATGCACAAAAGCAAACATACAAGCAGTCAGGCATATAGAAACATACTTTACCAATACAGAATTGTTGGTCGATAGTGTCATAGAGTTGCATCAACAAGCCATCATTACAACTCCTTGCACTATTTTTTGGATGGAATCATTCCTGGATCACGACCCTATAGCCGCCATCATCATATATCTATACTATAGAAAAGAAAAAGGACAAGGGAACTACACGTTTCGCTATTATGTCCACTTTTCTTTTCCTTTCTATACATTTATCCTTGGCTCTCCATCCGAGTTCATCATAAATGGTCTCAAATTACAAAACAAAACTGGACTCATCAACCATACAGACATCTCTCTTTTTCTCTCTCTCTATCTACCTATCTCTCTCTCTCTCTCTCTCTCTCTCTCTCTCTTTATCTCTCTCTATCTCTCCCTCTCTCTCTCTATCTCCCTCCCTCCCTCTCTCTCTCTCTCTTTCTTTCTCTCTCTCTCTTTCTCTCTCTTTCTTTCTCTCTCTCTCTCTCTCTCTCTCTCTCTCTCTCTCTCTCTCTCTCTCTCTCTCTCTCTCTCTCTCTCTCTCTCTCTCTCTCTCTCTCTCTCTCTCTCTCTCTCTCTCTCTCTCTCTCTCTCGTTGCTGCTGCTGCTGCTGATGATCTTGATATTTACAGCCACATATTTAATCATCCCAGTCTTATTTGTATCTTTTCTTGCCGCCTTAGAACACAATTGGCAACCATAACACCAGAATGGTTATGTACAGATATACAATAATAAATGCTGCTGTCTGCTGTCTGATGATCGCTAAAATGGCTGATCATTTGTAGCTGTAAAGTTAATTTAGGTACGTTCGGGCCTGGTTTAAATCTGGCTTTGGAAATTCTATTGTTCATTGCTGTCAGGGTCGATCTCATTTTCTTTATGCTACGCTGACGAGTCCACAAAGAACGAAACATTTAGTATTTCACTCCTGCTCTTCTAGTAGTTGAGCACTCTCGTGGTGGGTAGTGCCTTTGCTGTTTGCGTTATGCAGAGCTCACTGACTTGTCGGTTTGAGCACTCTGGCATAGTGGCAAGGTGTGTTCGGGTCTGGTTTAAATCTGGCTTTTAAAAATTATTTTCAATTCAAATCAGGTCCGGCCTCATTTTCTCTGTGCTGCGCTGATGAGTCAACGAAGGACAAAGCAGTTCTGTCCCCGGATTGAGTACTCTAATTTCAGAAATTTTTGGTGCTCAATATTTTCGGTATGAAGGCAACAGGCCAGGTTAGGTGAACAGAAATTTTCGGTACAGAGAAGCAGTTCCCTATTGGATTATGTGTGTTAGTGTTTGTTCGGTGTATTGAAATTTTAGGTATGAACAAGACGTACCGAAAATAAAAGTACACCGAAAATTTGAGAAATTACAGTATTTCGCTCCTGTTCATACAAGTTGAGCACTCTCGTGGTGGGTAGTGCCTTTGCTGTTTGCGTTATGCAGAGCTCACTGAGTTGTCGGTTGGAGCACTCTGGCAAGGTGCATTCGCGCCTGGTTTAAATCTGGCTTTGGAAAATTTATTTCTCACTGCTATCAGGTCCATTTTCTCTATGTTGCGCTGATGAGTCCACAAAGGGCAAAACAGTTCTGTCCGCAGATCGAGTACTGTAGCTGTAAATTTGAAAAATGTACATGCCAGTTCCAAGGATTCCTTCAGAAGAAGTCATTGGAAATATGTCATATTTTCAAGGATTTTGTAAAGTTGATCTACACCCCGGAAAGAAACCTGGCTGAGGGATTTCAACATTCAACAGCCAGCAAGGCTGATGGATTTACCGCTACGGCCTAATCTCATAGCTTACAAATGGGTCGAGTGGCTTTTAGCCTTTTTCTGACCGATTAAAGCCAGTTGTGGATTTTCCATTGTTTTCCCTAAACAAGTCAGTTTTTGGAGTTTGGAGTTGAGAAGTGAAGTTTCCCGAATGTGCAAGTGGCTGCATTGGAGTTTGTGGACAATTAGAATTTTTTTAACCAATTGGGGGTCATGACATGGGTAAAGTGTGAAGATATACTTTCGGGTAGTCTTAGGTAGATCACTACCTTGGGTAAGTTAAGTAACGTTAGAAAGCGGCATCAAGAAATAACGATTTCCTTGCGTCAAGCATAAACAGATGCTGGGAATACAAGTGCAGTAGCCGGTGTTTCTTGGCGTGCAGACTCAAAAAACACCAGCAGGTCGAGAAGAAGAATATTATTTTGAAAGATCAATTGGGGAAGTGAACTGCCTGAAAAGAGAAAAAATTCAGGCAGTTCACTTCCCCAATTGATCCTTTGAATTTGAAGTTCTCCCAATCCTTTCAAAATATTATTTTGACTAGTACTATTCTTTTAATATAGCCATGAATAGGATGAAGGCCGCAGACATTATTCTTTGTGAATAATAATATTATTCCTTGGCCCAGTAGCAGCGAGAATCGACCTACGGGTGAAAATATGTTTTGGCAGAAAAAGTCATTTTCTGCAACGGCAAAAATCTCTTGCTTCGCGATGTGCATATCCAAACAAAAATTAGTTCATTGCGACAATGAAAGCTTTTGATTGTCCTAAAAGTGTAGTAGGAGCGTTGGCTCATGATGGCCAACTGCTGTCCATCTCTGCAAGAAGTCATTGGACTCCCTAGGTAGGAATCGTCGCGTCTGGTAGAGAACGACAACAGTTCTCACAAGATGTTTTTGTCGACACCCAATTCCTATTTTAGCAACGAGAAATTCAACTTTATTTATGCGCTCCGCCAAAGAAGCTCTTCGCTGGTGGAAGTACTTTTTGACATCTTGAAATCCTCGTAGGGCCCTTATGATTTTAGGACAGCTCCAGTCAGGAGAAATACACAACGAGGAGACACACTAGTGAGGCACCGGCGACAGAGGCGGTTCAACTGAAATGTCCTGGATCAACTCGAGTTAGGACCAAAGAGCTCTGCCGCTTATGACATGATCTGTCACCCTGAACTCCGTGCTGTACACCAAAATCCTAGCATGGGGCAAGAGCTGAACTAACCTGTGTCTGTTGTGATCTATGAACTCTCTGCGCTCAGCGCTGGAATCATGGCACACTGACGCGTATGCTACCACTGAGTTTCCCACAGAGATCAAATTTGAAGCAGAACCAGGATGGACTACATGTACCACAGAAGCATGTACAAGATGAAGTCCGTGCTGTTAGAATGTTGCTTCCCCTGCGGCATGCACAGATTGGGACTCCAGGTGTAGTTGTAGCTACCCTCCCTCCTGTTCTGGACTTCTGTGGGTTTTCAGCAGACTTGGGATGGTGTTCAAGCAATTTTTATTGGTCCGCAGTGATGAGGATCAAGACCATCCATGCTCTACGCCAGAGGCTGCCCGAGAGTTGTTGTGCAACAACAACTGGATGGCTGATTTATTCACTGCCTTTTGTAACACATAGTATTCTGATGTGGAAAACGCTGTGATAAATTGTTATATTTCCTGATATGTACCTATGCTTGTTTAAGAAGCTTCTGGGTCATCGATATTGATTTGTTCCGTTTAATACTTTGCCATGTGATCACTAGATACCTCTAGATGACAAAAGCAGAAAAACATTATTAATTTTTGTGAAAAAGCACCCTAACTAAGGGTGCGTTCTTAAATCCTCTCGGTAAAGTTGGACACTCTCCGAAAAGTTCGAAAGCTTTTCCTATTCTCTCCGACTTTTAGGAGGGTCTCCAAGCTTCAGAGGTGGTT
This sequence comes from Sycon ciliatum, assembly GCF_964019385.1. Taxonomy (NCBI): domain Eukaryota; kingdom Metazoa; phylum Porifera; class Calcarea; order Leucosolenida; family Sycettidae; genus Sycon; species Sycon ciliatum. The sequence continues at coordinate 6,555,045 of NC_088643.1, forward strand.
GAAACTTGCAATGGAGATTCCCGCGATTTGGGATCAGTGCTTGCGAACTACGACTAAAAGCCACGTGTTGATCATGAGTGTACCCATTTCCCTTTTCGCATACGCACACGTGCATATTACATTCATCACTCAAGATCGCTTCCTTTGGCGCTTCATTTTCCTTGACATGTGCAAAATATCTCCGAATTTTTTGAGACCCGTTCTTGAATTATCCCGGTTTCTTTGACTTCTCTTTTCTTCTTCTCCTAGAAGCTAGAGAATATAGGAACGCACCCTAAGGTCCAGTTTTGCATAAACTGGGCCATATTATAAGCCTTGACGGACAAAATTGCTTTGGGGTGCACACAGAAAATTGAATATACGATTTTTATTCATATCCCACAAATGCGTGCACATGCATTTGAAGTGAACACCTGCGCAGTGCTAGTGCTAGGGATGATGGACAAAACCTATAGTCCTGGAGCTGAAATCTGTAGGATGCTTTTTATTTTCGGGGTATGCCACTTCAGAGAGAGGACTTGAAACTTCGCACAGAGGTAGGTAAGGGTCTCTAGAGGACGATTTGAGAACTTGGCCGTCCCGAAGCTGTGCACCAATGCCGGTGCAAGGAGGTTTGTTTGCTCGTCGAACACTATTTCGTTGCCGTGATTTCACAGTTTTTGCGCCATTCAGCGCTTGAAAAATGGGGAAAATCAGCGGATTTCGCTGACGTAACCAGACATTTTCATGCGAATGACTCAATTTTGCTAGATTTTCAAGAGAAACACAAAGAAACACGAAGCGAAACGCAAAGTCACACCGTCGATGAAGCATTTTTCATTCTGTTTGTATAATTGTGTCGTTCTGAGTTCTGAAGTTACATACAGTAGCTGGTTCGTCGGAGGAGGACATGACTGGTGTTCCTGAGATTGTCGTGCGTAACGGCTAAATGACTTGCCATTTGACCCTGATGTCGACAGGCAGGTCTCGTAGGAACTGTCCGTCTCCATCGAGGTGACTCTGGATTGTTTTTACCAATAGTGTTTTGTAGATTGATCCTCACTACAAACAAGAGTACTCCTGCTACAAACGATTTCATGCTAGTCAATGAGCGGACTGACAACGTGTGTTAAAGGTGGTAAGGTACACACCATGGCAGCTGCCTTGAACGGAATCTTTGATTATACCAGTGAACGTAGAAATGCATGACTTATCTTGAATAACGTCTCTTTGAATCATTGTTTTGTTGAAGTTTCGGATGCTGCACAATGACATGCGCGTACGTGGAAGCATTCACATTGTAGAAGATCATGGGATGATTATTTCCCTACTTCATTCAGTCCTTTGTGTGGTAAATTGAGTAGTAGTAGACGTAGTATATTTTAGGAATTTCCGCAAACGCAATCAGTAAATGTGGCGGTAACAGGTAGATTAAAACTACAGCTACGGTGCATCATAATTATTTATGAACAAAGGCTGAATGCAGATATGTCAACAGTGTCACGGACGCGATATGCATCGGCACCACCGCATACATCCAGGCAAGACGATGTAGCGCAATATCTGTGTTGAACGGTTTTTGATCCCTTCATCATGGAGAACAGTATCCATTCTTCATCCGGTTTGCGATCCTCTGCTCTGTGCTGCCAACGACGTCCACTTGTTGCTCACATGTGTAGTGCTGCTGAGCGGGTTGCCACATTCGGACATGCATCGGCGAGTACCGTAAAAGCCCGTAATAAGGCCCTGGGCGGAAGCGTTAGTGACGGTCCAGAACATGGGCGCTAATGATTGGGTTGTCACATTCGGACATGCACCAGCAAGTATAGTACAGGGTTGGGGTGACCCGTTGCACTAGAAGCATCCAGTGCTGTAACCTTTGCGATGTTTGTAGCTATGCCGAGCAGTTATCTCCTGGGTTCCGACTGCTGCTCCGTGGAGATGATAGTAGGGCACTAGACAGCGGCTTTGTAAATTGCCATTCTGGAATGCTACCTCAGAGCAGCCGATGATGGTGACGTTCTTGCACAGCATGTTGTTGGTACCACAATCACAGCAAGTTCACTGGTGATGATTAACTTCTGGCCGCGTGTTGCATGTTTCTGAGATTCGTAGATAATGACGCGAGCGTGCATGAGTGTGTGTGTTTATATGTATGTGTGCGTGTGAGCATCTGCATGTGCGCATCCACGTGTGTGTGTGCGCGTGCGCGCGTGTGTCATGCACATGTACACGTGTATGCGCGTGTGTGAGCATTTGCATGTGTGCATCCACCTGTGTGTGTGCGCGCGCGCGCGCGTGTGTCGTGCACATGTACATGTGTATGCGTGTGTGTGTGTGAGCATTTGCATGTGCGCATCCACTTGTGTGTATGTGCGTGCAAGCGCGCACGCATGTGTGTGCGTGCACATGTACACGTGTGTGTGTGTGTGTGTGTGAGCATTGGCATGTGCGCATCCACCTGTTTGTATGTGCGCGCGTGTGTGATGAATGCGCGCATGTTCGCACACATGTATGTGTGTGTGTGTGTGTGCGAACAGAGAGTCACATGTGTGTGTGCACTCATGCACACTAGCACACATGTGAGTACACACACTAGCACACATGTGAGTACACACTTGCAAGCGTGTGTGGGCGTGCGCGCGTGTACACAAGCTCGCACACATGCACGTGCGCGCATGTATGTTCTATCTTGTTATGTTGCCTATCCCATGCTCTCCTTTGGTGCTGCCACGTAGACGTCTGTCGTAGTTCCTGTCAGAAGTGCATGTGGAACTGGCAGTGATTGTCATTCTACCTTTGTTTCAAACAACATCTCGTTTTCGAGTTACATGATCTCTCACAGGATCCACAAAGTATTTTGTGCAAAAGCAGCTAGGCTCACCTGAACCAGTCAAGAACGAGTACCGGAACAAACAAGCTGGCAAACTGCAACGGAGTTGACACCACCACCAGCAGATAATTAGGCCAAGCAGAGTACCGACATGGGTGATGATGATCTTGCACGTCCGGTGACTGGTCACTGGTGCATACGGCTGTGGCACTGGCAGTCAGGACTCAGGGACGCGGAGGCCGACTTGTCAGCAAGCAACATCTCGCCTACTCTGCCGGAATCTTCGCTCGACTCGACCTCAGTCAGACCTGGAAATATACTTTTGAAACTTTGCTTGCACGCGTTGCAGAGTTAATTGCGAGTAGGCGCGAGTATTATTGTGCACTATTCAGGCGCATCGGAACGACTTTGGAGGTGGGGCGGCCATGGAAGGGGGTGCGGGGGTCCTCCCCCGGGAAAAAATTTCAAAAATTAAAGCCAATTGCAAGCATTTCCGGGCATTTGGTGCCATTTCAGTGTACGGTAACTACAATGAAAGACTTTTTGACTCTGCAAAAAAAACAAGAAGATGCTACGATCGGGGACAAACATTACCCTCCCCTGGGAAAAAAATTCAAAAATTGAAGCCAATTGCAAGCATTCCCAGGCATTTGGTGCCATTTCAGTGTACATGGACTTTTGATTCTGCAACAAACCACGATCGGGGACAAGGATTTGCCACGTTTGCGCTGAGATCATCGCGCTTTGTTGCAGTGTGCTAAAAAAATATATAAAAAAATAAAAATAAAAAAACGGCCGAAAAAGTGGGGCGGCCATGGCCGCCCCGGCCGGTGCGGTTCCGACGCCCTTGCTATTGCTGGTACACACTCTATGTTTCGCTTTTGTCCAGAAGTGCCATGCTTCGTGACTAGTGGACCTGACGATGGCAATACTATTCTCACTTTCAAAGCCAAAATCGTAATGAAAATGTATGTCACGCTTTGAGAAAGTAAGCTTGCAGCGTCGTCATCTTCTGGACAGGCGCATAGTCACTGATTTGGAATTTTAAGCGTGCGCACCTACTTCTCAAACCGAGAAGTCGGCTGAGAACGAAAAACATTTGCGCCTAAATGCTTGACAATTATGAATTTGCTCGTCGAACAAAATGCATCCTCGCGATGTCCGTGCACAGCTTTGGGATGGCCAAGAACTCGAAAGCCCTTCTCTGATAGACCCATAACCCATTGCTGAAGAGATCTTGTACTCCATCTCGCCCGACCTGGAGCGCCACTTTTTTGAAGGTCGGCTCCCTGACTACTAGTGTGAAACCTAGTTCACATTCGACGCAACGCCGATGGTACCAGACGTAAGGGCTTGTCTGTAGGGCTGGGGTGAGCTGTAAAATCCCGTACGATTCGTACGACATGACATGCAGCAGTCGTGGCGACGTTCAACGTCGAACGGCGTGAGTCATAAGGCACGGTGCGTGACGGGGTGACTTTCGACCTAATTTCTCATTGTTCGGGACTTCTTTTCAATTATTTCTCCTTGAAAGAAGCGGAATCAAGTTCACAATACCAGTTTTTCATGAAGATCAAAAAATTAGCCCAGAAAGTTGTGACATTCAAATAATAGCCCCAGGAAATGATAGAATTGTTCGTCTGTCACGCTTCTGAACTATCCCCAAATACAATAAGTGACATGAGATCTTATGTTGCTAAAATTCAACTCAAGTCGTGCTAGCCATTCTGGGTGAGTTATCATGGGAAGCGCAGTGTTCGAAATGCTAAAAATTTCCAAGTACGAATCGGGAGTAGTCGGCACACGACGCCGTCGTCTGTTCACGCTCGAATTGCAGCCGTTTTGGACGCTTGCGTCCCCGTCTACGCCCGTCTACGGTACGAAAAGTTGGATCGATCCAGCTCTTCCCGTCGCTTCCCGATCTGTACGGTAGTACGGTTGCGTTCCCGTTCCTGGTGTTCACATTGGACGCCGTCAAACCGTCCCGTCGCGCCCCGTCGAATGTGAACTAGGCTTGATAGTCCCGACACAAGCAATGCAACGAAACTTTGCTTTAGTGCGAAAAAATAATTGCGAACAACGGGAAATTCAGCAAATTGAGTAAGCAGCCTTCAGTTCACCTTACCGTCCGTGGTAGTGAGAGTCTTCGATCCGTCTAGGTGAGCTTCTGCCGAATTCTGCAGCCTCGTACTAGTTAGCAGAGAATTATTTGACTTTCCACTACGACAATCAGTGTATTCGCCTAGCTACAGCGGGGCAGCAACACCATCAGTAAATCTAGAGAAGAATTGAAATCTGTTCAGTAGGAAGGCAAGCCTCGGGAACTACTAATACTAGTAGTAGTGTTAGCTACTGATACTCGCTACAACTGAAACAAATCTCTCCCAAAGCCTGCTATATACGCGCCATTAGCCATGCTGTTATGTAGGTGAATCCACAACCACTGATGTTTTACACACAGCTAGCTGGTAGTGACCATGCGAGACGCTGGGGACACGTACACGCCAGCTAAAGACTAAGTCACGTAATTGACGTCTAGTTCTTGGAATTGATCGAACGACGCATACGCGTTAATCTTACATGGGCAACACTGCATGCCAAGGCCAACAATTAATTACAATGACTATGTAGTAGCCCTACGTACACGTGATGTCGGTCTTTGGCCCCTTGCCTTTGGCTTCGTCTACGTGGCCACATAGTAGATGAAGTAAGTGGAAGCCAAAGCTAAAGCCTGCCGAAGACCGATATCACGTGTACTCATTATGCATTAATCACTGTAGTTGGTCTCGACCAGGGAGTAGTAAAATACAGGGAGGTGACACGAGCATGTACCATGATGTACGGCCAGTTTCAGGCAGTTTGACGATTGCCTCAGCACCGTTTTCACCCGGCGGGTGAGATTGGGGTACTATGGGTACCGAAGTGTGGAGACACGCGCGCGGATCAGGATTCTCTTGATCAGGGAGTAGTAAAATACCTACCGTCAAAAGGACTCATACTGCAGCCCGTAGAAACTCAGCGCTGAGAATTTCTAACAATTGTCTGCCTTCACAAAGTTTGGTAGTCGACCAAACTACCACTATGTCAGGATAGACGTCCAGCAAGAGTGGTATCACTTTGAGAGATATCCCTGCGTGCCGTAGATTTTTCCTGTATCGATACAAGCTGTTTACGACGACGTAGCCCGCATTTCAATCCTTGACAAACTTAGGAACATTTCATTCCGAAAAGTGAACTCCCGAATCTCTAGCATACCATAATATGAAATGCTCATCATCACAAAGAAGGTAGAGAAGTACTGGTTGATCACAACTGAGGAGAAATTAGTGCCGATCATGTGGTGTCCTAGAGATTTTTTCGACTTCGAAATCGGTGCACTCGCTTTTCATCTCCAATCGTACACGTATCTCAAGGAAATCACCTTCGTTCTATTGCTCCATGCCGTCGATCGGGACGAATTTCGGAAGGGTGGTACCTTTCCATATGACGATGACACAGATGTATCACAAGAGCAAAACAAATGCTGTTCCATGAGATGGATAGACCTTTTCACGGAATTAGTTCTTCAACAAATACTCAAGATTGATTCAGCAGATCATCTTTTTTTGCGAAAGAAAAAAAAAACAAGCGCGAGGCACCCATCAAAAATCACGATTAGTGGCGTGTCACCTCCCTGTATTTTACTACTCCCTGGTCTCGACTCTCGATCGAGTCGATGAGAGGCTCGCAGTTGGCGCCCACGTCATTATTGGAACACGCCAGCTAAAGACTTGGACTTGATCTAACAAAGGCGTTACGCGTTAGGTGTGTAACGCAGTTACACTACCAAGCCAACAGGCACCCTACGATCCGTGATCAGGCAGTCGACTCAGCCTGAATTTCGAGGCCTACTACAACATGTATTACGTGCAGACTGCAGGTCATTAGTACGTACAATGACTATTTTAGTAGCCCCACGTAGATCTACGTAGACAGTCGTAGACGAAGCCAAAGAGGCCGGATACCGACGTCACGTGTACTCTTTATGCATTACATGTAATCACTGTAGTCGTACTCGAGTCGAGACGATGAAACGTTCGCAGTTGGCGCCCACGTCATTATTGCAATATTGGATCCTTCTCTTAGTCTTAGCTTAGCCTGTCAAACCCTACAAATTACAATAATAACAATACTATTATTAGTATTACATGTATGTATTGGGTTGTACACCGGCTCGCAGTTTTTGATCAAGAATCGTAGCGAAAGCTCGCGGCCTCGCTGCTCCAGCTCGAGCCGCAGACCCGCGGTCACTATGGTAATGATGACGTTTCAAGTCGCGGATGACCACCAGCGGAGTAGCGGAGCCGCATTGGAGCCCGGCCCTAAGCGCGATACCACATAGCATAGGGATGGAGGTCGGGGACGTGGTGGCTGCACTTTCATTTCTACTAGACTACAATCGAGCACGCGTACCTGGAAAACTGGATGAAGGCGAAAAGTCCTGCCCTGTCTTTGGCCCGCGTATATGGTACACCAGGTATATATTAAAGCGCGATTAATTATTTTGACTGATCACACTCGAACTCTAGTACACGTACCTGTGTGGTATTCCTGCCTTGTTAGTATTCGATCAACTGTAGCTGACTACTAAAAAATTAATAATAATCTCGTACTCGTACGATCGTAGTCCTTAAAGTGGATTGTTCCAACTACCAAAATAACAAAAATTGGTTGTGAGCAACACTGGCTCACACTCAAATAACTGCTTTTCACCAGAAAAATACTATATTTCAACGTTTCGGTCATGAAATAACCATCATCAGGAATGAAGTGGGCACACCGGTTAGGATGGGTTAATATATGAGGAGCGCTGCGAACTGATAACAAATCACACCTGCATGCACTATGACGAGAGAGAGAACAAAAGGACAAAACATCACCAAAAAAAACCAGGTATAGAAATAACGCAATACGCGACAACTCTAAATATGGCACAGGTACAAGCAACAAACAGAATGTACATGTGCACTAGGTGCGTGCAGACATGTAATTGCAGGCGCTAGCAACAACAGTAGTAGTAACAGTGCACTAGTGCAAGGGGTGCAAAAACCACCACTATCCAGGAAGAGCGAGTATCAGGGCCAGAAATATGTACAAGGCGGTACTTCACCAGAGAATTCACAGGAGGTCCCATCCTGCGTTATTGTTTATGCTGGGACTCGTGTCGCGAATTTGTATTGCTTCGCGTATTCTCCTCCTGGCCCGATCCGACTCGGTGGCAAGGACGCGAACCTCTGTGAATGCCGACTCGCCAAGCGGCAGTACCTCGCCGCCATGGTGAAGTCGGTAGTGCTCGCCCAGGGCTTTTCCAGACGTCTTGTTGCGTGAGTTATCATTGTGTTCTTTTGTTCGCGTTGCTACACTACGGCCAGTCTCTCCAACATACTTCTCCGAGCACTTGCAGGTCAGACGATAAACCACGTTGCGTCTTGTGCATTCTACCTCGCTCGATTGGCATGCAACGCAGGCGGCTTTAGGCCTTCCTCGTCGCCTCGGGGCAGCGGGATCCACCCACTTACGGCAGCAAGGTCCAGTGAGGCTGGACTTAGTGACGCTGTTGGAAAGCCTTGCATTCTTGTAGATTATCTGTACATTTAGATTGTATTTGTTTAGAAGACGGTGGACCCTGTAGTGGATGGCATCCGTTTTGAATGGTAACTTCAACGTGGATCGATAGTCTTTCTTTTGTTTAGCAGGTCGTCTGGCTCGTTCATGAGCAGTCGCGATAACTTTGTCAGGAAAGTTGTTGAATTTTAATGTGTCAATAACCTTTTGCTCACTTCGCTGGCGGGCTGCAGGATCAGAGGAAAGGCGGGCCGCGCGGAGGAATTCCGAAGACGCGATGGCGAGTTTTTGCTGTTGCGGAACGCACGAGTTGAAGTCTGAGACGAGGCCACTGTGGCAAGCTTTGCGGAACAGCTCGAATGATATTGCGCCCTCGGAGGAGACATGAATAGTCGTGTCCATAAAGTCCACCGACCCAGTTTCCTCCGAAGATTGATACGTGAACTTGATGCTCGCATTGGCGGTATTGAAGTATGCAATCAGCTGGCGGAGAAGCGCGGCCCCCAGTGTCCACAGCATAATGATGTCATCAATATAACGCTTGTAGAGTACGGGAGCACCAGGCGAGTTTAGCAACAGCGAGGTTTCGAGGTCATGCATGAAGATAATCGCAAACGGGGGCGCTAGGTTGTTACCCATGGCGATGCCTTCCCTCTGGTGGTAGACCTTCTCACCAAATCTGAAGTAATTGGATCTTAGAACGAAGGTTAACAGCTCTTCGATCTGCTCCACGCTTAAACCAAATGTGTCAACAGACTCGATGTGCTGCTGCAGGACTCTAGCGACCGCCTCCACCCCCTCAGCGATAGGGATACTTGGGTAAAGAGCGACCACGTCCATTGTAACGATGATGGTCCCCGCTGGGGCTTGTAGGTCGGGATACACTTGCCGGATATCCTCCAGTGCTTCCAGCGTGTTTTTAAGATGTGCTGGGACATATTTCAGGCATTGGTTCAGTATACGCTCCAGGACAATAGAAATATTGGTCACCGGGCTATCAACAGCTGACACAACTGGCCGAAGCGGTACCGTGGCTTTGTGGTCTTTAGGTAGGCCATACATCTCCGGAAACCTGTTGTCGGCCACCAGCTTCATAAGTAAAAAATTAGTTGCTCACAACCAATTTTTTACTTATGAAGCTGCGTGATGCGTCCTACAAGATTTTATACCAAAATAACAGTTTATTTAATTTATTAAATTTACTACTTCGGGACAGTCTGTTCATGGTTTTTATTTTGGACTCGTTCTCTACGCTTGCGATAATTTAGCGGCAATTCTAATGTTGTAGCGTTGTTCCCTTGTAATTTAGTGGAATCTGTATTGAGTAACTGAGTTTTACGTTTCGTTACATTGTCGACAGATCTCCTGTGTACCGGTTTTGTGGCACAATGAATAGCCATTTGTCGTCTCCGTTCTTGTGCAATAATGCATAATATGTAGGTTGGTTCTCTTCATGTTATTGTGACCTACTTCATAGATGTTGGTTGCCTTGTTGCTTTCTCTCCCCTCTCCTCTCACCCTAGCCATTCTGCATAAGCGAAGCTGTGGACCCAGCATACTGCTGCTACACTGCAACGCGGGAAATAGATTTTTAAAATAATAATGTTCCAAATAGGAACACACGCTTCTTGCCGAACTTGACACTTGACTGACTCACGACTGCCATCCAGAGCACATGAGGAGCACGTCGCACCTTCCACTCGGCAAACCTGCAAGAAAGCATCACTCCCTACTCAATACACAGTGTTTCGGGGAATTCACCCCTCATCAGGGTTGAGCTTGAGTAGGCTGAGGAAGATTGTGCCTGAAAAGCACCACTTATAATGCTCTCCAGGCCAAACCATCACCAGGGATACAAACTTACAGGGACACTTTGTTTCCAGCGCGACAAACACCTCGTGAAGCTCCAGGTAGCAGCGTGAGTCAGAGTCGCTCATGGAGTTGTGCTAAACAAACGTGCGACTAGTTGTTGGAGGTGACAGCGTTGCGAACAGATACTGGCTCTCAACGTCTGTTTAGCACAGCTCCATGAGCGACTCTGACTCACGCTGCTACCTAGTAGTACCTGGAGCTTCACAAGGTGTTTGTCGCGATGGAAACAAAGTGTCCCTGTAAGTTTGTATCCCTGGTGATGGTTTGGCCTGGAGAGCAGTAAATAAGTGGTGCTAGCATAATCTGTCAAGGCCTAGTCCTTGCCTTGGACAACATCTCCGACGAGGACTAAAAATTTGTCTCGCTCCTCAAAAAACTATTAATTTTACTCACTTCAGTCTTGAACGTCTGTGGGGAGACCATAATGTACCAGAAACGCCAACCGACCTTGCAGCTCGTCCTGTTTACGGCAGTGTTACGTACATAAGGGAAGCAGATCTCAACAAGTATCCGCTGTGGTGAGAAGTGACACTGATAAAATCAGCTGTAGCGGAGCTGAAGCGCACGGAGCTGAAACTCACACGCTTTGAGGAGTGAGACAAAATCAGCTGTTTAATATTATTAGGGGAGCTAGCTGAATCCGCGATATTCATGTTAAAACAAAATGGCGTCACGATTTATTGAAAGTGGTATAGTTGGTGGAACGAGTGTTCAAACCCATTTGAACTTCAAACTGTTCGTCTTCTTTTTGACATGCTCCCTTTCCATCGTCCTTAGCTTTTATTTGTTGAGAGCTGTTTTGGCTTTCTCCTATACCTCTGGGGGATGCCAAGTGATGGTTTTGAGAGGCTGGTGATGGCTGTGAGCGAGAGTTTGCCGATCGGCGTCGTCCTCGCTATAGCGATGAAAATACTAGTTACTGCGCACCTGGCAGATATCACAACACGTCGGAGCGTCCAGGAGCAAAGGAATCTTGGGTTTTCACTGGAATCTAGTTCCTCCAGCATCGTGTAGCCCACCGTCGGTGAATGGCGGTCCAGAAAGGTCGAACCTGGTCTTCTGCAGCATCTCGCAGTCCTGCGAGGCACACTGAATACGCCTGTCATGTATTCTACAAATAAAAATCACGAAGTTGTGGACTTTACAGTGATGAGTCTATCCTGTATGCTGCAAAAGACGCAGGAAATGTGACTGGTGTCTGTACACTCAGTGACTGGACGCCAACACCCCAGTCTTCTCCTGCAGGATCTGTTTGACATTGACATTATGCAGTAGGTCGGCATTGACCTGGTTTGGCAGCTATCGTTATAGTATCTGCCTGCCCTGGTTGGATGTAGCAGGTTGGTGTTTGCTCGTCGTCCAGTCCGGAATTTTCTTGTAACTCACGGTGGAGTACGCGCAGGGTTTGTGATCATCCCTGTTCACTTCAATATTATCAAACACAACGTTCCCTTTGTCACTCATCTTATCCTGAGTACTGAATTTGCTGACAATATTGCACCATACTTGTCACAACCTACCGCCACTGCTGGCGGTGGCGACTGGTTCGTCAATGGCGGTGACCAGGCTGACTGACTAGCTTCGAGACAGCGGCCTCGTTGTCAATCCCGCGGCAGCCTAAAGGTTGATTTTATTCATCCAGCCTTAGCGCCATGTTGACGATGCCCTAGTGACTGTGTGTCATGGATTGCCTTGCCATCAGCGGTCATTGCCGTCCACCTTGATGCAGCCCTCAACAACTGGCTCAGCCCATGGGAGTCTCAAGTGGACAAAATTGTTGCCAAAGTAGCTCAGAAGATTGGTGCATCGTGGTGTAGGTGAGCACATAACTAGGACTTCCCAGCGTCTATTTGTCCAGGCTGCGATACTATGTGACATGCTGTACTGCACATTCTTTTCAGCACTGCAAGGCCGGCAGCTGGACCGACTGCAGGGGCCGCGCACATGCAGGCCGCCTGTTGCCAGTGCAGCATTCTGGAACGTTCCTTCCTTCTGAGATCCGTGGAATAATAACTTTCTTTGCTTCAAAGCAAGTTGCTTACCTTTCTGTTGTGCTCCCAGTGTCCTTACAACAATAACCTATAGCAATGTTTTATTTTCCTTTCCATTCCCCAACCAATGAATACTACGATGTCGATTCTATTTCTTCATACTTTGGTGTGTGCCCGCGCACGCACGTGTGTGTGTATACCTCACTCGCCACTCGAAGTTCTGTTCCCCATCACTGGAACACTGCCTGTTCTTTCAGGACCTGCCATCATCTGCGGATGGGCATTCAATAATTGTATTGTGTGTGTGTTTCATTCAGAATCAGATCCGCTATCATTGCTATTAGAGAAAATCTGTGGGTTCACATCCAGTGCATTTTTAGATCTGCGTGCTTTTCTCGCCACGGGCGCATACATGGGACATTGTGTGTGTGTGCGTCTGTGTGTATGGGGATATTGTCTGTATCGGCTTTTGGTACTAATGTTCAGGTCTGTGCTTGCATGTGTGAACATGAAATTGTTCGGTTCTGTGCATGCTATTGCTATGTTGTATATTATTGTATGTATGTGTGCATTTCCACGAACAGTGTAGACGAGCGTGGAGAGTACATTCATCCCTCATCAACCACTTCCCCTTGGGCTTACGTGAGTTTTTTCTGCGTACCTCTCTGATACTGTATTGATGCCGGCACCTGTACCTCGATGTGTTCCTCTATCTGCAGTCGCCTTTAACCTTCGGTCAAGGTAACGTTTATTGTGCTCTATTTATCGTGCGAATCAAAATAAACAATAATAACACAAGTCGTGCTAGAGTGACGACATGTGCGTGTAGTAGGGTTGATGCGATGGGACGTTATAATTAGGTGGAACAGAACACACATTGGGCAGATTGATTGGGCATCATTGATTGTGCTCAGTCTAAACAGTGAACATAATAATTATCTCCAGTGACAGACTGTAGCGGCTAGCCTCCAATAGGTAGCTGGCACTAGTCGCTACTGCTTGTTTGACAGGTGCCGCCAGAACCCCTGTTGTGTCATGCTATAGATGCACATGCCCTGTTCTGGGGCATACTGAGGTACTTTGATTTTGTTGACTGCATGTAGACAGCATCCAATAGTAGTACTCGTAGACCTTGGCTCTTTGTAGGTCAACCACCATCGCATGGATCGATCGGTGACTATGCACTTGGAGGTTGGAATAGCCCGCGCTGAACAGATCTTGCCATGGCCCAGGGAGTGAACTCGCTTACTCGACTATCCCGGTTTTAGTTAACCAGCATGAGTGGTGCAATTTGTCCATACCATGTTGCGAGCTCACAGTTGTTTGGGCAGGTTTTGAGCTGCACCACGAAACAAAGCGAAATAACGGCGTGACTGTAGAGCAAGGAAGCGGCGAGACGGCACTTCCAGGACGAGACAGGCAGTAGAGATGTGTTCACAGCACGAGCAACCTCTCAAACCCTGCCGGTACTCCACAGTTACAAGAAAATGTCGGCCTGGACGACGCGCCAATGCAAACCTGCTACATCCACCCAGGCAGATAGCTGCCAAACCAGGCCAATGTCGACCCACTGCATACCGGTATGTCAATGTCAAACAGATCCTGCAGGAGAAGACTGGGATGATATTGGCGTCCAGTGTACGGACACCAGTCACATTTCCTGCGTCTTTTGCAGCATACAGGATAGACTCATCACTGTAAAGTCCACTACTTCGTGATTTTTATTTGTAGAATACATGACAGGCGTATTCAGTGTGCCTCGCAGGACTGCGAGATGCTGCAGAAGACCAGTTTCGACCTTTCTGGACCGCCATTCACCGACGGTGGGCTACACGATGCTGGTGGAACTAGATTCCAGTGAAAACCCAAGATTCCTTTGCTCCTGGACGCTCCGACGTGTTGTGATATCTGCCAGGTGCGCAGTAACTAGTATTTTCATCGCTATAGCGAGGACGACGCCGATCGGCAAACTCTCGCTCACAGCCATCACCAGCCTCTCAAAACCATCACTTGGCATCCCCCAGAGGTATAGGAGAAAGCCAAAGCAGCTCTCAACAAACAAAAGCTAAGGACGATGGAAAGAGAGCATGTCAAAAAGAAGACGAACAGTATGAAGTTCAAATGGGTTTGAACACTCGTTCCACCAACTATACCACTTTCAATAAATCGTGACGCCATTTTGTTTTAACACGCATACGGTCCATTGTTCTTTTATTATTATTTATTACAACATCTCAAGACTCGGCGGAAACACCGGCCAATGTTACGAGAGTGGGTGATTGCCAACCACGGCGATAAATAGAAATAAGTAAAATTCAAGAAGCGCAAGGAGCTGAAACTCACAAGCTGAGTCCACCACGTCCCCGACCACTACCCCTAGCCCTATTAGTATGCTACAGCCTATAGGCTATACCGTGTCTTGCTTTGTACCTTCATGTGACGTCGGCTGATGCTGTGCGTGTACACGTGACATAACTAGAGCAAAAATAGGTGACGTGGGCCTTGTCTGAACCTTTGCGTGAGGTGTTTTTCACGTCATTAGAGGCAGACATTAGACTCCCACACTCATTCAGAGCGCGCAAGAAGCAGTACACGTAGATCAACTGTGGCGGGTGCACTCCGACTCAGTGCTCTCAACTCAAGCAGAGTCATAATCAAGGCAAGCTTGCATTCGAACGGACACACGTAATATAATACGGAGCATCAGCAAATCGAATTTTCGATTTGATTATTCGAATGGCAAAAAGAAAATCAGAGAGAAAATTCGAATGAAAAAGAGGTTCAGCATGTAGCGCAGTCCAGTATTTTCGAATCGAGTTTTTTTAGCTTGAGCAGTTGAGGACTGGGATTTTGGGATGTGCAATGAACGGAGTTGCTGTTGTTTCTCATTGCCTTTGGGGATGACGCGAAGCGGCGGATGCTTCATCCGATTCAGGCTATTGGCGATAGGATCTCTCTTGGAGACCCCTTGAAAAGGCGGATCTCGGCCGAGCTCCTCCGCTATCCCTTGCATATCAGGAGATTTGCGGACGAATAGGTGAGGGTGGGCCCTACACTGCCTCAGCAGAATGAGATCCATGGTAAGGTCAACCCTCAAATATTTGGCACACTTTGAGTTGCCCTCTCCCTGCGGGGAACTCACGATAGACGCAGATGCCGAGACAACGCCAGCAGGGCTACTGCAGTACTGGGAGCAGGAGGCATACCGGGGCTGGTAGTTGGTGACAAAGCCATGATTCCAGGATACTTGAAATGAAACAAAATGCACACTTGATAAAACGTTTCACAGTTCGAGAGAGAGGAAAGCGTCAAGATTGACAAGAAGTCCTGACTAGTACTTTAGTAAGAACTAGTAGCTACATGCGCAAGAATGAGTACTCGTAGTGCGCCGTGTACTAGAGCACGCGCGGAGCATTCGAAAAGTATTCGAAAAGTATTTTCTGTTTGCGGGCATTTTTCAGTCGAACAAAGCCCTAGTTGCGACTGATTGAGTGCTTTTCGTGACGATTCTCGAATTTCATTCGAATATTCGATTTGCTGATGCTCCGTAATTAAATAATTATTATGATGTTCGAAGGCTAGCTACACGTATAAAAGCCAGCCTTCGACAATTTATATGTTTCAGTTGGTTCGCCGTCGCGCTAGCTACCACTACAATGGTCCAATACTAGTATACGAGGTTTGCTTTGCCAGTGGACAGATTCCTTCGCTTCTTCTCTAGATTTGCTGATGGTGTTGTGGTCACAAAGTAGCTAGGTGAATACAGCTGTTGCCGTAGCTGAAAGCCAAATTCTTGTCGAGCCGTGCAAGGCTGAATATACTCGGCAGAATCTCACCTACACGGATAGAAGGCTCTCACTACCACAGACGGTAAGGTGGACCTTCCTTTAACATTTGCTTCTACTAATTTTGCTGCATTTTCCGGGGTAATTCCCGTTGTTGGTGCTTATTTTTTTCGCATGAAAGCAAAGTTGCGATAGACTTATTTTTGACGGAGTTACGAATGTTTGTACCCTGATCTAACCACTGCGATGTACTGCGCAAATCTCATGACGTCTATACGTCATTTATAATAGTCGTTTGGCGTACAGCGCGCATGACGTGTATAGACTAGTCTAGACGTCATAGGGCTTGAAAGTGCTACGTCACAGCATAGCAATAATTTCAAAAATTCAAAAACTGGATCCACTTGGATCCAGTTTTTGTATGGATCCAAGCACATTTCAAGCGGTCTTACTCACAGCAAGGTGATGTAGCCAGTGAAACTGACTGATTTGGCTAATAGGGGCGGGGTGACACCTGGTGGCGAAGTAAAAGTCACACATGCATCGACATGAGTGGGTTGCTATGCACCCACATACTGAGGCTATAGCAAAATCACACCTTAGTGGATCCAAAATAGAACTCTGATGTCAACTTACTGCTCCCTGGCCGTTTTGACGTCATGACTTTCAAGCCCTATTAGCACGGAAAGGTTTAACCCTTTCCCTTTCCGTGCTAATGACGTCTATAGACGTCATTGTACGCAACACGCCAAACGACTAATGACGTCTATACTATAGACGTCATGAGATTTGCGCAGTACATTGCGCAGTACATCGCAGTGCATAGGTCAGTGTACAAACTTTCGTAACTCCGTCAAAAATAAGTCTATCGCGACAATCGATACACCGTTAACGTTGGAAAGGTATTGTGCTCAGCTTTCCAGCGATATAAAAGTTCTTTGCGATAGGAGAAAGATTGACGGAGCTCGAGCGGCGACAGTGTGAACACAAAATTCACTGCACTGAGCGATCCTCAATTTTTTGTGACTGCGTTCACAGTTTTCTGTTGCGTGCCAGGGGATTTCCCTTTGTCACAGCGCATGCGTAATGGACACCCGCGGAAGCAAATGGATCTCAGCGTTGCAGCGCAGTTTGAATCGTGAAAATTGGCTGAAGGCTGGAGCGAGAACTGAAAAAGAATGTGAGATCGAGTTCCTGTGCCTTTTCGAGGCATCGTGAGGTAGCTTCAAGATGACGTAGGAGTTGCACTGCTGTGCATATTGAGTTGAGAGTTACCAGAATGGATTCCCTTGGTCCTGATCTTTCCAACAAGCCCAGGATGATGAAAATCCATCAAGGTAAACTGAATTCAGAGAAAAATTCGTTCGGACCTGTGCGCGAAAACGACACCAGGAGAGTCAGTGCGCTGGAAAGCCAGTTTGCTGGAGTAAAAGGGGCCAGCACGGCAAGGGTTAAAAAACGTTTCATCGATCAGCACTAACACTGGGCAGATATTCACTTGAAATGCATGACGTTGTGGGAAATGAGAGATCGGGTGTTCAGGTTTTTCTGTTTGCACTACCGCAGCAAATCGGTCTGTCATTGCGTGTTGTTTGGCTTGCTCTAGGTTGATCAGGTTTGCGGATTGTGGTACAACTGCTGCCGCCAAAGGCCTGATATTTGGAAGATGAAGAAGAGGTGAGTCTTGTTAACTCTATTTCTGTAACTGGCTGTCTGCCTAAGTTCAATTCGTGACAAACATAAATATTGTGTTATCATTTAAGGAAACAATTGAAGGCGTATCTGATGTCCACTGAACTCGACTGATCACACAGCATTGAGGCCGAGGGATTGTGTTCCCAAATTTATGTTAAAGAAAATGGACCAAACAGATTGAATACAGACAAGAACACGATATGCAACAAACGCACAGGAGTGAAGCGAGAAATGGCAACTAATCTCGCAAGATGTGAGCTTCGACACTGCCAGAGTGTGGGATTCCTCATTAGCAGCAGCACGATGCCTAACCCAAGAGACACACAAACAAAACAATGCAAGGACGCAGCAGAGTAAATGAAATCGTGCACCGAATGAAAGGCGTGTCCAATGTGGAAAGAAGTGTCAGAGCCGACGCAATCCACACCGTCAAGTAAAGGCGATTTAGTAACTGAGCGTTTTCGTTCTCTTCTCACCATGGAATATTGGAAAATGTCGAATACAGCAACTTAAAGAGCTAAAACCAAAGGAAAGATCGAAATCTCACACTATACGTCATAAGGAATTGAAAATGTTCCGTTACTAAAGTGCCTATACTTGACTGCGGATGTGTATGTGAGGGGGTGGGGGTGTAGATTAATACAAGAGTAAAGATACAATTGCACTGACCACAACTGGCAAACACTGAGGCATCGGTTGACATTTTTCTTGGTATTGTTGGCCACTGTCAGAGAGTGGTGACTTAACGCTCAACTGTCAACTCTATGTTCTTCCTTTTTTACTCTTGTTTTCATGGCATGTTTAGAACCGTTCAATGTTGTTCGGAAGAACAGGTGGAAGAAGACAATGTTCACCTGCCCTACAGTCTTCGGGGGCGTCCTGTTGGTCTACGTCAGTTCTCAGAAAGCCATACCGAGACGGATTGTCATCAGCCTGGGCCCGTTTCAGATAGCAATGATCAAGGTGATGTAGTGCACTCCACGGTCGTGTCCGATCTGAAAGATCTGAACACAGCAGATATGCATCACAAGTTAGTGCGCCAAAGCTCGTGTAATCTCCATAGTCTCTTGTACGATGTGTGGATCTCATCACTTCTACCTCTCCTTGATGTCAGGTCAATTTTTCGCCTTTGCCGCGTGTCGCGGAACCTACGAGAACTGTTGATGACGGAGCAGACATTCAAGATTCTCTGTGTGGCGAGTACGAGTACTGGGTGTGAGAGGAATGACAGCACGTACACTTGCCAGAAATGATGGCATCAGTTACGGTGCTCTCGAATTTGGTGTTGCTTGCAATACAAATTATTAGTATCACATCCAGCTAGCCTACGTTTCATTATTACGTCACCGCCAACAAAGCTGTACAAATTCACAGTAACCCTGCTTCACACTTTCCATAGTAGGCTTAAGGGTTTAACCCATTGAACGCTGATGACGTCTATAGACGTCATTGAAAATGCCCCCCATGCGCGGGATGACGTCTATAGACGTCATGGGATATATAGTGATTTCTGGCACCGTCTGATGTGTAAAAGCACTGATAGTCAGTTGGATCATGATCCTGCCTCTTGTACGATAGGTCGTTGGTACGAATCCCGCTTGGAAACACTACGGGTCTTTTTTTCTTCTCTTTTCAGCGATCTTTCAGCTGCAATTTCACGCATTTGGCGTATTTCACGGAATATGAGCAAACTTGCGTCCCCTATTGTAAGGCGCTGTCCTTTTTGGGGACTGTATCGATTCTGTCACCCTGTGGTTGATAGTCTTGGCAATCATTTCCAAAATATTTGAGGACCCCAGTTGCAAGAACCTTGAGTTTTAGAACTTGCTATTGGCCCTGTTTTTAGCATTTTATATGCAGAGTACCATAGGCAAGGCCCAGTAGCGCTGAATGGGTTAATGAAAGGTGATATGCAAATGTGTTCACCGCCCATATATGAACGATTTGATTTTTAAGGATAAGTAGCAGGCGTTGGCCTTCTAAAGTTTATTCTCTATCAACCATCCCTCCAAATCTGCGCGCTCAAAGCCGATATCAACACGTTGCCACAGCACCCCATCAGCAATGCGACACATTGGTTGTTACTGAGTTCCCACATTGTGCATACAGCTGTTTCGAATGATAAACTCTCGTCGATGAGAGTTTGATATTGTTGAATGGCTATAAAATAGCCATCATGCTTTTGTAGCGAAAAGGAAAGCATCATGCGCACCTGAGGTGCAAAGATCAGGGCTAGGCAAATTGTCTAAGTTGAAAATACTTGTAAAATAGACTTAACTGGACATGTGAAGTGGTAGTGCAAATAGTAGGCTGGTGTGAATCAAATATTTGAACCTGCCATAACATCTTCTCTTGATCTACATTTACATGTACTGTAGGTAGAATAGGCGAAAGAAATCACACGAACGACTCTTTGCAAAACAAATCCTGTAAGGGAATTTTGATAATGTAAAAAAAAAAAAAAAATTTCACGGTTCGCGTGAGACTCGGCTGGAAGCCGGGTTTTCCGCATCCGTAGGAACGCCACCACCCTTCAAGGATCAAGGCGCAGATGCAGCTCCTAAAGCGGTGGGAGGTGAGTAGATCAGCTCACCAGCAAGTGGTCAAAGACCGAAAATCCCATTCACTGCATCCATGTTATCACTGGGCGAAATTCCATTATGTATATTCTTGCAACATGGTATGTTGGAGAGAATGATAATTTACCTGACAATCATGTGAATAAACTGCTACAAAAGAGTCGATTTCTGTAATGACCACAATTTCATATCACCGAACCTGGCCAACTTTTCGACTTCATTTTAAGTCAACGAGGCTTCTTTCATCTCTGGGTGGACCTTATTCACCATACATTACAAAGTTGGATGGCCAAATATTACAAGGGAAATGGGATTGGTGTGCGAACACAGTTGGTTTGGCTGCGCTGTACAGTTGTTGTTGAATCTTGTTTCAGTGAGTAGTTTAGTCGATTTCTTGACTTTGACTGGTATTCAAGAAACGATGGACTTTGGACCAAACTGTCAAAGTGGGATAAAAAATGTCCATCCCCGGAAATGTGGACATGTCCGCTGATATTTAGTCTATAAAGACATTTTTTTAATGAAACATCCAAACACGGAAACATCCGACTCTACTACATCTGACCATGTCCTCCACATCAATATTGTATGCACACACAAAAGAAAATGATGATTTTCAGTGTTACAGTTATGGCTACATTAGTTAGACCCGACTGTAGAATGAGCACTATGTTTCAATATGGTGTTTGCTGGAATATGATTGCTATGGTTCATCTCTCTCCTGTTTATCTTACATGCACAGCGTCGCTACGGCATCAGCCCATTGTTGGATTTATCGTACATCGATATCAGCAAAACATTGTTTGCGGTCACAACAACCATGAGATTAGATATCGCCATGTGCAGCCGAATCTACCACCTTCTACCTCCAAGGAAATATAATCACATGCCGCGTCCAAAAAAAGTCCTGCACCTGGCTCTTCCATTGCTCTCTGCCAAAATGGAATCGTTGAAAAAGCAAGGGGAGGACTACGCCAGAATTATCTGTAATCACGACTCTCTGGACTGCTCTATTCTAAATATTGTAGTGAAAGGCCTGCCAAAACTGGAGAAGATTGACATAGAGCAAGAGTACCCCCCGCCCCGTTCTGATGTGACAGGTAATGCACGGATCTGCTACGATTGGTGTCATCTCAGCAACCTGAAAAACTTATCAGTTCAGCGCTGTGGTTCCGTGGAAGCCTATCAGACGGAGGTAATCGAAAAGATGATGAGTTTCACTTGGCGGGTCCTTCCAATGCTTCGATACCACTATCGCGAACAAAGATTAGTGGAAGTAGCCAACGTATTGTCCGCGACTGTTGGAAAATTCCCCGAAGCACTGGGATGCCTGGGCGTGGCGTTTCCAGGAAGTAATGACCCTGTTGATGTTCGCATGGCATGTAAAGTGAGTCAGTGGCATTCCGCCTTGCAGCTTTACATTGTTAATCAGCTAGATATGTCTCTTGAGGACTACTTCGAGGTTTGCCTGGAGTACCGCAAAGTCAGTGATGCCCAGGTGTTCACAACGGAAAAGGGTTGGAGGTATTTTTACTCAGGTTTGGGCGAGCATCTGAGAACCGTGTTGAGTCCTGACCACAGCGAGAACAGAGCCAGCCAAAAGGATCTATTGGATTATTTTGCAGAGTATGCCGAGCTAGTTGACTGGGATTTGGTCATTAATATCACTGATCACTTGTGTTGCTATGATTAACATCTGCCCGTCGAATCATTTTTGGCATTATTTCTGTAAAGTTATATTTCTCTCCGGTCGAGCGGAGCGAGTGAGGCAAGAAATGATTTCTCACGCAACAAAATTATTTCTTTTGCGAATATGGAATCTGATGTTTTCTCGTTTTGTTGCTGTTCTTTTTGCTCGACTTCTTCAGTCAGTTGTTTGTGTCTCAACAGTGTCCCCACCCTCCCACCCTTCATATCTGCCCATCTTCTTCCCTTCCTTTCTTGGCTGTAGATATGTTGTGCCTGTTTTTATGCTGCCATGTTGCCACTTGGGGTTATACACCCGGTTTTTTCCTTCATTCGTGCGTCCGTCGGCGCGAGGGTTTTTTCCCGGCTGGGTCGGTCCAGAAAAATTAATCTGACGGTCCCAAGTGGTGGTTGTCCTGGCCTATTATTTTATGTTAGGTGAATGTACTCATTCTTTCTCGTTGTTTCTGTCCCCTGTTGTTGCTCCTAGTTTTCTTCTGCATTCCGGTTCACATCTGGCTGAGGCCTACTACCCTCACTCTGTGTGCTCCTGCCTCTGTTGTCTGGGTCCATGTCGTTATGTCGGTGTACGTGGAGCGAGAATGTTAGCTGCTCTATGTATTTCGCTGTCATCTGTTTGCTTGACTCCTGCTCACCATCTCAGTTCATATCGTGGGTGAAGTCCAGTAGCAATACCCTGTTTAGACAGCCTGTTCCAAGGAAATCTATTCTACACATTTGCCTGTTTGTTCTTCGAGTCTAAATAAACAACAAACAACAACAACACCTAGTAGTAGTATACTAGTATTCTGTTATTTATAGTGGAGAAACCAAAACAGGCAGATGCCTAATAACAATGCACCCACTGTGTAGGGTGGTGGAGGGGGGGGGGGGGAGGGGGGAGAGACATGGCTAATGGAAAATAGTGGCGGCGAAATAGAGCAGTTCCAGCACAGCTACAGAAACATGGGCGTAAAGCTAAACGCAAGCAAGAATGTGTTGCAAAGCACTTGACTTGAAGGCGAAATAGAGCAGTTCCAGCACAGCTACAGAAACATGGGCGTAAAAGCTAAAAGGTAAAAGTAGGCAAGAATGTGTTGCAAAGCACTTGACTTGAAGGCGGCCAGTTTGGTGACGCCTTGGATATCCGCATGGAGGGAATTCCAGAGAACTGCGCCAGCATGTGTCACCAATTTGGTAGAATGTGCAGAAGCAGCGGCAGGGACAATAAGCAGGTCACTGTTGCCTCCTCGAGTTCTTCGTGACGAAAGAGGTCGAAAAAAATTTCAAATAGTATACTTCCTGAAGAATTTAGACAACGCAATATAAAGCAGAGCAAGTTAAGTAGAAGGGTAGCGCGCAAGGGAGAGACATGTACACGCTCAAGCAGCGTAACAGTGGGGGTCCATGGGGGCACTTTACATACAGCATGCAGTGCGCGCTTGAAGAGCCTTTCCAGACGGAGCTCCTGGTGAACAGATAGATATGGGGCGTAAGCATAGGATGCATACAGAAACTCAGGCAGCACAAAGCATTTGAAGTAGCAGATACAACACGTTGAACCATTGTCTGCCAGCACATTGACGTGTCAAAATGTAAGCCTAGATACTTGGCCGATGGTACCATCGGCAGATCTTGACTATTGCATGTCACGCGTAGGGCAAAGGGTGGTGCTCTGTGAGGAGGGATTGGTAGGATTTGTGTTTTCGTTTCATTCAGAAATTAAGCCAAGCTGTCGTAGCCAGTCAGACAGGTGTTGTACTGCACCGGACAGTCGCTGAGCAACAATTGCCGGTGCCACGGCACTGGCTCGTAATGAGATGTCATCTGCAAACTGTAACACCGTATGGCCTCACCACATGAGGTATTTCTCGAACATACACAACGAAGAGCAATGGACCCAGCACTGATTCTTGCGGAACACCACAGCTACTGGAGTAGGCAGCACTTTTGCTTGGGCCAATCTGGACGTACTGTTGACGATCGGTCAGGTAGTGGGCCACCCACTGCAGAGCAACGCCGCCTATGCCGAGAGCGTAGAAGTCACTAACTAGAGTCTGATGCTGCACTTAGTCGAAGGCTTTCGACAAGTCTACAAAAGCGACTCCAGTGTAGAGGCGTGCCACTTGTGCCTGTTGAATTTGCTCTACCGTTAACACTAGGGCATCAGAGGTGGAGTGGTGGCTACGAAAACCAAATTGTTCCATTGGTAGAAGATCTTGGCTCTCCAGAAAATCAGACAGTTGCTCATGAACAATCCGTTCAAGGATCTTGGAGACCACAGGGAGTAGGGAAACTGGTCTATAGTTCTTAGGTTGGCTGGGGTCACCGGCTTTGAACAGTGGGCGGATGCATGCCACTTTCATTGATTCTGGGAATTTCCCCTCCCTCAGTGATCTGTTGAACAGCAAAGTCAGCGATGGGGCCAGGATATCCCCACACAAACGGAGAAGGACAGTTGGTATACCATCGCTTCCAGTTGCTTTAGTTGAATTCACTGATTGCAGCAGCGTAGTACTAGTACTAACATCACGTAGTTGGGTCTGTGAAGAGAGAGGTGAATGCGTGAGGTAGTAGGTGGTGTTTCTTTGGCTTCCCTTACACGTGTGAATGCTAGGCTTCGGCGGGTTTTGCCTGTGAAATCATGGAATTATGCTTTCAGGGGGGGGGGGGGGGGTTGCTCGCAAGGTCCTCCTATTATGCTTTGGGATGCGGGGATTCATATTCACTTTGTTGTACTTATGCAAGTTATGGAGCCTCAAAGTTCGGAAAATTGTGCCTTTTTCGTACTTGCAAGTGGCCATAAGTGCAACAACATGTTACATGAGTATTCCCATATCAAGGTGACCATGCATGCTAGCCTAGAGATCAACATAGAAAAGAGAAAACATTACTTATGGTTGATAATTATGGTGGTAAAGACACACCTGGCAATATGGCGGTAACCACACGCCTGCCCACACACGCTCTCTAGGCTGCAAAGTTCTGGCACAGAGCTCTCCTTCTCACCACCACCACCATCAGTTCGCGCCTGGTGCCTGGTCGATGCATGGCTGGCGGTATCCGGCATAGCAGGCTGGTACATCAAGTAGCGCATGGCACATAGATGATGACACAGCAACGACATAGCTCGATTGCGAAGTACGTTTCGTCCCCGCTGGACTCATCAGGCAATCTTCTTCTTGGATGTCTTCATACGGAGCTTGACTCGGGAGAATGAAATTGAAGACACCACTGCAGCTGTACTTATGGTTGATAAATATGGTGGTAAAGACACACCTGGCGATATGGCGGTAAACACACGCCTGCCCACATACGCTATCTAGGCTGCAAAGTTCTGGCACAGAGCTCTCCTTCTCACCACCACCACCATCAGTTCGCGCCTGGCGCCTGGTCGATGCATGGCTGGCGGTATCCGGCATAGCAGGCTGGAGTCCAGCGGGGACGAAACGTACGTCGCAATCGAGCTATGTCGTTGCTGTGTCATCATCTATGTGCCATGCGCTACTTGATGTACCAGCCTGCTATGCCGGATACCGCCAGCCATGCATCGACCAGGCACCAGGCGCGAACTGATGGTGGTGGTGGTGAGAAGGAGAGCTCTGTGCCAGAACTTTGCAGCCTAGAGAGCGTGTGTGGGCAGGCGTGTGTTTACCGCCATATTGCCAGGTGTGTCTTTACCACCATATTAATCAACCATAAGGACAGCTGCATTGGTGTCTTCAATTTCATTCTCCCAAAACATTACTTGTGTGCTCTGGATGGCAGTCGTGAGTCAGTCAAGTGTCAAGTAAAGTCGGCGGAATAGCGCGAGCTCCGGTGTGGGGAGCAAACCCTTTTCTTACAAAACATTACTTCTTATAATTATTCTGTCGATGACTTCTTTTTTAAAGAGATGTTTTCATTGCCGAATTAGTTTGAGTTATCTTCGAAAGTTATCATGTTCAACTGTCTTCGTAAGTGTCATACTCGTCCAACCGATGTCACCTTCACCCTGCGAATAATCAGCTCATCTCTCCCGTAGCTCCACCTTTCCTTCCATCATGACCGAACATCAAATGTACCTCTATTTATTCCCGTAGCTATGCAGAAGACGTTACTTAAGTAACGTCTGGCGCTAGCCAGGGTCCACACAGCTTTAATTCCCGTAGCTATGCAGAAGACGTTACTTCAGTAACGTCTGGTGCTAGCCAGGGTCCACACAGCTTTAATTTGGTGTTTGTTTGTTTGTTTGTGTGTTTGTGTGTTTGTGTCACGCCTGGCGCTATTCCGTATCTGTCCCGTACCGTACCATCAAGCACAGCTGGCCACATACAGCTGGCCGCAATATTCAAATTGGGCTTTCAAAGGGAATATCATAACGTGAAGCAACTTGGAAGAATGAGTATGAATGCGATGGATATGGGGGAATTCATGTAGGGCGATAGTGCGGGTTCGATTCCCAGGTTATGCCTAAAAATAGGAGAATTGAAAAATGTATAGCATCCCTATGCTTTCTTTGCCTAGGTCATCAAGGCGGTAGACGGTGTCGTATTACCCTCGACCGTACCTGTCCCGTACCTGTCCCGTACCTTTCCCGTACCCGTCCCGTACCTGTCCAGTACCGTACCGTGCCATCAAAGACGGCTGGCGACAATGCATAATTCAAATAGGGCTTTCAAATGCAAGATCATGACGTGAAGCAACTTGGAACAATTAGTATGTATGCGAAATGTATCGGGGATGCATGCAGGGCGATATTGCGGGTTCGAATCCCAGGTTATGTCTTAAAAAAAAAGGAAAAATTTATATGAATTTATAACATCCGTATGAAATCCTGTGCTTAAGAGTTTACTGGACTTTGATCTACTCAATCTGCGGACAGCATGTTGTTTTGTTCTTTGTGGACTCATCAGCGCAGCACAGCGAAAATGAAGGCGAACCTGATAGCAATGAAAAATAATTTTCCCAGTACGAGACTTAAACCGGGCCCGAACGCACCTTGCAAGAGTGCTCAACTGACAAGTCCCTTTCACTGAACTTTCATCTATGGATCAATTCGCATCGAGGATGGCATAAGTTTGGCCCGCGCTTAGGGTCAGTGAGTCATGGCTGTGATTGCGATTATGAGTTGCGCAGATCACGGGTCACGTAGGACTTCCAAACCTGGGGCGTCAGTCGAAACACAGGGCCGCTGTTGTCATCTGCTGCACGCAAATCGTCATCTCTCTCGAGTCGTTG
Organism: Sycon ciliatum; assembly: GCF_964019385.1. Classification (NCBI taxonomy): domain Eukaryota; kingdom Metazoa; phylum Porifera; class Calcarea; order Leucosolenida; family Sycettidae; genus Sycon; species Sycon ciliatum. The sequence goes on from NC_088643.1 coordinate 6,582,289, forward strand.
TTCAGCTAGTTTCAGCGTTTCCTCGGCTTCTTTGATCACTCTCCGTTGTACTTTGGTGATGTTGCTGTCGTTCAAGTTGGCTTTCAAGCTGCTTGATCCGCTGCGGTGGCGATTAATCGTTTCCACCAGGGAGTCGTAAAAATATTTTAAGCCTCCTGGTTTAATCTCGGCTCTCCAGAACTCCGCGAAACGTGGGAGTAAAGGCACAGCCAAACTGATTCCAATTCCTCGGATGGATACTCCTACCAGCACTGAACGGCAGCGGCTAGCAAGTCCAGTCGACTTTCCTTAGCCACGAGACTCGCGTCGGACGGACTGCAGACTTCTGAAAGAATGCATGGTCATCAGCATTCGAATCTGGGCTTCGCACAGGTTGAACAAGAACTTGAATTCAGAACTATTTCATTGCGCCGTGCGATCGGAGCAGCTGCTTGTTCACTTCCTCATTGTGTAGGCTCGCTGCTCCGTTCCAGTGCTCTCTATCACTTTCAAACTCATGCAGTGCTAGAGTAGTAGAGAGGCCAAGCGTGCAGCGCATTATCCCCTCGGAGAAGTGTTATTTCAGTTTCCCTCGCCATGACTGTCTTCACCTATGTTACCACAGCGCAACCATCGATTCCGCTTGGCTTGTCGTGAAAGGTCGCTTTCCTTGCACCGTACCTCTTTCATGGCATGCCAGGGAAGGCTGAGAAAGTGATCGCGACTCATTTCATGGCAGTTTGTGCGCAAATTAATCCCTCAAAAATCCATCACGAAGTTTTTGTTAACGGAGGAAGCAGGGTGTAATGTGTGTGTGTGTGTGCGGAGGGGGGGGGGGGGGACAGGGAAAGCCTTACGTAAATTAGAATACGATTCTGCCAGTCTTCCTGCTCTTGGTCGAAGATGAGATCATCATCCTTGCTCATGTCACACCGAACAGTTAGCTTGAGTTGCCTGCACACAGAATGGTGGATAGACAGTCGGGCATGGACATATGGACACACGTATACCAGCAGCAGTACATGTACACACCTATACAGGCATACTGATTGTAATTGACGCATCACAGCAATGCTAGAGCCATGAGCAATATCGGATGTAGTTTTTTCTGTGGTCACACATACACGTCATATGCAAAACAAGGACCAGTTGTCGTGATTATGCATGTATGACGAAGGCCAAACGAGGCAGTGGAGGGGAGCAGGCACACAAACCGTTTTCCCATCTATCACACACACATGCCCACCCTATATAGATATATATTTCCGTAGCTATGCAAAATACGTCACTTCAGTAATGTCGCTGGCGCTACCCAGGGTCCACACAGCTTTAATTTCGTGTTTGTGTGTTTGTGCCGTCGGCATGCCTGGTGCTATCCCGTACTGTACCATCAAAGACAGCTGGCCAAAATATTCAAACAGGGCTTCAAATGCAAGATCATAACGTGAAGAAACTTGGAAGAATGAGTATGTATGCGAAGTGTATCGGGGGAATGCATGCAGGGCGATAGTGCGGGTTCAAATCCTAGGTTACAGGACTGCCACTTGCTCCAATTTTTCGGAAATCATCCGATTTTTGATCGCCTGCCGGACAAACCGACCGATTTTGTTCCTAAAGAGGGACAACCGATTATTTTATTTTGAGCGCTTTTAGTCCAGTTGGCCATTCGGCGCTTCCAGGTCGCATTTGGCCGGTCATTGTACATGTACATGTACACGTGGCTGTAAAATGCACGCATTCTTGCATGTGTATGGACAGTTAAAAATGTGTTCTGGGGCCCCAACAGCAAGCCATTTTCCTAAAATATTTCAACGGGGGACACCCCGGATCCCCGTCAGATTTTTCTCCTTCCTAGTGTGGCAGCCCTGAGGTTATGTCTTGAAATAAATAGGAGAAACGAAAATTTATAACACCCCTATGCTTTTTTGCCTAGGTCATCAAGGTGGTAGACAGTGTCGTATTACCCTCGAATGCCAAGAGAAAGTTTACTTATTTCGCTCAGGGTCTTACGCTATGCTTTTTTGCCTAGCTCATCATGCATGTTATTCGAACAGACGGAATTTTTGCAATACAATAACATGCATGATGAGCTAGGCAAAAAAGCATAGCGTAGGGCCCTGAGCTTCCAAGCTCTCTCGTTCCACACGTACAAACACACACACACGAACACACGGTGATTTCACGTACCGAATGTTGTCTCCATTGGGTGTCCCACCGTTGTAAGTGAAGACTATTTGTGACGGGTTAGTAAAGTTCACAGATGAAGTCTGTCCCAGACTGTAGATATCATTGGCACCAGCTTCCTGACAAGCCTACAGACAAACAAAATGTGAATATACGCATGGTATTTATATGTGCAGGCTTTGTGAATGTGACACTATGCACATCTGCTGGACTGTCCTCAGCCATGCCGGAGTCCAGGTGTAGAGAAATTACAACTCAAATCTGCCTTCAGCAAGGCAGGATTCAAGGGCCCTAAAACAGGTCGCGCAAGTCCACAGCTTACTTTCCTCCTTTCACTATGGGCTAGTGACACGATGTGCTAAATTCATGGCAGCAGGCAGACGCACCAGGACAATGCAAAAAAAGAAAAGAAAACCCAGTCGCGTGGTTTGAAGCGGACTTTCGGGTGGCACTGGAGTCGGTACTGGCAAAGTCTGCAGAACTGACCTGGGACTTGCCGTGAACGAATCACACAACAGCTGGTGGTCTGGCCTGAAAGATCGAGCTTAGGCGTATGTGTATAGAGGTCTAGTGTGCCGTGACAGAATTAGGTGAGATGCTTCGGCGAAGTGGGGGCACAGCATTGCACACTTGCAATAGCGGTAGCAACTCATGCTGCATACTGTGGAACCTGTTAAGGCGACCACTCGGATAAGGCGACCACCTGTCCTGGAAGACCACTGAAACCAGGACCAAGGGATGCTATTTCCAGTCAAATGACCCTGGATAAGGAGACCACCTGGTAACAGAGACCACGTTTTGAAGGTCCCTTGAGCGGTGGTCGTCTTAGACAGGTTTCACTGTACTTTGCGTCAGACAGCACTTCAGTATCTTCCAGTAAACAAAAGCACAGACAACACTTCCGCTGCATACCTCGCTGATCATCCCATTGCTTTGTAACTTGCTAATCCCTACCCCTTTTGTATACGTGCGTTTCTTTTCTTTTCTTTTTTTCTCTTTTTCCGTGGTTAGTCTCACCATCTCCTCAATTCAATTGGTTGCCTTGACATGCTACGAGGTGCAGAAATAAATAAATGATAACAATGATAATAGCGCCCACAAGCAAATCCGAAGGGTTATATTCCTGTGCGGCGTATATTTAACTGCAGCTGTGCTAATGCTATGTGCGACTGTTTGCATACTTACTGCACTGTCCAGAGTGGGGCTGCCTCAGGTCCCAGATTCAGCTCAGACGTGCACGGGTTGAAGTGGTATGAATATCCGTCTGCTCCAATTATACCGTTCTTCAGCCTGGCAGAGTGGGACAGGACAGCAGTCAACAGATGTCCACATATACACACATACATGTACACACACATGTATACACATACATGTATACATCCACACACACACACACACACACACACACACACACACACACACACACACACACACACACACACACCATGTACCATGTACCATGTACCATGTACCATGTATATACGCCCGTAGCAAGAGACTGAGCACGCAAATCTGCAAATGCACTGAATGTGCACCCACAGATTTTCTCTTTATAGCAACGATAGCGGATCTGATTCTGATTGAAACAGATCAAGACAAGCGCCAGATAACTGTCTAATCCACACAACTGCGAAGCCATGTGAATCGACCCCCTAGTGCACAACTGGTCTACACCACACGGAGCACATCGGAATAGGACGGCCAAGACAGTTACCTATGCACACCCTACACTTGCTGGGTAACCAGTATAGACAGCATGCTCCTTTTGATAGAAGCAGACACTAGATGCACTGGTACCTTTAATTGAAATTGGAGTTACTTTACCAACCAGCCTCGGCAACTGAGTACTGGGAACCCAGAGCCAACAGACATACCAACAACCTCAGCCATAAAAGCTATATGAGCCGCAATCAGCGAAAACAACCCTTAGAGATTTCGTAATTTTTTCGAGAAAAGGTTGATTTGTGACGTTCAACGATTTTTTTGATCGCGCTGCAAGCAGCGCGACGACTTCTTGAAGTTGAACTCCTTTCTTGAAGTTGAAGTAATTTATTTTGAAGTTGAAGTGGTGACTCCAGTGTTCCTTGATCTTGTTGCGATGGCTGCGGACGCCAGAGCTGTTCGCAGAGCACACACGGCGGTCATTGTGTACAGCTAGCTCGAGCTTGGTGGAGAGTGGATGCCGAAGTAGCCACTGAAGTTAGGAGTGAGGATGAGACGTTCTTTGGTTCCGACATCGATGTCGACAGCGAGGCGGAATCGCAGCCATCATCTCCTGCTGTGATGTGGCTCAAGGTGGCCGATGACTCGACAGAGTCGGAAGATGAGGAGTCGTCACCTGAGATGAATTCTGAGTCTGGGGCTAGTGGGACAGCGACGTCGTGTCTTCAGCTGCGGATCAAGAAATGGAAGACGAGATTGCGGAACGACTCCACGCAGGATGCAGCTGCGAATATGTCGATCATTTCTCCGCACTCATCAGCTATTCTTTGTCATTATAGCTGCATACTGCACTATTTCAAAAGTAATCAAGCTGCCCACCCACCTTCGAATGCTGATTATTCATTGTACACATACATCGTATACATACATTGCACCAGTTTGGAGTACATCTTGTATAATATGTATAGATTATAGACCGGTTAGGAGGTCTATACAGGATATATAGACCGAGCAAAAGACCGAGGTCCCCCGAGGTCTTTTACGAGGTCTTTATATCCTGAATAGACCAACTATGAGGTCTATAATCTATTTATTGTGTTCTCCACGCAATAGTTTCTCTTCATATACGACATATCCTTGTAATTCTAGTATTATACTACCGGTATAGCCTATACCGCATAGTACAGCATTGCAGGATCAAGGTCATTGTTTAAACTAGGTTCAGCATCGGTAGCACAGTGGCTGGGTGGTAAGGAAGAGTGACTGAGATTCACATGGTTGTGGGTTCAAATCCCATCTTGTGTATTTCTGCTTTCTTCAAAATTTCTTTTTCTAAGTTGGAGAGAAAATTTCTAAGTCCAAGAAATTCTAAGGAGTCAAATATACGTAGTCAAATATATTGTGTATTTGACTAAGCAGTCAAATACGCGATATATTTGACCGCTTAGGTATCAGGGAAATTAGTGGGGTCAAATACAGTTGCGCTCGGTGAAATCCGGCCCGAAGTGCATATCTGGCGCCCAGTACTGATGCGGCCCTTGACGCCCTCAAAGTTGTACAAGTGCTAGTGTGCACGTGTGCCGTATGAACTGTGCATGTGCTGTACTCATACGCATGCATGCATACACCAAAGTGTAAAAAACCGCGCCTAACAAAGTCAAGACTTAGTGTCATTCATTTCAGTTCAGCACAAGTAAAGAAGACGGAGATCGTTTCGAAGCAGTATAATTATTTCATACACAGAGCAGCAGGGCTTCAATATTTTGTGTGGCCACCGTCTGCTTCGATTAGGGCTTCAACACGACGTGGCATTGACTCCACATATGGGGAAACCGTGTCAGGAGCCAACGAGTCCCACTCCAGGTGCAGTGCCTGCACCAGCTGGTCAGCATTCTCGCAGCTATGTGGAATTATTCTCTCCTTCAGAAGAGCCCACACATTGGGAATGGCCATGTCCTTCTTCTCTATCTCTTCTTGATCTTGAGCTGTACTTCGTGAAGTGAATGAAAGAAAATTTGAACTATTTTTAGTATGCAACACGTGCACTCCGAACTTTTACACGAGGTGCGTACAGTTGAGTTCATACACACAAATCGCCAGTGATGAGATGGGAGCTAGCTTCGCGGCGCCGGCTTTGCACTCCGGGCCGGATTTCACCGAGCGCAACTGTACTAAGAAGGCGATAATGGTGTTTATCACTCTACTATATCGACCTCCACTAATTCTCGTGATCCTTGACTGGTCCTTTATTACCCATATCGCCGCAATATCGACCGCTTGTATCGACCACTTAGGCATTGTAATCTTTCGACTTTGGAGGGACTTAGAATTTTTCTCTCCACTTCAAAAAGAAAATTTGAAAGAAAGAAGACAAAGGAAGAGAACAAGCAGGATTCGAACCCACAACAGCATGAATCTCAAGCAACCCCTTATACCACCCAGCCACTGTGCTGCAGATGCTGAACCCTGCTGTTCTTACAGTCTTGTACCCAACATAGGCAACGTCCTATGTACACTATAGTACAAATGCTATACTAAAAAGGTTAAAATAGCTCCTAAAGGTTCAAATTTTGGGGTTATGGCAGAGGAATCATGATAAATAGGATATTGACCTCGACTTCGGTCTATATGGGAAATATAGACCTCGTCTTGGTCAATATCCTATACATACACCTGTTTAGAATCGGAATATTGAACTTTTTCTTGGCTGAGGTCCTTCAGTAGATGTGTTTCCACATATTTCTAACTAAAAAGGAATTTTGAAAATATTGACCCTATGGCTGTTTTCGCTGGTTGAGGCCCATATAGTAATGACACACTGCGTTGTGGAGCCGAAACTAGTCCAACTTCCAAATGCTTTGGCAAGAGGGTAGCCTTCCGACAGGTCGGAACACAGACACGCGCACACACACGCACAGGCACACGTATACGACGTACATTGAGCCCCCTGCATGCAACACACAAACTCGCACTCCCTTTCCTTTCTATACATGAACACGTGCGCATGCATCCAAACACACGCACACACACACACACACACACACACACACACACACACACACACACACACACACACACACACACATACATGCACCTATAATAAAGTCCCTACCCCCACCCCAGCACCCACATACAAATACACATGCAGCATCCTTCTAAGTGATGTCATTGCTATTGTCCATCAAATTCAACCTCAATGAGTTGAATATCTTTGTAGTGACCGTTATTGGCATTGTTTTGAATCTGATGGATTTCATATTGATATACAAAATGCTGTTGCCAGTAAAGGGCTATTTAATTAAAGGCAATACAGAGCCAGGCAGTACAGAGCCAGGCAATACACGGCCAGGCACTACAGAGCCAGGTAATACACAGAACCAGGCGGTACAGAGCCAGGCAGCACGGAGCCAAGTAATACAGAGCGAGGCAATACAGAACCAGGCAGTACAGAGCCAGGCAGAAAAGAGCCAGGTAATATAGAGCCAGGTTTTGCGGAGCCAGGCATTACAGAACCAGGTAATACAGAGCCAGGCATCACGGAGCCAGGCATTACAGAGCCAGGCATTACAGAGCCAGGTAGTACAGAGCCAGGTAATACAGAGCCAGGCAGTACAGAACCAGGCAGTAGAGCCAGGCAATACACGGCCAGGCAATACACGGGCAGGCAGTGCAGAGCCAGGCAGTGCAGAGCCAGGCAGTACTGAGTCAGGCTATGCGCAATCACGCAACACTCAGCCAGTTCAATGATGAGTCAGGCATTGCACAGCCAGGCAATGCAAAGCCAGGCAATGCAAAGCCAGGCAATCCAAAGCCAGGCGATGCAAAGCCAGGCCATGCAGAGCCATACAGAACACAGCCAGGCTATGCAAAACCATGCAATAGGGCTTGAAAGTGATGACGTCAAAACGGCCAGGGAGTAGTAAGTTGACAGCAGATTTCTATTTTTGGATCCACTAAGGTGTGACTTTGCTATTGCCTAAGTACATGTATGTGGGTGCATAGCAACCCACTCATGTCGCATCCAGGTGTGACTTTTATTTCGCCACCAGTTGTAACCCCGCCCCCAGTAGCCAAATCAGTCAGTTTCACTGGCTACATCACCATGCTGTGGGTGAGACCGCTTGAAATGTGCTTGGATCCATACAAAAACTGGATCCAAGTGGATCCAGGTTTTGAATTTTTGAAATTGTTACTATGCTGTGACGTAGCACTTTTAAGCCCTATATTCAGCCAGACTTTGCAGAGCCAGGCAACACAGGGCCAGGCAGGGCAAAGCCAAGCAGCGCAAAGCCAGGCAGCGCAAAGCCAGGCAGCGAAAAGCCAGGCAGCGAAAAGCCAGGCAACGCACTCTTGATAACCAGCCCGAGTGACTCAGTCAGTGATGATGGTGGAAAAATCCTATTTTCTCCCACCAAAGTTGATAACCGATTGATGTGCCCCATGCCTCTGTCATTACAGCACATTTTTGCTCACCTTTTATTCCCGTCCAAGCCTTTCAATGAAACAACCTATCCGGTGTCACTAAGTCGACATGAGCATTGGTCCACCTTCTCGCATGTTTGACCCACAGTCTCATCCACGGCGATAGCCATCGCAAGCAGGACCAGCAACAGGGCAATCCGGTGCCACTCCCCGCAAACCATGGATCTACGATACGCACCCATTCTCACTTTGAACTGCCGCCACGCGTACCTGCTCTGCTCGTTCGTGACGTAGCGGGATCCAAGAGGAGCGCAGCTCACGGGACGGGAAGAGTCGCTTGGAACACTGCCTCTCGTCGCGAGATAAGCCGAAACCTAACTAAATGAATCGATCTACTTCCTGCACGGTCTCCAGGAAATTCACCCTAAAGAATTGAGAACTGCGCTAAACGTGGCTCGATCCTCGCCTCGAGCGGTACGTGTTGTTTTCTCCCAGCCTCACCACCAAGTTTCCGTTCTTTCAAATTCTTTCGAATACAAAAACAATCGAGAATGGCTTTCTGCACACCTTCTTGATAGTATTACAGCAACGAACTGAGACAATAATAATAATACTTGCGCTCGGTCTGGCACGAATCTTTGCAGGATCTGTGTATGTCATAATCATCTCGGCGTCGTTGGTGCCGTCAAGCGAAAAATCTTTCACCGCGCACGAGAAAGCAGAAAAAGTGGCACAAGGACGGCACATGACTAGTCCGCGGATCCAGCCTTGCCTGACCGGTCACCTGGTCACCGTGACTCGCATGACCACGAGCCCTACACTGTCTGCATCAGGGAGTCATAACACACGACATAAATAAGGAGGGTTTAGTTTACATCCCTTGTCTGCAGCCTTGGACTAGTACTATACATACGTGACTTGTACAGCGCGAGCACGCAGAAGGCATGTGAACAGCGCTGTACGCTGTGTCATGACGTCAGTTTGGTAGACATGTAATATAATTATTATACTGCATAAAGACAGTTTAGGTGCAAATTTTTGTTTACGAAAACTTTCGTTAGATCAGTCCACCATAAAATTCCACCATGTAGATCTACCAGCAGGTTTGTTACGTACTAAATTTTGTTTATGGTCGAGGTCTGTCACCTCGAACGTCCAGAATAAAAAACTTTAGTTTGGTACAAACTTTAGTTATTTCGTGCCCCCGAACGAATTAATTCCAAACGAAACTTTATACTTAGAGCAGTAACACACGAGTCACAGAGTACTCTGTGACTCGTGTGTTACTGCTCTGCTTCCGCATTGAGCACTCTATCAGACCGGAGTGATCATGATCACGGTGATCACAGTAATCATGTTAGTAGTATGGGCTGCACTGCACTGCACTGCATTACTGAGGTTAGGCATTTGAATACTTCGAAGTAGGACAAATAAAAATGTCGGCACACTACTATGGTGCTATGGAAGTCAGCGGGAACAAAATTAATGATTTTTTAAAACGTAATTGGCTAACCAACAGAGCTACAATGCACCGCTATTCACTCAGTGTAATTTAGATTTTTTCGGCCTCTTTTACGGGCAAATTAACACAATGTTTTAAAATGCAATAAATCATACACTGGAGAAGAAATCAGAAAGATGATTGTGTAAAATAAAGAATTTCAAACCCAAACCAAAAAAACTTCAAATCAAGTTTGTTATAAATAAAAAATAAAACTCAATCAATCAACTCAATAAACTCAATTCAAATTCAATTCAGTGTAATTTAGTCCTTTGTGGATAATGCCGGCAGGAAAATTTGGCAGAATTTGGTACTTTTTCTGGTAAGTTTCATGCATGTTTGGTATGTGGATAAAGAAATGGAGCAGAATTCGAGGAATTGCCTGCCATAAGGTTTGTATGGTTTTGCCAATATCACTGCTTTTCGAGCAGAATCTGCCAACTTTTCGAGCATTATCCGCCAACGCCTAGTGTAATTACAAAGTAACAGATTTAGAAATAGTTTACGATCGGCAGTGAATCTCCATCAGGGCTAATGCTGTGATGACAAATAGTTGTTCTGATTGGTACAGTTGCTTCCATCGCACAGTAATAAATGGATGCGGCCACCTGACCAAAAGGCAAGCCATGCGTTTACATCTCTGCATTATGCACACAATGCAGAGAGCCAATATTTTTTAAAAGGTGCGAGTTCTTCACTATCATAATTGTAGGGATCTGAAAGTTGTAAATTTCACGTCTTTGTTTGAGTGGCACTATAATGAATACTTCAATTACTAGTAGAAAAATGAGGCTCAAGTTAAGTCCAAATATTACCAAAATTTCAGTATTAACTATTGTGCTGGGTGATCTTGTACCACTACAGCACTAGTTTGGTAGAGCATGCAGAGAATGCTGAACTAGTACCAATCAACCACTTGAACAGCTAAGGAAGATCGGTAGGAGTCCTTATCCAGAAGGTGTTGGTAGGCATCCGTACGGTATGGTCGCGGATAGCGCTTTATCCGAGTCACAAGATGCCGGAGAGATGTGTGCGCGTTGACGGCATGGACGAATGCAGAGACGTCACGGTCGGATACTGCCTCCTGCATCACCAAGATGCGGGCAAAATCGCAGTCCAGCTGCGCTAGATCAGGCCATGCACTGCGGAGGTTATCTGCTAGGATGTTCATACAAAGAAGCAACCCTGGCTGGAGGACGTCTAAGGATGATAAGTGTGTGGCGTGACGCAAGGCCTTGCAGATACCCTGCAAATTCTGATCACCGATGCCCTCGCAGTGGAGAAGACGGAACACTTTGAGGCAGCGAACATCGGCAAGTGCCTCAGCCAGGAGCATTGCAGGGTTGCGATCGCCATGGTCGGTGGTTGTAGCCGTTCCACCGTGTTCAGCATGCGGCGGTTGTGTGCTGACCGGGTGTGAGGGAATACTGGCATCGGTGAGATCACAATGAATCAGCTGGATCACCGCCAGGTGCATGTGTGATTGCTTCAAAACTGCCAGGATCTGCTGCCACTGACAGGTACATCTATGGATGCTTAGCTCTGTAATATTCTGACACTTCAGTAGTGACAGCGGAAACACCATGGGAGTAAGGGCATGTAGCCATCCACGAACGAGCACTATCTTCACGCTGGTGCAGTGCCCATCGACGGCGACGTCATAAGCACGGATGACGGCCGGATGGTAATGACCATAGATCTCTGTATTCACGCACTGAAACGCGGCAGCTAGGCTGGACATGGGTTGATGGTGATCGTCACGGTGATGGTATCGCTCGGCATAGCTGAGCACTGCTAGATCTAAGCTGCGCAAGTGGGCCATGGAGAAACGAGTGATTTCCTTGTGAAATGGACTCTTCACCGATGTTGGATTACCACCGCGCATAGGAGTATGTAGAGACTGTGCAAGGACGTCTTTGCCCATGCATCGCAGAGCATCAGCCAGTGTATCGTACGTTGCATCAGGGCAACGCTCTACCCACGTCAGCAAAGTCGCTCTCAAGAACTGTTCACCGCTATCGGGTCGGCTGTACTTGCTACGGTTCTCCACATAATGCACGCTGCTTCTTCCGTTCAGGCTGTCGGACAGAAGCTCTTCTGCAAGACGGCGGCCTTCGTAGTCGTCCAAACCGGCACTCAACGGGTCAAGCATATCCAGTGGGAAGACAGCTTGTTCCGCGGCTGCATCATTTGGGTCATCCCATTCCTCCTCCTCGTCGTTCACAGCCGCTCCTTGTCCGTCAATGGACTTTTTCCGCGTCAGAAGACCGTTGATCAAACACTCAGCATTCTCCTTGTCCAACTGAGCTGTCAACAGCATCCAGAAAGTCCGCAAGTGGTTGGTTTCGGGGCCCAGCAACTCCACCAAGCGGACAATCCGTGCCGGTGTTGCTGCCTTCTTCACAGCCACGTAGCGAGCTGCCAGCGATTCTTGTAACGTCAAATGGCTGAACATCCACAGTCTGCTGTCATCGCGACTGCTACTGTCGGCTAGCACGAGAAGGCCGAGCGCTTTAGCTTCCCCGGTGATCGCACGCATCTGCAAATCAGTATCGGTGAAAATGAGTCGCCGTTGAGTGAGCATGTTGAAAGCAAAATTTCCAAGATCTAGGATTAGAGCTTGGACGCCTGGAGAAATCTCATTCCAACTCTTGTACGACTCACCGGTATTACGCTCGGCAACTTGGATGATCATCATGTCAAAGATGTCCGAGAGGCATTTTGGCAGCATGCCATTACGGCAGTGGAACATCTTGCACGTTTGCATGGCTAGGAATGGCGTGGCCATCATGCTAGCAAGGTGTTGATCCTGTCGTACTGCTTCTACCAGTATCGATGCTTCGTCCACTGACCTCAGCACCTTGCCAATGTACTCCTCAACATCTTCTTGCCGAAAACCGACAAGTTCCACTCGGCGATCAAACTGCTTTTTTTCACTCAGGCTCAGCAGTTCTACACACGGCCGTGACGTCACCACCAGACGCAGTCCCTTCACGTTTGACCCATTGACAATATCCTTAACAAAGCCGCTGCAGTCGCCAAGGCGGATCTCGTCAAGTCCATCGAGTACAAGGCATACTCGGTGAGCTTGTTCGCGAACAAAATCATCGATGCTTTTGCGCTCCTCGTCCGTAAACACTCCTCGCTCTCCCACGCCAAGCAGAGCGCATATGTCAGTTGCTTCTCTCACCTCCCTGTTGCGTAGCTTCCGCGCTATCACCAGGTCAAACAATGTCCACATTTCATTCCGAGCCCATTTCAATGGCGCCACTCTAGTAAAGACGAACGTCTTGCCACAACCCGCGCTGGCAACAGCCACTATGCGATACGTTCGCCCACCACTGGAGAACTCCTTCATCTGCTTCTCGTTCAGATCGAAGAGACTTTCAATTAAGATGTTCTCCAAACTATCAGCTGCCTTTGTGAAGACGTGTTCTACGCGCCACATGTCGCCTGTTGAATCGAAACCGGCATCGACGAACTCCTGCCGAAGCTCTGGTCTAGACAAGATCATCAGTCGTATTTGTACATCTGAAACGCTTGGCTCCTTCATCCCTTCCTCCACCATGCCTTCTCCCATGTCCACCGTTGCGCCAACATATTCCCTAACTAACATTTTTTTCAATCTGCGCACTGCCTCGGGAACGGTGCTGCTTGCTTCGGCGCAAGTCGCCTCTCTGCCACCGGACTCGCTAGCACTTCTCTCATCGCATCCAGTCTGGGAAAGAGCTGATAGTGCTCCGCGCACGTCAGCGGTCTCTTTGCCTGCCATGACTGCAAGCTAGAGACGCAGCAGCGGCGTTCTACTACTCAGAGGTTAGCGAAGAAAACACTATTGTCAGCTCATTCTCCCTGGCCCTGTGCATGTGTTTTCAAATAAAAATAATACAGGTCAGACCTCGCTATAACGACCCCCGATATAACATAAACCTCACTATAACGCCCTATCAGGTTGATCTCCTATTTGAACATGTGCATATGTGTGTGTATGATGTGCCCTAGCTCACTTATAATATTATTATTATTATGTTATACACGTAGATCATGTCCATGATGCCTTTCCTCTGCGCAGGTCCACCGCACTATTGTTTTTAAGATTAACATCATTATTACTTCTGCATATGCATTACATACTATGATCATGCTGGCTTCATCCCTTATCTCCTAAGCTACCGCCCCCCCCCCCCCCCCCCCCCTCCGGTGCGTCTGCCCAGTGTTGACTCCGAGACCCACGGTCGGACGAGCTGCCCAGGCCTCACCACCACTGCCGTTTCCGTGCTGCCTTCTCGATACATACGTATGTACACTGTATATAATGTGCACATTCACATGTCTGAAGGTTTGTGGTTTTTCAATAAAATAAATAAATAAAAAATAAAAAAATAACGTACGAAATGTGAATGGCCCTGCCGAAACCGCATCACTTCCCGAGTTTATTCATGCTACGGTCTGTTTTCTCTTGCTTATTTGGCCGCAGACAGATGGAATAGCGCTCCATCTGATAGGCCTTGACGGATTATGCTAGCACAATTTTTCGCATAATTCCTACCAAAATCGAATAATCGCATAATTTGAGGCAAATTGCATACGAATCGCATAAATTGGAATAATCCGCCTGTTCGCATCAAATTCCATACAGTTATACATGTTCTACAAGTACAAGTACAAGTTGATGCACCAGGAAGTCGTAGGTTTACGACTCCCTTAATAACATGTCCAGTCCACTACAATCAGTGACGGTCGTAGCTAGGTCGGACGGTGCGTTGACCCCGTTGAACTTTTGCTACTACAGTACAGCGCCCTCTACAAAAAAGTTCCCCTGTTATTTTGCACAGAACCATCATATACATTAGCAGCATATGTGAGCATAATGCGGCATAATATGTATAACTTTTAGCATAAAAATAGCATAATTCTGCAATTTTTTCAGCAATGCGAAAAGCATAATTTCACGAAAATATTAGCATAATCCGTCAAGGCCTACCATCTGATATCTCGACTGCTGCATCGCCACCCCTATTTCGCCATGCATTACTTTCATTCTTAGGGTACCCCGTAAGAAGACCTTGAGTCTGTGGGGACTGCCCTATTATTAAAATTATGAATAATACATTGTTTTGGAGCTACCCTCTCACTAATGCAGATTTTTGGTATTATGAAAAACATCTTGTGGAAACAAACAATAGGAGGACAGAGAAACACGCACTAAGCGATCATCAGAAAACAGTAATGAGAAATCTGGATCGGTATTGGTTTATATACTCACAAAGCAAAGTGTAAATAGCTGCAGCATGGCGCAAATCTAAAAGTTGTGAATGGCGACAGTGCAAAGCGTGAATGACTGCATCATGAGTGGGCCCCGACGGATAATGCTTGCATTATAATTATCTAGCATATTTAGCACTTTCTGGAAACTAGCATTGCACTAGCATAAATCAGCAGGCTTTGCAGTAAACTAGCATATTGTTGCAAAACATGGGATTTTTGTTGTTGTTATTGTATCAAAAGCGGCTTCCTATGTTGTTGCCATGTGGTGATCATGAAGTATAATGTATTCTACCTGCACTATGCCAGCCTATTATTAGCTATTTATTTATTTATTTATTTATTCAACATCTCCTGGCCCGTCCGAAGACTGCCAATAAACATGAGAGGTCAGGTGATAGCCAACCACGGCAAGCTAAAAGGGAAAAAAAAAGAAAGATGCTGTCAGAGAGGGAAAGGAGATAGGGAGAGAAAAAGAAAGGGAGGCACATTAATAATACATGGGATCACTTCGGATGAGACAGTGTGGAAAGCTGGACTGTGAATTTCCTGATATCCTGGCATGTCTTAATGCTAGTAGGCAGGTTAGACCAAAGGGAGTATGCTGAGAAGAAAGGGGATTTCAAAAACAGAGAGGAACTAGCTCGGGGCAGTGATAAGGCATTGCGTGTTGGTCTAGTGGTAACAAACCAGTTGTACTTGGCAATATGTTTCGGGACTTGGGCTAGGAAGATTTTTTGCACAAGGATACAAAGATGCTGCTGATGTCGGGCAAGAAGAGGGTGCGTGGAAGCAAGTTTATAAAGACAAAGGGAGGCAAATGTTTGGTCTTTTCGAAACAGAATTTTCAGAAGCTATAACGTTAGTGTTGCATGGAAAACAATGTGTACCAGGTAAAGAGAGCACCAAGTTTTTAAATTAATATTACATCCCATGAGTTTTTTTGTGGAGTTGTGTGAAGTCCATCCGTGACACTTTTTTGACCCCATATAAAGTGGCATTAAATTGAGCATAACGAGCATAACGAGCATTAAAACTAGCATAATGTGCCCCGTTTACTAGCAGCGCTACATGTAGTAGCATAATTGCCGAAAATAACTAGAATTATCCGCCGGGGCCTAAGATTCATGAGGCAGATCCAAAAGTAAAAGTGTGAATGACAGCAGTGGTGAAAGGTGACAACCACTGGTTGTCTCTAAATTATTAGGTGATGGCTGTGGATGGTTTGAAGTTCCGAAGGTAGTGTACTTAGTCTCGTGGCGACATTTTGACACAAGCTCACTCCTTTTGTTGAGAGAGAGTTGCTTGTGTGCTTGCGTGATTGCCAATTTTTCCGCCAGGCACAGGTTGCACCTTTTGCTTTTGTTGCTGTAGGCCGCTGCTCTGCTGTGTACCGCCCATTGAATGCTGTATGCCTTTCCTTCTATTCATCCTTCTTGGCCCAGACGTACTGCGATAGGCGGGTGTCCTTCTCGTGTTGTCTGTGACGGAATGAGGATTGGTGGTTATAGTAGCGTTGTTTGAATGTTGTTACTGTTAATCCAGTATACTCCTTCTTCTCCATACCTGCGGTGACTCTTGCCTTAGACACGATGCTCTCCGTTCGACACAGTATTTTTGGACAAAATTCTGACACTGTTAATTTTAGAATTGCGATCAACAGAACGAGCTGAACCGACATTTCACAAAGGTTTTATTGTATTCAAAAAACGAGTGGATACGAAGGCAGTGAAGAACATAGAAGAAAGAAAAAATGTGCAGGAAGCGTGGGTTTCGAATTCTGAAGAAAATGTTGAGCGGTCGCTGCATGCATGACGACTACCCCATAGCGTTTTGGGCAGGGAGTGGCGCATTCTTGCAGGTTTGCCTAGTGGAATCTGCGATGGCTCCTCGTGCGCGCCGGTGCGGATTGCGGTCGTGAGACTTTCACGTGTCAAGTTCGGCAGAAAGTGCGTACCAGGTGTTCTACCTACCCTACGTGTAGGAACAACCCGCTTCAATAAGACAAAAAAAAAACAGAAATAATATTGATGGTGCATAGGCATGTGTTGTTTCTTTATTGTTGTTTCTTTATTTTACTTCACCATATGAGCAGCCAAGACTTCCTTCTCACCGGGGCTATTGGCCCACGGCTCTCACAATAATGATGAACATGTTTAAAATGTGTATGAAGAAGAAAGGAACGGAAAAGAAGATGAAATGAAAGGAAAGAAAACAGTAGTCATAATTCTATGAAGGGGAGGGGATATGAAATGGGTATTATCATAGTTGACGAGAGAAGTATGATATCAAATAGTCTTGTTCTATAGACTATTGTGAACTGTGGTGAGATGCAGCAAATGTGAGGGTGCATTTGATTGGTCGGATTCGGAACATGATCATTTAGAACAGGAGCGTTTGATTGGTCTCCACTGATTGTGGAGTGGTCGGAACATATTCTGACCACTCCGACCCCCAAAGCAGCTTAGGCTATAACAGCCAGAGCAGGTTGCAATGCCCAATATAACCTGACGGGGTTACGCAATGCATGGTGGTCTCCACTGTCATGATTGAATTTTTAGTTGTCTTCGAAGCTTCTTCTCCGGTTGTATTCGCCTTTCAAGTTTGTTTCGCCTTTGCATCTTGAGCAACGTAAAAAACATCTTTAAACTTAGTATGTGGAAGGTTTGAAGTTCGCGGCACGATGAGCTATGATGAGTTCCACAATAGGTATGGCAAAACTACTCGCTGTTCTGTTTGAGTTGGAACTGTGGTTCTGACTGCTCCAGTGAATCTGATCTGAATCCAGACGGACCAGTCAAATAATTATGCCCTAAGTTACTAAAGGGGCCATCTGTAAAATACCGATATTTTTTTAGAAACGGAAACAACTGTAAAAGCCATTATTCTAGCGAGGTGCATATATAACGATTTCCCTAAATTGACTAGTTTACGCGTACCAACGGTGTTGTGAACCCTCTAAGATTCTCTAAATTGTCAGGATCGTACGACCACACCGCACGAGGACAACACTTTTCCTTTAGACAGTATATTTCACTTCATCGAATAATTAACAATGAACACTAATAACACCAGCTATTTATAGCATGCAAAAACAGCGTACATGCAAAACATACGCATATAAAACTGGACATAACAGCGTATACAGCAAAACGCACACAACGCATATAGCGTATGCCATGCAGCAACATCAGCGGTACGGCGGAGTCGAAATACCACATTTCAACGAATACAATGCCATAAGCGCGAAGGCCTTTCCCAATTGAGAACTGGTGGTTTACAACATTCTCCCCACCAAAGGGCTTCTCACCGCCGTACAACAATGCACACAAGTCAAAAACGATCCGGGGCTCTGACTACTCGCCCAGAACGCGTCATCTCCTGCTGCCGTGGTGGTGGTAACGGTGCTGACGGTTCATACGCTGGCTGCTGAGGGACGATAGCAGGTTGAGCGATATCGGCAAGCCCAGGAGCCACGTCCTGTGACGATACTTCTAAAGGCACTAACCTTTGGATCGGCCTCAACAGGGTACTGGTACTCAACTTAACCTTGGCAACACGACGCTTACCATCTCGACCAGGGAATAACTCGATGATCCGTCCCAAACGCCAGAACTGTTTGCGCTTGGTATCATCGAGAACAAAGACAACATCACCCATAGCTAAAGCCAGTAAAGGCGCGACATGGTCTGTTGGTGCTTGTTCAGCTGACTTAGGTACTCCACCTCCCAACGATTCTTGACATGCTCCAGTGTCCGACTGAGGTAACGCAATCTCGATGACATCTGCGCAGCGTCCAGGGTACCTGCTGGCTTCTCTGACGACATCCAGATGTTACCCATCATCATTGCAGGGGTTACTGGTGGCTCATCCAGGCTATCAGACACATAAGTTAGCGGACGACTATTCACCACTGCTTCAACCTCATACAAGAGGGTCTCAAGCTCCTGGACCTTCAGAAACGCTGTTCCCATTACCTTTTTCAAGGCACTCTTCACTGTACCAACCATTCGCTCATAGAAGCCTTCATGCCATGGTGCAGCTGGAGGATTGAACATCCATGGCACACTCAGTTTGTCAGATGCCGCCTTGAACGTTGTAGCGTTGTCAGACCTGATCCGAGACGGCAAACTACGTCTCGCGACAAACTTCCGAAATGCCATCAAGAATGACTCGGTACTTAAACTATCGACCACCTCCAAGTGAACTGCTCTGGTGGTGGCACACACAAACAATGCTATCCATACCTTCGGAGATGACTCACCACGGCGCACGTACAACGGACCAGCATAGTCGATGCCGGTAGTTGCGAACGGCCTCTCGTGAACAACTCGGTCTTCTGGCAGCGGCGGGCAGACTTCTGAGGCAGCCTTAGCCTTGTAGCGGCGGCATGTAACATATCGCTGAGTAATGTTGCGTAGCGCTCGTCGACCACCGATAATCCAGAATTTCTGACGGATGAACGACAAGACTCCTTCTACACCTTGGTGCATCCTTTCAACATCGTAATACATGGGTAAGGTGCGGATGCAAGTTTTTAAGCTCCGCTTACTTTAGGTACCTGTGGCAGAGAACTTGATCTGGACACACTAGGAATATGGCATTGAATATGGACATCGACCTCGCCTTGCTGACTTTCGAAGAGCTGCGGCATCTTGCCAAACAACATCCTATTGACGGAGCCGAGTCAAAGAGCCGAGTTGATCTTGTGGTTTCCCTAAGACAAGCTGGTGTGGGTGTAACCCCGATCAAGGCCAACGAGGTCAGTACTAGTAGTAGTCTGAAGTCTCTAAACGAGCTTGTATGTGTAGTGATAGAGCTAAGAGAGCAACTTGAGCAAGCGAAGCATGATAATGCCATTGTTTCTTCACTTCGGGATGAGGTTTCCAGCCTAAAATTGGAAGTACTAGAGCTGAGGAACTTCACTACAGGCGCACTTTCTCAAACTGCCAATGACACCCACAACCGTCGCACAAGTGCTAACGAAGTTACCGTAGAGCCCTCCCTGTATGAAACTGACACATCCATCACCACTGCACCGCAATCACAGCACACCTCCACATCGCAGCATGCACGCTCAAGTTCAAATGACCGTACTACCGGTATGCACTCGCAACCACGTGCCGCTTCCCAGTCCAGAGACACTACTCGTACAGCACCTAGACCTGCTAGCAACGGTCACGTCACTACGGACAGCAGTTCCCGCAACAAATCAGATGGACAGAGCTCTTGGGTAGATGTTGTACGACGTCGGGTCACATCTCGGTACGTCAAGCCTATGCCCACGGTCGAAACAAACCCTGTAGTCCTGACAGGTGTCGAAAAGGTGGACAAAGCGATATTCTATGTAGGAAACGTCCACATGGGCTGCAGTGCCGACTCCATCAAGGATTGGTGCCAAGAGCGTGCAGTGGATGTGCTCAACTGCACCATCTTGGAATCCCGCACCTTCGGAACAGCTTACGCCAGAGTGACATTCCCAGCCTCAGCTACGGAAAAGGTACTGGGTGACGGATTCTGGCCTGCAACTATCCAGCACACCGTAAGAAAGTGGCGGTTTGCAGATTCAAATACGAACAAACCAGGTAAAACCTCCACGTCGTCAGAATGATGGCTTCCGCACCGCTGAGCGCCCAGGCCTTCCCATATTTTCCTAAGACTCAACATAATATCAGTATTGTTACGATTAATTGTCGCTCCGTGTCGAACAAAATCCCTGAACTCCATGCATTGTGTCGATCCAACACACCGACTATCCTATGTCTGACAGAAACCTGGCTCTGCCCGATACATATGCTCAGTGTACCCGGTTATACGTGCTTCCGTCGAGATAGGCCAATACCAGCAAACCAAAGGGCCCAGTTCCGAGGTTATGGTGGTGTTGCCATCCTTGTACGAGATGGGACATTTTTGCATGCAGCCCAGCGCTCAGACCTTGACTCTCCCCAATGCGAAAACATATGGGTTCAGCTTGGACTTCCTGCAGACCTGGGTGCTAATCCTATACTCATTGGCTGTCAGTATCGCCCTCCTTCGCAATCCCTACCTGAACTTACCTCATTTTGTGACGTGATGACGGATACCCTACGGGCTATAGACCTCTCATCCGTTGATATATTCCTCACTGGTGACTACAATGCTCACAACTCTGACTGGTGGAGCGGTGACGCTACATCACGCGCTGGAAAGGAACTTTCGCATATATTCTCCAGCTTCGGTCTCTCCCAGCTGGTAGATTTTCCCACTCACACCTCTCCTAACGGAACCCTGTCGTGCCTAGACTTGCTCGCTACCAATCGTCCTCAATCAGTATTCTCTGTCGACGATGCTGCCCCGCTTGGTGCGTCCGACCATTCACAGGTAGTTACCACCCTTTTCTACAGAACTGTAACCCGAACGCCTGCAAAGGAAGTACCATGCTATCCTGCCCGTAGTTCCCCAGCCACTCCATACAATTTTGCGCAAGTGCCGCCTTCTGTCTGGGTAGCAGTAAATATGTATCTTTCCTCGCTCAACTGGTATGATCTCATGGACACACCAGATGTCGACAACGCATTAGCCAGATTCTCCTCTTCCTTGAATGATGCATTTTCCCACTACCTGTCGCCTTATCGGAAAAACTCTTCCTCCACCCAGCGAGCTGTATCTAGGAAATATCCTCCCTGGGTAAATCGAGATTTAGTACTTGCCATTAAGTTGAAGTATGAACTCTACAGCCGATATAGGAAGTTCCCAACCCCAGCTAACCAGTCTGCCTTCAAAGTTCAGCGTAACAGAGTACGAAACTAACTTATCTCGATCTCTTCACCGTGACTATTTGGCATCTATACAGGCCAGCATGGCGTCAGGTAACCTTAACATGTACCAGTTTGTTCGTTCTCAGCGGAATCGTCAGCAGGATCGTGGCCTTCCTCACCTCATTGATGAAGGCGGTCATCCAGTTTCTGGCAGTTTCGACAAGGCTACAGTCCTCAACCAGCAGTTCGCCTCCGTTGCTGTGCCGGATGATCCGTCGTTATCACTTCCAGCTCTTCGTGCCCACAGCCAACTTCATGAAACATTTGTTCAGGTCATCACCACAACTGCGGATGTTAGAAAGGCTATCGCCCGACTAAAGTCTCGCCGCAGTCCTGGCTTGGACACCATTACGAATGATGTCCTGAAGAAACTTGCCCCGTCGATATCGTACCCCCTCTGCCGTATTTTTAATGTGTCCTTTTCGACGGGTAAATTTCCAGCAGCATGGAAACTCGCGAAGGTCGTTCCGGTTTACAAGAGCAAAGGCTCCAAGTCACAAGCCAGCAATTACCGTCCTATCTCCTTGTTGTCCTGTGTATCGAAACTATGTGAGCGATTATTCTTTGATAAGCTTTATGCTCATGTGTCGCCGGCCCTTGCCCCAGTTCAATCTGGTTTTCGACGAGGAGACTCAACCACCATGCAGCTGACACGCCTTGTGCAGGACATTGTGGCCCTTCGTCATGACCACCAACATGTTGGTATGTGTTTTTTCGACCTAGCAAAGGCGTTTGACACGGTATGGTTCCGAGGACTCCTAGCTAAATTATCTGCGATGTACAATGTTTCCGGAGCGTCTCTGGCGTGGATTACAGACTACCTAACAGATAGAACGCAATCAGTGTCAGTCGAAGGGGTACTCTCAGACCCACTGCCTGTGAAGTCGGGAGTCCCCCAGGGATCTATACTGGGGCCTCTACTATTCTTGTTGTATATAAACGATCTACCTGACTGTATAGATGGTTTGTCACTATTTGCTGATGACACAGCCCTCATTCAGTTTGACGCCGACATTGCAAACCTGTGTACGAAGCTTCAGAATGGAATCAATGTTGTTCATCAATGGATGTTATCATGGCGTCTGAAACCCAATATCTTGAAAACAGAAATAGTCTTTCTCCCTCAACTAGACCACCCTCCCACATTTACCCTTCCCGGACTTGATTCGGCTATTAACATTAATATTGTAGATACGCACAGGCATTTGGGTGTTGTATTTGACTCGCAATTGTCCTGGAATTCTCACGTAGATTTTGTATGCAACAAAGTTAGCAAATCTGTAGGTTGCCTGATGTCTCACTGCTCCCACTTGTCCCCCGAATGTATTCGTCTCTTTTATAAATGCTACCTCCTTCCTATCTTTCTCTACGGCGCCACTGCTTGGCATTCCCTGCTTAGTAAATCTGCTGTACAGACACTAGAAATATATCATAAACGTGTGTTGAAAATTATTTTCCGTAAACCCTCTCTTTTCCCCTCTACTGATCTATATAGTTTGGCCTCCACCAGCCCCATCTCTATCCTGTCGCAGAGACAGTCATGCGTTCTGGTCCATCGTATTAAACTGAACACTGTCCCTGAACATCTCACCAAGTATAATTGGTTTACTTTCGCACGGGACACTCGCAATGGCATAGTACTTCCCAGAGCTTTGTCAACTATGTTTACCAAATCTCCTATTTTCTCTGCATACTCGTATTGGCTCAAGCTGCCCATGGAAATGAAGACAATATCCAATATTAGACAGTTCATAGACCATGTTAAATGTCATGCCACGTTGTAGGCTCGCTCGCCTCTTTTGCTAGCTTATCTCGCCGCTCTCCACCATGGTCAACATAGTGATACATTTCACCCCGCTGATGCATTATTTTCTTCCGATTATCATCTTCTTTCCTTCATTTTTTTTCTTCTCTTGCCATGGCTGGCTAACGCCCCCTCCTTTGCATTGGCTTCTGCCATTGGACGGTGAAATAAATAAATAAATAAATAAACATGCTTTTTCTCCAACAGCAACTCGGTCAGATGATGTTTGCCTAACAGGACTGGGTGCTTGGCTCCATACGCCAACTCGCTGTGCTGAAGTCGTCCACCGGCTCTGAGCACTCCATGCTCATCCAGAAACGGTGCAAGCTGATACACCTTCGACCCGGGCTTCACTGGTTGACCTTGCTTGATCAGCTCAAGATCCTCAGCGAAACATGCGGCTTGAACGATGCGGTACAATACGTTGTCTGCTGCAAAATAGAGTTCAGCACGAGGCTCAGTGTGCTTCCACTGCAACATCCGAGTCACCATGCCCTGTGCCCTCGACCATTTACTGAATCGGAGCCACCATGCCTTATCAGATTCTCGACTACAGGTGGTGGCTGACACTCGTACTTCTACACTGGACTCATCTGTAGCTGCGGTTGAGGATGCGGTGGGCCAGTCATTGGGCTCCGTGATCCAGGTTGGTCCGCCCCTCCAGAACGGACTACGGATCTGCTGTGCACTACTCCCACGCGACGGTAAATCTGCTGGGTTGTGAAGGCCCGGGCAATGGTTCCACACAATGCCGACCTTCTTCGATATCTCTTGGACTTGACTGACGCGGTTAGCCACAAATGTTTTCCATTTTTACGGTAGTGAGACTGTCAGTCCAGCCATAGACTTGCGTGACGGTCACACGCAGCTCCTTCACCACAAACTCAGCGTAGCGAGCCGCTAGACATACTGCTTGTAACTCAAGGCAGGCTAACGTGGGCGGAGACACAGGTGCCACTTTGGCCTTGGCAAATACCAAGTGCGACTGTCCATTGACGACTGCATACAAACAACATCCAAACGCTTTCTCACTGGCATCGGCGAAGGCATGAAGCGCAATCGGCGTGTCAAGATTGCAGCAAATCCAACGTGGTATGTCAATGCTCACCACTTCGGCCAACTCTCCCCACCATTGCGCACATGCGGCTGCGATGCCATCAGGCAACATATCATCCCAGTCGCCTCCGACTTTCCAGGCTTGCTGTAGCAGTATCTTTCCCGGCACAACTGCCGGTGCTGCTAGACCTAGCGGATCAAACACTGATGCAACACACTTGAGGAGGGATCGCC
The DNA here is from genome assembly GCF_964019385.1 of Sycon ciliatum. Classification (NCBI taxonomy): domain Eukaryota; kingdom Metazoa; phylum Porifera; class Calcarea; order Leucosolenida; family Sycettidae; genus Sycon; species Sycon ciliatum. The sequence continues at coordinate 6,607,193 of NC_088643.1, forward strand.
GGGTCCAAACAGACGGCCTATCGGACTCGCCTAGCGCTGCTATGCTGAGCAAGTCATCACTGGTTTTCCATTTCAGACCGAGGACTTTATCTCCGGCCTCTGGATCGCACGGGATTTCGTTGCCTCGCCACTTGCGTAACTCCATGCCAGCATCCGTAAGCACACGCACGCTAAACTCTTGCATCTCCTTGGCTTCCGAGGCATTTGAGACACTAGAGACCAAATCGTCAACGTAGAAACTCGTGAGCAAGAGATCAATACGATCTCGCTCTTTGGGTGCAGACAACGCCCGTAGCTCCTTCAAGTGATGCTGAATCACCGCAGTAAGCATGTACGGCGAGCAGTTTACGCCAAATGGCAGTTTCGTTAGCCTCCAGGTTAACAGTTCATCGCTGTCGCTTCGACCGGGCCACAAGAAACGCAGGTACGGACGGTCTTCGGGATTAACCCCGACCATGAAGAAAGCCTTGCGGATGTCCGCTTGCAGCGCGCTCTTATATTCACGGAACCGTAATAGCATACCTGCGAGACTCGGCAATAGTGACGGCCCAGGGTCAACCATGTCGTTCAACGACTTGCCATCTGGAGCCGTCGCCGAGGCATTGAACACCACTCTTAACTTCGTGGTTGCAGCGTGCTCGCGGAATACACCATGATGCGGTACATAGTACCCGGCATCGCTCTCACATGGCTCCAGCTCAATTGCTCCAAGCTCGCGGTACTCCCTGATCAGCACATCATCATAGAGCGCACGCTTCCCATTCCTCTTCAGCTTTTCAAGAAGCCGCGTTGCGATGACTCTAGCTTGAGCAAAGTTATCCGTTGGGCGACGCTCATTTCGCCACAAGAGACCCACTTGGTACCCGCTGCCCTGGCGACATAGCGGGAACGATGGCAGGTGCTGATGTTGTTCTGGAGGTTCATCCAACTGCCATAGTTGTTCAATGTGGGCTGTGACACATGACACGGTCACCGGCTGACTGTTTCGACTTGGTGCATACGCTGGACCAGATAATACAATCATTACCTATCTCTGTGTTCCACACCGTCTCACCATTAACTTCCTTCTTGCTGTGCAGTACCGCGTTGATATAGTCTGCACCAATCAGCATATGTATTTCGTCTGATGTCCCTTGTTGAGGCTTGTCACTCAGCTCTACTCCCCAACTGTGCCACTGCGCAATGGTCTGCGGACTTGCGCACTTCAGGTCCAGCTCAAGCGTTGGTTTCACGAACGCGCGTACCCGAATGCTAGCGGAGCTACCCTGGATCGTGATGGCGTACTTATCCATGCGCTGTTGGGTTGGTTCCGCGCCGAACGGCTTCACCTCTACATTTTCAACCCCAACGTGTTCTGCATCGATTGCTGACACCAACGCTGCAGTCACGAGTGACGCCTCAGCACCCGAGTCCAGGAACACGCGAACCTTCGCGTTTCGAGTTCTTCCCTCAACTCGTGCCACTCCGGTCATCAGCCGCACACTTGGCGAATGTAGACAGCACGACCCAACATTCTTCTCCGTAACTATCTCAGTCGGTTTCTCCCGGCTGTAACCTGCTCTATCCAACACATCATGTATTAGCAGGTGGTGTTTCCTCTGGCATTTCGTGCATCTCGAGCCTGACCGACATTCTCTGGCCATATGGCCATACTTAAGGCAGTTCCAGCAGAGTCTCTCTCGCTGCAGAAAACCCTTTCTCCCTTCCTGTGGCAGCGACTTTAGCTGCTTCTCTGCATCTGCGACCGATATCGCCATGCACTGTGCCGACGCCGTGGGCCTTGGCACGGATCGTTCTACTGGCTTCCTGGCAGTATCACCCTGTCGTCCGTGCGCGACCTGGTAAGACGCGCCGTGCTCCTGTACCTGGCGCAGTGACATCCCGTAGCACTGCCGTTCGACCAGGTACGTCTTCATCTCAGGTCCGCATTGCTCCAAGATTACCTGCTTTGCCATTGCTTGCAGCACCGGGGACATTTTTCCTATATCGGCGCTATACTTGGTGTCCACCTCGCCATCTTCTGTCATAGCGAGTGTGGCCCACACCTCTACCTCTCGGCAAACACGGACAACGTATTGATGAAACGACTCATCTGACCGCTGCTTGCCTGTCAGCAATGTCTTCCACGCTTTATCCGGAGTCTTTCCGAGCGAGGCAAGCAACTCTCGTTTTGCTTCCTCGTAATTATTGCATCCAATACATATCCTCTCCGCTTTGCTACCCGCTAGCGCGATGCGCAGTCGCAGCAGCCATTCGCTTTCTTCGAACTCGTTCTTGGAACAGATGTCCTCGAACAGGTCAAGATAACGCTCCAATGGCTGCGTTCCATCATATGAGGGGATTTTCATCAACGGTTGACGCCCACCGCTGTGACTGGGAGATTCCTCTGTACCTCCCATCGCGGCTTTACCCTCACCCTCATGCGCATTGGCGATGCGCTCGTTAATCTCCTTTAGTGTTTTGGCAAACTCGGTGCGGAGCGCCTCCTCTCGCCGTCTGGCACTGCGCTCCTCACGCTCCGCGTACTGTTGGAGCCTCTGCTCGACATGTACCTTCAACAACTCGCCTTCTAATCCTAACCGCTGTCCATTGTCGATAAAGCTGGCTTCCAAATTGTTCCATAGTTCCTCTGCCATGCTCGCTCCTATCCTGGCGTGGTCGCCAAATGTTGTGAACCCTCTAAGATTCTCTAAATTGTCAGGATCGTACGACCACACGGCACGAGGACAACACTTTTCCTTTTAGACAGTATATTTCACTTCATCGAATAATTAACAATGAACACTAATAACACCAGCTATTTATAGCATGCAAAAACAGCGTACATGCAAAACATACGCATATAAAACTGGACATAACAGCGTATACAGCAAAACGCACACAACGCATATAACGTATGCCATGCAGCAACATCAGCGGTACGGCGGAGTCGAAATACCACATTTCAACGAATACAATGCCATAAGCGCGAAGGCCTTTCCCAATTGAGAACTGGTGGTTTACAACAAACGGTAACGATTCTGTCTCATTCTCAACGCTCAATAGGACAGTATATGTATCGATTTCTGTATAACGATTTCTATTTTAACGACAGATTTCTCCTCGTTAGAGTTAGCACTTCGTTATATTATATATTTATTATTGTGGAGAACGGTTTTATTCACAACACCATGAAGTAAGAGTCGAAGCAAAAAGACAACCCAATTTCGGAAATAAATAGAACACTCAATCGAAATATTATTATAACTCACGATGGAATCAAACTCATGATGGAAACTACAACCCAATGAGTTGGAAAACCAACCACAGAATTAGATATTGGGAATAGGGTCAGACACAACAACAACCGAAATCTTCGTTATATTTAATTATGGCTTTTACTGCAGTCATTTCTCTTCAACCCCTTCCCCTCTCCCTGAGAAACGAACACATACAAACGGCACACAGTATCGATTTTTTCCTCTTTTCTGGATGAGCCCACACATACAAACTGTGCATCGATATTTTTCGAGAAACGAACAGGCGATCACCCCCCCCCCCCACGAATCTAGTTTTCGTTTCTAAATAAATATCCATATTTACGGATGGCCCATAATGCTTTTTAAAGGGGAAGTATACCCTAAAATCAAATTTTCACCAGTTATAGTCTTCTGGGTGCTGAGTCGAATGGTCTTGGTCCGAGGAAGCTGCGACGCTCCCTTCCTTCTTTTTTCCCAATCGAACCCGCGCACTTCCACCGAAACTGGGTGACTGCGCCCTACTAGATGGGGATTTGTATACAAAATGTCACTAAAAGCGCCATTTCGTTCTTATAAAAGCACGGATGACCGCGATTGGACCATATGTTGTAGTCTTTTGGACGCTGAGTCGACTGGTTTTGGTCCGAAAGGGCTGCGATGCAGCGTTCCTCCTTTATTCCCAATCGAACATGGTCGAACAAGCGGTCACGTGCTGGGTGTCCAAATCACCTGGTCACAGCGCCAGCAGGCGACAACTTTCACACCAAGGTTCAACTCGAGTTCAACTCGAGTTCAACTCGAGTGACAGGACTGCACCCAAAAAAAGGTCAAACAGGCTAGTAAGTAGTACCCTGCAGGCACGGTGACCAGGTGACTGGTGTGCGCAGGAGCACGTGACCGCTTGTTCAACCATGTTCGATTGGGTATAAAGGAGGAACGCTGCATCGCAGCCTTTTCGGACCAAAACCAGTCGACTCAGCGTCCACAAGACTACAACATATGGGCCAATCGTGGTCATCCGTGCTTTTATAAGAACGAAATGGCGCTTTTAGTGACATTTTGCATGCAAATCCCCATCGGGCGCAGTCACCCAGTTTCGGTGGAAGTGCGCGAGTTCGATTGGGAATAAAGGAGGAAGGGAGTGTCTCAGCTTCCTCGGACCAAGACCATTCGACTCAGCACCCCGAAGACTACAACTGGTGAAAATTTGATTTTAGAGTATACTTCCCCTTGAGCGGGATTCACAGAAGCTTTTTTGCGATGCGACAAGCGATGCGACGCGACACGCGATGCGACGGACACGTGCGATGCGAACTCGCGAAATACCATTCACAGAAGAAGTCAGCGATGCGACAAAGTCTTGCTGATTTGGGTACGTCACCATGATATTCGCGCGGTTTGGTACAACCTGTACAAATTTATAGGCAACTCTTGAACCTTTGTACAACTTTGCTGTAGAAAAAGTCAAAATCGTACGCCAAATCGCTTGTCGCATCGCATCGCATCGCAAAAGTTGAGCCAAGCTCAACTTCTGCGATGGCCCAGTAGGGCTTGAAAGTGCTACGTCACAGCATAGCAACAATTTCAAAAATTCAAAAACTGGATCCACTTGGATCCAGTTTTTGTATGGATCCAAGCACATTTCAAGCGGTCTTACCCACAGCATGGTGATGTAGCCAGTGAAACTGACTGATTTGGCTACTGGGGGCGGGGTTACAACTGGTGGCGAAATAAAAGTCACAACAGCATGCGACATGAGTGGGTTGCTATGCACCCACATACTTAGGCAATATCAAAGTCACACCTTAGTGGATCCAAAAATAGAAATCTGATGTCAACTTACTACTCCCTGGCCGTTTTGACGTCATCACTTTCAAGCCCTGTTGGTGCAGTTGCGTGGGGTGCGAGTCCCCGTGCGACATGGCTGCGATTTGGGGTTTTCCCGGTTTCGCGCCTGTCGCATCGCGTGTCGCATCGCAAAAAGCTTTGCCATGGGATGATTCTGCTGGAGTTGCACACTCTGGTGTAGCCACTCTTGGTCACATCGGGTCATTACATGCATGTAATACGAGTTGAAAGCGTGACAAGCCTACAGTTTAAGGTAGCTCGTCGCTCTAGCGCCAGAGTGCTCAAACTACAAAATGTAGCGGGCATTGCGCGATGCAGCAGCACTAGAGCAGCCTACTGAGAGTGCTCAACAAGGCGAAAGCCGAAGAGCGTGATACCCAATGCTGTATACATATAGGGGGAAGTGGTCCCGTCCACCGCAACGAGGGCTCAACAGCGCTGGGGTGCACTGGAGCTAGTACACAATGAGAGCCGTCAGGTCGGCAACGGACGTCAACCTTTGGAGGAGCACGGCATCAGTCATCGAGTGGTACATAAACATCCAGGACAAGCAACAGCACACATTCATATGCTTTGACGTTGTAGAGTATTATCCCTCCATCACAGAGGCACTCCTCGCGAAGGCCCTGGATTTTGCGTCCACGTACACTAACATCGAGGACGGGGAAAGGGAGATTGTCATGCACGCACGAAAATCAGTGTTGTTCAAAGACGGCCAACCTTGGGTGAAGAAGAACAACGCCAGCACGTTCGATGTCACCATGGGCTCGTTCGATGGCGCAGAAGTGTGTGAGCTGGTTGGCGTATATATGCTCCACGAACTAACAGCCCACGTCGGCAGAGCGCAGATCGGCCTGTACAGGGACGACGGCTTGGCTGTGCTGAGAAACACCACCGGCAGCGCGGCAGAGCGCATACGGAAGAGTTTGACGGCGGTGTTTGCAGGGCATGGACTAAAGGTAACGATTGACACCAACCTAAAAGTGGTAAATTTCCTCGACGTGACGTTCAACCTGTCAACCGGAGGATACATGCCACACCGAAAGCCAGGCGACACACCGCAGTACATCAACACTCACTCAAACCACCCACCGTCCATAACGAGAGAGCTTGGAAGCTCAGGGCCCTACGCTATGCTTTTTTGCTTGCTCATCATGCATGTAACGTGTCAAAGCTGTGTTGACCCTGACTAGCGTTCTGGAGTCGACGGGATGTCTGTCCTGACGTTTCCTGTGACCGGTAGGCATATGCGGATAATTCCGGCAGAAAAATTGGCAGAATTCGGTACTTTTTCTGGTAAGTTTCATGCATGTTTGGTATGTGGATAAAGAAATGGAGCAGAATTCGAGGAATTGCCCGCCATAAGGTTTGTATGGTTCTGCTAATTTCACTGCTTTTCGAGCAGAATCTGCCACCTTTTCGAGCATTATCTGCACACCCCTAGTGACCGGCGCTGACTCTGCCGATCACGGGCGTTCGGGAGTCGACGGGATGTCTGTCCTGCCGTTTCCTGTGACCGGCGCTGACTCTGCCGATCACGGACGTTCTGGGGTCGACGGGATCTCTCTTCCGACGTTTCCTGTGACCGGCGCTGACTCGCCCTTTCAGGATTATTTTGGAGATGACGGGACCTCTCTTCCAAAGTATGTTTTTGGTGACGCATCCTGTCTTATATTCGGCAACTAACGTCCATTCTAATAGCATTTCCTCGTCTCCCTACTTCGTATTTCTTTCCAGAAAATCTCCCTATACAGCAGGGAGTCGTTTAAATACTACTAATCCCTGCTATACATCTATATACGTTATAATTATGATGCTATCGGCCTACATGCGATTCCCGGGCTGGTCGACAGGCGGCCCAGCCAGCCTGCCAGTGGGATCTCGGCCTCGCACAAAAATCCACACAAAATGCTACTGCACTATCGGCCTGAATGCATTCCCCCGATATACTTCGCATATATACTCATCCTCTTGATGGTACCGTACTCTTGATGGTACGGGACAGGTACGGGATAGCGCCGGGCATGCTGATGGCACAAACAAACAAAAATATTGTGGCCAGCTGTCTTTGCTGGTACGGCACGGTACGGGACAGATACGGGATAGCGCCAGGCGTGACACAAACAAACAAACAAACAAACAAACAAACACCAAATTAAAGCTGTGTGGACCCTGGCTAGCGCCAGACGTTACTGAAGTAACGTCTTCTGCATAGCTACGGGAATAAAGCAACTGCCAGCAGGAATAAGCCGACGCGTGTCAACCAACTCATCAAGTGAGGAAGCATTTAACGAAGCTGCGCCTATGTACAACAACGCATTATTGGCCAGTGGATACGCGGAAGGTATTGAGTACATGGGGCAACCAGCACAGAAAAACAGAAAGCGAAACCGAAAAAGAAAAATAACATGGTTCAACCCTCCTTTCAGCCGTAGCGTGAGAACAAACGTCGCTGCTGCCTTCCTCACAATGATCGACCGGCATTTCAAAAACACCCCCTGAAAAAGATCTTCAACCGACATAACGTGAAGGTTAGCTATTCATGTATGCCCAACATCGCAGCGATTATTAGTGGGCACAACAAGCGGCAACTGATACAAGAACCTCCTGAAAAGCCTTGCAATTGTAGGAAAAAGCAGGAATGCCCCATGGAAGGACGTTGCCAGGCCTCCCACGTCATCTATGAAGCACACGTCACCAGCCAGGATGAGCTCAGGACATACATCGGCTCAGCAGAGACAACGTTCAAAACAAGATACAACAACCACACGATGTCCTTCCGTCACGAAAAATACCGCACTAACACGGAGCTCTCCAAACACCTCTGGAAAAAGAAAAAACGACAACAAAGAGTATCACCTGTCCTGGAGAATCAAGGACAAGGCCAGCTCCTACAACCCCGCAACGAAGAGATGTTGCATTTGCACCACGGAGAAGGTGCGTATACTCACTGCTGACAAGACCAAAATCCTCAACAAGCGAAGTGAAATCATCGCCAAATGTCGTCATGCAAACAAATACCGGCTCGCTAAGTATAACGGAATCACGTAAAACCGGACATGGACAGAGCAACCTGATGCCCAATGGAACCAGACACACTGCACCATTATTGTTATGATTAACGCCAAATATAGCACCGTAATGGCCTTACACCTCCTGACGCCAGGCATGCGCTAGTTAACTCCATATTTACGTGCTCCATTCAGCGCTTGTTACAGTAATGGACAATTGATATCAATATTTTACACTGCCTGCACCTAGCAGTAACTCTTCACTCTTCACACTTCACGCTTTCTTTTTTGTGCGCTTTGCTGTGTGGTTGTGTATTTCTTTAGTGGACCTGACAGCCCTGCTTTAGTTAGAAAAGTTGCCTGACGATTGAAAAACTCAAGAAACTCGGAGTAGCAACGGATTGTGTTTTCTTGGTGAGGACCGCTTCCATTGTATATATGTATATAATACAAACTAACCTTAGGTTTATACGTGGAATATAAACTGAACACAAACCGAGGCGAAGCCGAGGTTTGTGTGATAGCACACAAACCTCGGCTTCGCCTCGGTTTGTGTTCAGTTTATATTCCACGTATAAACCTAAGAGTAGGTTGTAGTATATTTATACCAGCCTTTATACAAACCTCCATTCAACTCTACCGACTTTTTTGTGAGCAGTATCAGCCATTAATCATTACCCTTGTCTTCTACCGAAGAGATAGCCATTTCATTACTTGTGGAAGACAGTAGACTAGGCTACTAGCACTGTACAGCGGTTATGCAGTCAACATTCAACTCTACCGACTTTTTTGTGAGCAGTATCAGCCATTAATCATTACCCTTGTCTTCTACCGAAGAGATAGCCATTCTTCATTACTTGTGGAAGACAGTAGACTAGGCTACTAGCACTGTACAGCGGTTATGCAGTCAACATTCAACTCTACCGACTTTTTTGTGAGCAGTATCAGCCATTAATCATTACCCTTGTCTTCTACCGAAGAGATAGCCATTCTTCATTACTTGTGGAAGACAGTAGACTAGGCTACTAGCACTGTACAGCGGTTATGCATGAGTCAACACTGACAACAGTATCGCTTTACCTAGTCACTAAGCCAGTGCAGAGCTTCCTCCAAAAAGTGAGAACTTTCGTGACATTCTTTAGGTGACGACGTTGGAGAACACGGTCAACTGCTTGTTTCCATGGTGAATTTAGGCGCGCAAATTTGGGCGCGCTTTTTGAAGTTATAAGCAACTTGGGCACCCCATATCTGCCACTTCCTCCAGTTTGGCAGTTGTGGTAACATTGATTTCTTTTCGACTCTCTCGTACACACCACAACAACAACAGAACTGCAGGGTCGCAGCAACAGCTGCTCCAATTCTTGCACCGCATGTGTATTAATATTACTATGCCACAGGCACACAGCATTTAAACATAATCATGGCAGCCTGGTACACATCACTTTAGCATAACAAAAGGAAAACAACGCAAGACAGTACACGATCCAAGCCATGGGACAATGGATACATGAACCTCCGATCGAAATGCGTTCACCACGGCCTAGTGCACTGATTAATGGGAATTGCCGCCAGCGACAATGGTGGAGATGCTGAATAACCCCAAATGGGCCAGTCTAAATAAAGCCAATGTGCTACCTTAATACAGAATTATCTGAAATTGGCCCACACACGGAAACATGCTCGCCACATACACGCACTACTGCTTACTCAGCCAATAAATCCATATGCACATACATATCTAGCAATGACTATCCAATTGGGTGGGTGGGTGGGATTCGCAACTGTACAGCAGCAGTGCAAGAACAAAAAGAACACTGTCTTCAGACCAGCATGCACCTTCATGTGCATGCTGCAACTCCGCACTGTGCAGCCAGTGCGTACCGCACTCCCAGCACAGTCCGTGAACTCTGGACTGTGCACTCGCGTTTCGAAAAGAACAGCATTTCTTGTTTACTTCGTTGCTCTCATCCAACAAGAAATGAGGCATTTCTTTTCGACTCTCTCGTACACACCACAACAACAACAGAACTGCAGGGTCGCAGCAACAGCTGCTCCAAGAAGCACAAAGCATAGCTGGCGGCATATAGACTGCCAAGCAGCGAGACATGCGTTCTGGCTGTTGACTTTACTTGCCTGTAGCACACAGTCGGAGAACAGCATGATTACTTCTGCGCCACTGACTGCCTCCTCCCCCTTAGCTCGATTGCTTGTAGCGTCCGCGCTCGGCTGGCTCTGCCGCAGCACCTTGGGTCATAATTGTAAGCCTGTAGCTTTCACCCTTATCATGCCTGCTGCTCGGGTTAACACCTGTAGTGTCCATGTATGCCTGTAGCACAACTCCGTGCATGACCGTATGCACCACTCGCAACATACACACCACACAGAAACAATGCAAACGGACGCTTAATGTCGCATGTAACCATCGACAGAATATTAAATTCAATGTGTGGCCACCCAGACCACGGTGACGAACATGAAAACGAATACAACGATACTTCAACATTGACTGTCATCATAGCTGTAGTGACATCCTCGGCAAGTGCTCCAATCGCTCTTCTACACCTCTCTCATAACAACGATTACAAAGCGCCTGGAGGCCGCTCGCCCGTGCAACATTACGTGCGTACCTATGGTGTTCTCTAAATTCTGGCTAGCACACTTAACTCATGGACTCACCTCTTTGCGAAGCTAGTGCTCTGGGTGCAACTTCGAGTTGATACATCTGTACGTGTTAACCGGGGAGCTTATAGCTGTATGTGTGCCTATAGCACTTGCCCTACCGCACCTGTAGCATGGAGGCAAACTTCCGCAAGCTCTCATTTCATGCACCGTCAGACATACTCAGGCTCTCCCGCATACAAACACGCGCCAGGTATGCTGTCAGCAATCACAGCCACTAACTGCGCACAATTTCAAAGCAATGATCTCGGACTTCGGCATGCCGTAACCAAACAAATTCCATGGGCATGACCCCTGCAAGAATGTATTCTCATCCTTTGGCAACCACACGCACTCTTTCACAAATCCGTACCACGCAGCACCGTCATGCAATTTTGGCCACCATGGGGCTGACCGCCACTCTGGTACAACGAGAGTGCCATGGGTTCTGCATGCTAGCAGCATATCGATTGTACGTGAAATAAGGTAGATTGGGGGAACCATTCACACCCTTTCAATGGACCAATCCACTGTGAACGCATCAATCGCAAAGCACTCTGGGTTCCACCACCGGGAGCAGTACTTACTGAGCTGCTTAGTCTTAAAACTGGCAAAACAATCTAGGCTGTAGGGGCCCCATCTCCCTTCCATTTCCCGGAATAATGCAGGGTTCAATTGCCAATCGTCTTGGTCAACAACCTTCGAATAATAATCAGCCAGCTCGTTCTCTTCCCGAGGTACCCATTCTGCCCTAATCCTCACGCTAAAACGCCTGCACAATTTGTGTATTGCCTATAGCTTCCTCTTGCAGATGCTCTTTGCGGCTACCGTTTTCAATAATGTGTGCCGCTGCCTGGTTGTCTGTGCGATGTATGCATGCCTTCCCAGCAATCTTTGGTGCCAATGACTCCAGAACAAGCTTAACAGCCCTAAGCTCACGCCAAGTAGAACTTAGTCTCTTTTCTTTGATTTCACCTGGCCATTCACCCTTCGCAACATGCACACCCAACCTCCCCTCCATGAAACCTCCCCCGCCAGTGTCGCTGGCATCTGACCGACAGATAACTACAACACGTGGGTCCTTCTTCCAGAAAGGCTGGCCATGCAATTTGTCAAAAGATTCTTTCCAGAACTTCAGGTCATCAATTGCCTCCTTTGACCAAACTGTTTGAGCTGCCCATGACTTCCTCAATAGGATCATGTGGTAGAATGCTCTAGTCCTCAGCCTGCAAATCTGGCCCAGGGCCAGCGACATGGACATTATCATTCCAGTCATCCTTGCTACCAGCTTAGCTGATGGTTGCCTGCTACCTGACATTGTGCTGAGCATCGACTTAAGCTTTTTAACACGCTTTTCGGAGGCTCGGATGGCTCCAACGCGTAGGTCAACCACCATACCCAACATCTCTACAACCTGAGAAGGCTCCCAACGGCATTTCTTTTCATTAGCCACAAATCCTGCGTTTTGGAGATCTTTCTTCATTTGATTTGCTACCTTGTGAGCACCTGCCTTAGAAGCATGTCCTCCCGACCCATCGTCCATGTACAGTTGGCAACGTATACCCATTGCCCTCCAACGACGCACTAGCACCCTGGTTACCTTTGTAAAAATGTAAGGGGCGGTTGACAAACCAAACGGCAAGACACAAAACGTATAGTATGCTGCTTTTCCCTGGGGGGTTACCCAACTGAAACCAAGATACCTCTAGTGGCTTTCTGCTATAGCAATGTGGTGGTAGCCACTCTTCAAGTCAAATGTAACCAAGAAATCGTTCTTCTCATATACATCTGCCACCACCTTCAAATCTTCCAGTTTGAACTTGAATTTAGCCAGGTGTTTGTTGATGTACCTTAGGTCCAGAATAAGCCTCAGCTTCTTCCCATTATCCACCACTCCCAACGGGCTACACACTGACACTTGGTCTCTGTTAACCTCTTTAATACAACCGCGAGAACGCATATCTGAAATGGCCTCCCCGACAAAATCTGGAAACTCATGTGTACTTTTGTGGTTGTCTGACCACCTGGGCCCTGGCAATCTAACAAACGGCAGCGTGTATCCATTATTGATTACTTCAAGTACTAGCTTTGGTGCTCCGATTTCTTCCCAGAACTGCACGTTTTTCTTTAGATTGCCAATGACCACCCTGTCCCGGTCCCCTCCGAACTCTCCATCCACGCTATGCAACATAGAATAGGTTTCAGCATCTAATTCATTGCTTTGAAATGACATATCATAGTCGTCAGCTGCACAGGGTTCAGGCATTTCGCGGCTGGCTAGCTGCTTGCCGGCGGGGACACACGCGAATGTAGTGGCCTGTTTCGCCGCAATGGTGGCATGCAAGTTTGCATTGTGGGCACCCCACCCCTTGGCCGACTGGGACGCAGTGCGGGGGAGAAAGGGCTGCTTGGCTTTTGGCGCAGGGGGGGATTGGATGGCTGCCATTAGCCTTTTCCTTTTCTGCGGGCACCCGACAATCCCCAGCATCTCGCCACCCTCTGCAAACTTTTTGGCTGCCTCGTGCCCGTGTGCATCTGCAATAACCAGCCACTCTTGCCTATCCCGCAACAAGTTCTCACCTTGCTTGGTGGCTCGCCTTGCCCTGTCCACCTTCCTCTTCCCTAGAGCAGCACGCACTTCGCCGAGCTCTTCCAGCACAGCAGCGTTTGTCTCGTACTGTCTCTCGTACGAGGGGTTCTTCCACCGCCTCGACGAGGTTGACTGGGGACACACGGAACGACTTCTCGGGTGTTTGGCCTTTTTTGATTTTTCGCGACGACGGCGAGACTCGGGAGATGACGATGAAGACGGGGATGACGACGGAGACGAACAGGGGGAAGATGAGGATGATGATGAGGATGATGCCGACGACGATGGGGACCGACGACGACGACGGCTTGACCGTTCCTTGGCCAGCGCCGATCCTCAACTGCTGCTCCTGCAGTTGGGCGTTCGGTTCGGCTCCACTGTCGGAGCTGCTTACTTCAGGTCTGCTTGCTGAGGCAGGCAAACTACCTCCCCTGGAGGACCTGCTCCGGCCTCTTGGGGTGGAGGATCGTCCACGTCCAGGCATGATCAGACAGATTACACTAAAGAAACGAAGAGAAAAGCACTCGGCCACGCAGCGAAAATTCGCAACTGTACAGCAGCAGTGCAAGAACAAAAAGAACACTGTCTTCAGACCAGCATGCACCTTCATGTGCATGCTGCAACTCCGCACTGTGCAGCCAGTGCGTACCGCACTCCCAGCACAGTCCGTGAACTCTGGACTGTGCACTCGCGTTTCGAAAAGAACAGCATTTCTTGTTTACTTCGTTGCTCTCATCCAACAAGAAATGAGGCATTTCACTATGGATCCAGATCAGTCTGAAGATCCACCCAAGAAAAGAGTTTTCGGAGCGTCAACGAAGGAGGACCAGCAAAAACTCATCTCTGACGCTGTTCCAAAGAGTACACACTCAGCAACCCAGTATTGGGTACGGCTCTTCACTGATTACTGCAAAGATCAAAAGGCTTCGACTACGAACTTCTCCTCAATCCCTATTCCGGAGCTTTCAGACCTAGTTGGCTCTTTCTACGTCGATGCGAAGACGCGCCATGGAACTCCTTTCTCAAAGAACAGTCTTCTGGCAGCAAGAAGTGCTATACAGCGTCATCTGTCTTCTATGCGAGAAATCAACATATTCAGCGATGAAGCCTTTGCAAGGACCAACAAACTATTGGATGGTGTACTAAAGGCACGCAAGCGCGCAGGCAACGAACCAGCTGTAAAGCACAAAGAACCACTGTCTGAAGACGATCTCGGAAAGCTGCGCACATATTTCGAGGATGTCGTCGAAACAACCGACGCGATCAAGCTGGCGTTCTACGTTTGGTACCAGCTAACTCTCCACTTCTGCCTCAGAGGTGGTGAAATGCAGTCAAAGCTAAGGGCCCGGTCCCACATGCAGTGGCGGATCCGCTGGTGCGACAAGGTTTTGCGGGAGTGGTGTCGCACCTCTCCTGCGACAAAATGCTCGCGTGGTCTCACATGCTCACGCGTGCACGGCGAACGAAGCGAGCGCGCCTCTCTGACTTCCAAAAATTTCAGTGCAGCTCTCCTGCAACTCAAGCATGCTTTCACTTCGAAGTACGCGTGCACGTACTGATGCAGTGATGGTGTACAGTCAGTACATGTACTGTGTCTGTGGACAGAACTGTTTCGTCCTTTGTGGACACATCAACGCAGCACTGATGTACTGTTGATGTAGATACTAGGTGTTGGACAGGTCGTTGTTTTTGTTGAGTATCAAGCATTAGCTACATGTCGTGGGTTCGGTATTGTTGACTTTGAGTCTTTGTTCTGTATACTATACTAGTAATCTGAAAGAATGGATTTTCCGTTGGGTAGAGGTCGATTAGCCAGACGTTGTCGACAGGCAATGGAGACCGCAGCGACATTTTGTTGCTGAATACTAGTACGAACTTGTTGAGCAGCACGTCGACGATAAACAATGGCAATGATAACTGCTACAGATACTGGTAATAGTGGTACATGTATCGCTCTTGCTTGACCTACATCACAGTGGTCCGACTGCGTGGTTTTACATGATGGCCATGCTTGGCACAGGTCCGGGATTTGGTCTTTGGCCGACGCCGCAGCCGTCGGTTTCAGCTTCTCGGCTATCCACCTATCGCTCCGTACTGTATAGCAGGAAATTTTCGGACAGAATTTATATTCGTACGATTTCGTACACTGCCTCTTTTGTACTAAAATTAATTCCGTACTAAATTAATTTGTTCCTGTGAAGTTATGTACACTATATGCGTACCGCATGAGAACACGTGCATTTAGCATGTAACGTTAGCACTGTACGAAAATAAAATCCGTACGAAAGGTCGAAATTCGGCTTTGTCCGAAAATATTTCCGTCCGAAAATTTCCTGCTATACAGTATCTCTCTTCATCCCTTGGCCAAACGAGTCTTGACTTCAACATACATGTACAACTGCAGCCGTAGCTGCTCTGACTAAAGTCAAACTGTCCACTTCATGATCGAAAATAAAATCGAACAACACAAATCGCTCACTATGTCAGACTAGTGTCGCAGGAGCGGAACTTCCGCAGGAGAGTATACGCTCCAAAAATTTTGGAGTAGCGGATTTGAACTTTCCGCCACGGCGGAAGTTCCGCTACTCGCAGTTTCCATGGTGATACACGCTGTTGCGACACCGCTGCAGCGGATCCGCAACTCTCAAGTGCATGTGGGACCGGGCCCTAACGAAACGCGACCTCGTGTTTGAATCTATCGACGGACAAGACGTGCTCAGGCTTGGAACATCGTTTATGTCCAAGAATCACCAAGGGGGCTTGACAGGATCGGACTGGTCGTCAGCAGGAGTAATCAATGATCAAACGCAGCTGACAGCAATCAACCGTTACCTTGACAAGCTTCACCCTGACCAAGATCGCTTGTTTCAGCGCGCTGTGAAACCTGGTAAGCTTCCTGCTGATATGTCATGTTGGTACACACGCTCACCGCTGTCGCACAATCTGTTAGCAGGAATGATGAAGAGATTGTCTGAGCTCGCTGATCTTTCCATGGCTTATACTAATCATTGTGTACGTGCCACTTGCATTACCAACATGAAGCGCAGTGGCATTGATGATAGGCGAATTTGCAGTGTGTCAGGCCATCGTAATGTTCAATCCTTATCTGCTTATGATCGCCCCACCACAAAAGATTCTTGCTCTATGGCTGCTGCTGTTGATCTTGGCTCTGTGAAAGCTGTTCCGCCTGCCACTTGCAAAGAGAATTTTCCACTGCACCCTTCATCCATAGCCACTTCTGTCCAGGCTAGCCCTGTTCAGAATAGTACTTCTACTGTGAGTTCATCTGCTTTGGCTCCCTATCTGAATGCTGCTGCTTCTACATTTCAGAACACATCTATTGTGTTCAACATTCATGCTGACCGTGCTAAGCAAGCTCGCAAAAAGCTAAAGAGAAAGCGCTCTACATCCGATTCTGCTGCCGAATCCTGCTGCTGACAGTGTTGTGGCCCTAAAAAAGGCGTTTATATTCAAGTTTATATTCAGGTTTATATTGTGATTTCAGGTTTATATTCAGGTTTATATTGAAAATATAAACTTGAAATCTCTGTTGAAGTTGAATGAGAGTTTGTATAAAAGGGTGGTATAAATACATATACATATTTTATTTATTATATACATAGAGACGTAGGCGAACAAAATGTATATACACACAACAACAAGGTTGTCAATTTCATAATACTAAAAGCTTTTCACCCATTTTCATCAGTAGGTACATGGGAATGAGCAAGAACGAAAACGAAGCCAGAATTTATACTGGGGGTAGAGAATCAGCAAGAATATTCTTACGCGCCTCAAGTTCACACTACACTACCATAAGAATGTATGGAGCAGTGGAAAAATGCGGGAAGCAACACATGAGGGGAATGCAGTACCAGAACAAACACGTGATAAAGTTGTCAGTCCGGTTGCAGCTTGACCAGCCGTAGCACCTTGATGTGCTTCTTTTGTCGACACAGTTCTGGCCTCAAACTGCGAATGTACAGCGCCTTCAGTGTGAATCGGTGCGCGCTGTTCCGGGCTGGTGTGATGACACTGAAGCTGCTGTTGCGTTCCTGCGGGATGCATTCAGGTTGCGCTTGCAAATGCTTTGTGATGGCGCTATCACTTGTTGCCACACGTTTGTCAGGCGGCTTCTTTGTATTTATATCATTATCTCATGGCACATCATGATGACGGCCAATAAAACTGAGACAAGGGTGAAAGCCAACCACAGCAGTAAAACAGATAAAAGAATACAAATAAGATTCTTTTACAGCTTGTCTGGGATATGCTGCTTGATCCTTTCCGAGAATCGCTGACATGTCTCACCAACACTTCATGTGTTGTTTCCCGCACTTTTCCACTGCTCCGTACATTCTTATGGTAGTGTAGTGTGAACTTGAGGCGCGTAAGAATATTCTTGCTGATTCTCTACCCCCAGTATAAATTCTGGCTTCGTTTTCGTTCTTGCTCATTCCCATGTAACTACTGATGAAAATGGGTGAAAAGCTTTTAGTACTATGAAATTGACAACCTTGTTGTTGTGTGTATATAAATTTTGTTCGCCTTATATATATATATACACACAACAACAAGGTTGTCAATTTCATAGTACTAAAAGCTTTTCACCCATTTTCATCAGTAGATACATGGGAATGAGCGAGAACGAAAACGAAGCCAGAATTTATACTGGGGGTAGAGAATCAGCAAGAATATTCTTACGCGCCTCAAGTTCACACTACACTACCATAAGAATGTATGGAGCAGTGGAAAAATGCGGGAAACAACACATGAAGGGAATGCAGTACCAGAACAAACACGTGATAAAGTTGTCAGTCCGGTTGCAGCTTGAACAGCCGCAGCACCTTGATGTGCTTCTTTTGTCGACACAGTTCTGGCCTCAAACTGAGAATGTACAGCGCCTCCAGTGTGAATCGGTGCGCGCTGTTCCGGGCTGGTGTGATGACACTGAACCTGCTGTTGCGCTCCTGCGGGATGCATTCAGGTTGCGCCTGCAAGTGCTTTGTGATGGCGCTATCACTTGTTGCCACACGTTTGTCAGGCGGCTTCTTGTACAGCTTGTCTGGGATATGCTGCTTGATCCTTTCCGAGAATCGCTGACATGTCTCACCAACACTTCATGTGTTGTTTCCCGCACTTTTCCACTGCTCCATACATTCTTATGGTAGTGTAGTGTGAACTTGAGGCGCGTAAGAATATTCTTGCTGATTCTCTACCCCCAGTATAAATTCTGGCTTCGTTTTCGTTCTTGCTCATTCCCATGTAACTACTGATGAAAATGGGTGAAAAGCTTTTAGTACTATGAAATTGACAACCTTGTTGTTGTGTGTATATAAATTTTGTTCGCCTTATATATATATATACACACAACAACAAGGTTGTCAATTTCATAGTACTAAAAGCTTTTCACCCATTTTCATCAGTAGATACATGGGAATGAGCGAGAACGAAAACGAAGCCAGAATTTATACTGGGGGTAGAGAATCAGCAAGAATATTCTTACGCGCCTCAAGTTCACACTACACTACCATAAGAATGTATGGAGCAGTGGAAAAATGCGGGAAACAACACATGAAGGGAATGCAGTACCAGAACAAACACGTGATAAAGTTGTCAGTCCGGTTGCAGCTTGAACAGCCGCAGCACCTTGATGTGCTTCTTTTGTCGACACAGTTCTGGCCTCAAACTGAGAATGTACAGCGCCTCCAGTGTGAATCGGTGCGCGCTGTTCCGGGCTGGTGTGATGACACTGAACCTGCTGTTGCGCTCCTGCGGGATGCATTCAGGTTGCGCCTGCAAGTGCTTTGTGATGGCGCTATCACTTGTTGCCACACGTTTGTCAGGCGGCTTCTTGTACAGCTTGTCTGGGATATGCTGCTTGATCCTTTCCGAGAATCGCTGACATGTCTCACCAACACTTCATGTGTTGTTTCCCGCACTTTTCCACTGCTTCATACATTCTTATGGTAGTGTAGTGTGAACTTGAGGCGCGTAAGAATATTCTTGCTGATTCTCTACCCCCAGTATAAATTCTGGCTTCGTTTTCGTTCTTGCTCATTCCCATGTAACTACTGATGAAAATGGTTGAAAAGCTTTCACAGTTTTAGTACTATGAAATCAGTGACAACCTTGTTGTGGTGTGTATATAAATTTTGTTCGCCTACCTCTCTATTTATATAATATATATATATATATATACACTCAGACACAAAGGATCTCCAAGTTTCTCAGTGTTGCTACTCTGAGTTTCGTGCAAAAGCACTCTTCAGGCAACTTACTCTTCTCTCACATCAGTATCCCTTTACATACCAGAAAAGACGAAAAGAAGCACCCTAGGTGGGAATCACAGGTGGGGAAAAGAAGCACGCTAGCCAGTCTGTGAAGATAAATGTGGCAAGTGTGGTAGTGTGAGCAATCTCGCAGGCCGGGTGGTGTGCATAAAGTGAAGTGTGGCAGTAGGATGCATGCACATTAGATAGCAGGAGTTCTGTATATGTGTAACAGATAGCAAGTGCAGTCTACAGTTCAGGTCACCTCCGATAGGAGGTACTTGGTGCTGTGGCGACATTTTGTGACCAGGCTGCATCTGGTGTTGAACCCCGCTCTGTCTTAGGACATTGAGCACTTTTTGCCGACGCAAGAAATACTTCTATTGTTCTATATATATATATATATATATATATATATATATATATATATATATATACTCAATCTATATATATATATATATATATATATATATATATATATATATATACACTCAGACACAAAGGATCTCCAAGTTTCTCACTGTTGCTACTCTGAGTTTCGTGCAAAAGCACTCTTCAGGCAGAAGAGTGCTTTTGCAGAAGAGTGCTTTTGCACGAAACTCAGAGTAGCAACAGTGAGAAACTTGGAGATCCTTTGTGTCTGAGTGTATAACCCCGCTCTGTCTTAGGACATTGAGCACTTTTTTGCCGACGCAAGAAATACTTCTATTGTTCTATATATATATATATATATATATATATATATATATGAGTTGGGGTGATCCCGTCCGTTGCGAATAGTGCTCAATAGTACGGGGTACTAGAGCCAATACACACTGCACGATCAGGTCCTCACCAGAGATACATCATCGTTCTTTGCAACTCTGAGTTTCATGAAATGAATCAATCATCAGGCAATAGAAACAAACTGATACAGGGCAACTAGATCACTACAGGTTATATACCCAGTCACACAGCAAGCGCGAAAGAAGGCACTAAGATAGGGGTGAGAATATTCCGTGCTAAAAAAGCAGGCTTCAGGTGGCAATGTTTAGGGCTCTGTACTTGTACTGTGTGCATGTGTTGGATATGGTGTTGGGTATGGTGTATGAATTGGCAGAGTGTGCAGGCTGTTCACGCGATGCTCATACGTAGGCAGGGCGTTGCATTTGGCGTATTGGTCATTCTAGGTGACTCCTTGGAAGTTCACGAGTCGGAACTTGTTTGCGTGCCTGCACTTTGCGACGACTTCGCTCCTCTTGTTCAGTGCCAGGGTCTTATCAGCAATAAGGATTCTGGCCTTTTCAGTTGTGCAGAGTTTGCATCTTTTTGTTGCAGGGTTGTAGGAGCTGGTCCTGTCTTTTATCTGCCAGGTAAGGTGGTACTCTTCCTTGTTTTCCTTCTTCTGCCACAGGTGTTCCGACAGTGCGGTCTTTTTTCGGTGTTTCTCGTGTCGGAAAGACATAGTGTGATTGTTGTACCGGAGCTTGAATGTTGTGTCTGCCGAGCCGATGTACACCTTTTGTTCCTCCTGGCAGGCTACGGTGGCTTCATAGACGATTTGTGTGGCTTGGCAGTGGCCATCCAGCGGACATTCCGTTTTTTTCCTGCAGTTACATGGTTTTTCTGGGCTTTTTCCGTGAGGTGTTGTTTGTTGTGGCTGCTGATTTTGGCTGCGACGTTGGGCGTTGGCTGCGACGTTGGACGTTGGGCATTTCAGAAACAGCGAGCTAAAAAAGATATTCAATCACAACAACGTCAAAGTTAGCTACTCCTGCCTCCCCAACGTCGCAGCCAAAATCAGCAGCCACAACAAACAACACCTCACGGAAAAAAGCCCAGAAAAACCATGTAACTGCAGGAAAAAAACGGAATGTCCGCTGGATGGCCACTGCCAAGCCACACAAATCGTCTATGAAGCCACCGTAGCCTGCCAGGAGGAACAAAAGGTGTACATCGGCTCGGCAGACACAACATTCAAGCTCCGGTACAACAATCACACTATGTCTTTCCGACACGAGAAACACCGAAAAAAGACCGCACTGTCGGAACACCTGTGGCAGAAGAAGGAAAACAAGGAAGAGTACCACCTTACCTGGCAGATAAAAGACAGGACCAGCTCCTACAACCCTGCAACAAAAAGATGCAAACTCTGCACAACTGAAAAGGCCAGAATCCTTTTTGCTGATAAGACCCTGGCACTGAACAAGAGGAGCGAAGTCGTCGCAAAGTGCAGGCACGCAAACAAGTTCCGACTCGTGAACTTCCAAGGAGTCACCTAGAATGACCAATACGCCAAATGCAACGCCCTGCCTACGTATGAGCATCGCGTGAACAGCCTGCACACTCTGCCAATTCATACACCATACCCAACGCCATATCCAACACATGCACACAGTACAAGTACAGAGCCCTAAACATTGCCACCTGAAGCCTGCTTTTTTAGCACGGAATATTCTCACCCCTATCTTAGTGCCTTCTTTCGCGCTTGCTGTGTGACTGGGTATATAACCTGTAGTGATCTAGTTGCCCTGTATCAGTTTGTTTCTATTGCCTGATGATTGATTCATTTCATGAAACTCAGAGTTGCAAAGAACGATGATGTATCTCTGGTGAGGACCTGATCGTGCAGTATATATATATATATAATATATATATTAACTGGTTTTGAGGGAAAGAGACAAACGGGAAAAGTCTGAAGAAAAAATTGACCGTCACCACCAGGATTCGAACCATATATATAAATAGAGAGGTACGCGAACAAAAATGTATATACTGGAGGCGCTGTACATTCGCAGTTTGAGGCCAGAACTGTGTCGACAAAAGAAGCACATCAAGGTGCTTCGGCTGTTCAAGCTGCAACCGGACTGACAACTTTATCACGTGTTTGTTCTGGTACTGCATTCCCTTGATGTGTTGTTATGTGTTGTTATGCATAGCGCGTGTAGTGTGAACCTTTGCAGTGTATCTGAGAATGGTAGCAGTAGATGAATGTGGCAGCTGTGAGTGCGTGTGGACAAAACTGCTATGCATAACCGATAGCTGTGCTGCATTCTCACGCTTCTTTTCATATTACTCTAGCTAGATAACTGGTTGTTTTAGTGAGTCTTACTATGTGACGATGTTCCACTGATGATAGTCACACGAAAACGTTCTGGAATTGTTTCATTTTAATTGTTTATAGATGGTTATGAGTGCACAATTGATATTTTCATTGCTATTTTACGATTGTTGTCTCCTCGTCGGTTATTTAAAGACCGTGCTTATATTAGAGATAATACGGTACTATCCTATTGAGCGTTGAGAATGAGTGAAAGGCGAGCAAAACACAAGGCTATAAAGGGCCTGGGTAGCTATGGCAATGGATGTACGAGAGCGCGAATGTAGCTACCCAGGCCAAATGAATAATACGAGAAGTGCGAAGCGGGAAAGGGTGCATGCCGTGTGTATGAGTGTGTGTGTGTACATGCATATGTGTGAGAAAGGTCGGTTGGTGTGAGAGTGCGTGCATACTTGAACTTGTGGGCCTAACACTAGTCGATGTTGGGAAATCGTTATTATATGCGCCTTGTTAGAATAATGGCTTTTACAGTATGTTGTCGAGCTGCACAACGTAATAAGTTAGTGCAACCATAAACACAATTCAGCAAGTTTAGCTGTTCTTCACCAGCACTGGACAGCATGTCAGCTATTTCATGATACTTGCCAAGAACGATAGTGGTACGGTAGGTACTTGGTCCATTCTGGAACGTTTTGGGAAAGCTTGTTGATCAGATGTGTCTGGTACACTTCTAGCGAACCGCAACACCGTAATGCCATCTCGCAGAGCTTGTTGATTTTGTAGAAATGCACCTCGTATTGAGCAACGTGCGATCTTTCCGGAGTTCCGTAGTTTTCCTCAATATGCTCTACGCTCACAGTGTTTAGTAACAGTTTCTTTCCAGTATAGATTGTCACCGACTGCCTAGATTCAAAAGGCGGAAGGAAAGCACCTGGAACTTTCTTTAACCCAGTTCCCAGGGATAACAGTGGCAGGTAGGCTATTAGAGATCTCCTGATATCTGCCTGTTCTTTGATTACATCTGCAATGTTCGGCTTGTAGATTGAATTTAGCTTCCGGCAAATGCGCAAATCCAGGCTAGCAATTGCTGCGGCCACGTACAGCGTTTTGCTGGTATTGATGTAGGGCAAAGGTAACAATGGGCTGATGTGGTAGCGACGCTGTGCATGCAAGAGAAAGAAAAGAAGAACGATGAGTGGGCAGCTTCAATTCATTCGTTTTATATCGCACATTCACACATTGACACATGCAGCTCATCTGTACCTTTCTCCTCCTCTCTACCTTTCTCGCAACACCTTTGAGCAGCGCTGCTACTCTCCACACGTACACACACAAACACACACACTCACACATACACACACACACACACACACATACACACCCAGAGCTTTTTGACGCAAGCTACCTTTTTGATCATAGCAGCTAGCATGGCGGAATGCACTTTAGAGTTGAACAGCGCCAGCATGGCAATTAGGAATGGCGGCTGGGATGCTCGAGCAGGTGGAGCGAACCAAACGTTAGAAATAGAGGTTGTGTAGTAGGTAGCCGAGTGGAGGCGTGGTGCACGAAATAACTTTTAATCGAACTTCAGGTACACACCTGGATTATTATGTAAGTTAAGAGAAGCGGCAATAAAAAGAACTTTCTCCGGTACACACCTGGAGGTTGAACAGCTCTTCTGCTCGGCTTTGTTGGTGTTATAAATTCTAATGAAAACAGAAATGCGCAGCGGCTTTTATGCAACAGACCCTGTACGCTAACGGACGAGAATACACTAAATATAGGCTATACTTTTAAAAAGAGTATAGCGAACTGTGTACTTTACACATGTACATGTATGGTGATTTGTGACTGGTCATGGGGCATTGTGACTGGTAAACTAATTTGTGACTGGTCATGGGGGGTTTGTGACTGTTTGACTGGTCACGGGGACCGTGATTGGTCACGGGGCCTTGACTGGTCACTGAGTCCTACATATACTTAAAGAGTCAGGTAAAGTTCCGTACTAGCCAGGCAGGGATACTACAGTTGCATTGTACATTCCCTGCCTCTGCCTCCCAGCTAAACCACATCAGATTCTTTTAAATGTTCTGTAATGTTTTACTTGTATTTCCACTTTGGAAGCCTTGCATTTTGAAAACATTCTTAGAATCAGGAGAAAAAATGTATGCCTATTCGAAGAGCTGGAATGCAAAACCCCATAAATCCATTTCATCACTCTTCGAATAATGGCCGAAGAAGGATTCATTTCATGTGCGGCTTGTATCTAAAATTCTAAATCCAAATTTAGTTTCCATTTCCAAAATGGTTCTAGCCAGATTTTTTTGGCTGCTGGTGGCCCTAGACCTTTTTGTTTACACTGAGGTGCACTATCAATCAGATTTTCTTAAATTCGGCACATAATGGGTTTTGCATCACAGCTCTTCCTCATGCCACTACTAAGCACTCACCACACAGATCAGCCTGAACGTGCCCTCTGTCATAAGCAGTGATCGGATACGCCGTGATACACTGCAAAGCCGGAAGATGTCCCTGATGTCGAGGAACTGCAGAATTGAGGAGTCCCACGCGTCGTAGTGAATACTCTCAATCGTCTGGTCTGTCGACTCATCGTCGTCATCCAGTATTGAGTTCTGCTGCATGCACATCCCCTCGACGGCACTCGTGGCTTGTACATAACCAACACTGTTAGATGAGGGCTCACGTCCATGTAAGAGAGAGAAGAGAAGATCGGCAGTGACTGGAGCATCTACATGCATAACATGCATAGCTGGTGATGATGAATTTTCCTGATGTAGGTTGACATTGGCAACTGTGAGCAGATTTGCCATGGCATCACAGTTTGCTGCAGCAGCTACCAGCTGAGAACCGCAGTGAACACCAGCCGCGTTGCTAGCACACACAGATTGGTGCAACGCATGCTTACTGGTTGGTTTCGGAGATGAAGCGTCGGTATCACTTCTTGAACTTCTTCCACTTGCTGAGTTCTGAGGTGGCCGGGTACCTCGACAAAGTGAATGGTGCAAGCCAGTTCCAACTGAATTTGCCTTGAAATTAATCCATCTCCAACTGGTTTGGCATGTGCAAACAACAATCCAAAACACATAGACCGAGACCGAGACCATAGCTCTCCATTGTTGATATTACTTAGAAGTAAGGCGCAACGAAAAAGTCTCTTGTTTCGGGTAACATGGCCAGAAAAATACCGGTCGGTCGGCTTCCTTTTTTTGCGGATATATTTTATGCATGCAAGATCTGGTATGCACATCTATACAGTATGCAACGTAAAGAAAAAGAATGGACGTCCGAACTCCACATGAAGTCTAACATTATCACTCTTGTCAGCACCATTGTGGCTTGACCCGGTTTTGGTGGGGGGGGGGGGGGCGGGAGCAAACATGGCCTTGAAGCGAGTGACGCCCTCTCGACGAAGAGTTTCTAACACTTCTCCATGACTCTAGCAATCCAGCTGATGACGACAGTTCGGCCGCAATCAACAACAGTGACAGAAAGTGCAGGCAGAATCGTGGCCACTAACGTTTCTAGACTGGAACATGTCAGTGTGGAAAACGTTCCACTTAGCAACTACGACCGCCCTGCAAAGAAACGAATTTGATCGAGTTAACTCGAAACACGGGCCCACAAATGTTTAGCCAGACCCAGGAAGGAAGGAAGGAAGGAAGAGCGCTGAGCCTGAAACATTGCGAACGAAGCGCACGCACATGTACATGCGTATGATGCGCATAAAAAATACATCAGTATGCATGAATGCATACAAACAAAAGGAATGTTGTATTTCTCGCCGGCCGAGCGCAGCGAGATAGGCGAGAAATGATTTCTCGCGAAATATGTTCAGTTGCAAATATGGCACCTGGTGTGTTCTTTATTGTCGCTTCTTTTCCTGACTTCTTCAGTCAGATCTGGCTGCGGCCAACTACCCTTCACTTTGTGTAGTGTCGCTATTGCTGTCTATGTCTCTGTGTGTGCCAGTATATGTGGAGCGAGAACAGTCGGCGATCAAAATATCTGTTGGTCGGGTTACCCGAAACAAAGGACTTTTTCGTTGCGGCTTAATTATTTTTAGAATATGAGCAGCAAAATCAAAATTCTTACATTTCCAAATACACACCATATGTGTAGCCACTAGCAAAAACACTGTTTTCTCCCATGATTTGCAATGACTGTAGCAGACCGCTTCTTGTTTTTGAAGTCTGTAGCAGACAATATTCTGTAGGAAAAACCTTTACGGCGGACTTTTAAAAATAGCAACCTGAGAGTCTATTTCCTCCCCTTGTGTTCACAGAGAGCCAAGCGAGGCCACACCTAAGACCACCTGCGCCAACATCAATCTGTTGGCCACAGATAATAATTATACATGTAGATACCCCTGGGAGTAGGGGGGGGGGGACAAATTGCTGGCATACGGCTATGACAATCTTTGATGTGTTTTCTGGATGTTCCTTGACTGGCCGGAACCAGTAGAAAAGGCACAGTAATGAAAAGATCGGATATGTAACGTTACTGCTGGCCATACAATCATGTGCTTCAAAGTACCTTTGACAATAGTATGACTGGATTGCATATACGTTTACCACATTCTGAGTCTTAAAAGAAAGCCAGGCCAGTAGGATCAGTGCTATCTAGCTAAGTGTTACTCACAGCCTTCTCAACCTCCGCCCATTGGCCATGACAATTGTATAACGCCAGAAGATGCTTCCCAGCCGGTAACGTTAAATCAGCTGAGGGAAAGCAAACAATAACATCAGTTTGCGAAAAAAAATTCCCCTGTCATAGTCCTGTGTATCATGTTCAGCATACGCGAAGTTGTGAATCTTGCTTGTTGCATGGTTGACTCCAATCTGTACATGCAAGTAATACTAGATAACAATAGTCCGTTTCAAAAGTCCAGACCTCTACTTTCGCGTTCTCAGTGGCGTTGAGAACAAAAACCGTTGGTGAACTCTTCACTCGGCCAAATTTAGCAGATTCAGTGAAATAAACTGAGAATATTTTGCGTCTTTTCACTTTGACAGCTGCATCGACAAAAAAACAGCCCATCAGTAATGATGGTGGTTCCTTCTTCTTCCAGTTAAAGATTCTCATTCGGCGCTGGAACGGTCGAACATCACACCCAACTTGTTTACTAATTGTAGTGGTTGCCTGGTAGTTCACTCTTGATCACGGTAGAGCTCACAGAACTCTTCACGAAGTCCGAAACCCCTGTGACAAGGAGTCAAAGATCTCCAAGAAATGGCCAAAGTTGCCCTTCGTGGAGGAGGT
Organism: Sycon ciliatum; assembly: GCF_964019385.1. NCBI lineage: Eukaryota > Metazoa > Porifera > Calcarea > Leucosolenida > Sycettidae > Sycon > Sycon ciliatum. Next base: position 6,635,131 of record NC_088643.1, read on the forward strand.
TTTGGCAGATGGAGAGCGGTCTGATAACGCGAAAGTTGTGGTAGATAAGAGAGGAGATCGCTGTAGGACCGGACAGGTGAATCTGTCCCCGGGTAAAAATCGCGATTCCGCGGCCGCGTTTTTTCCGCGTTTTTTGCGATTTTTTAAAAGACCGCGTGTTCCACGATTTTCTCGCGTTTTTTGAACATTTTTGTTGCACTACACGTACACACAGTGCACTGTTCGGTCAGCAACATCTCATCGTGGCGGCTTTGTACTCAAATATGACGAGTGCTTACACCAGAGACTTGTAACTGATAGATTTCACTACATACCGTATTTTTCCGGTTGTAAGTCGACCTTGTATGACTAAAAATAGAAGGAGAAAGGGTGGGGGTCGACTTACAACCGGGATTCGACTTATAACCGGGAACTATCAGTATCTTACCAAAAATGACCTGCACTGCATGCACGAGTGCACCATGTGTACACATTTTGCCAGTTCATTGGCCTTTTTCAAGGATTGGGACATTATACCCTCCAATAGGGAATGTTTACCTGAGTTGTTGATGTGTCAGTAGCAGGGAGTGGTTAGTAGTGCTTCTTTTGGTGAAAACTTCAAAACGCAGAATTGAAACCTCCGGATACGGGGGTCGACGTATAACCGGGGTCGACTTACAACCGGTAAAATACGGTACTCACTGAAAATTGCCTCATATCAACTGCAAACTTGCCGCATATCAATAATATTCACCGCATATTTACCGCAAATTCACCGCAAATGATGCCATATTATGCCGCGTTTTTGCGATTTTTTCCGCGATTTTCCCCGGGGGCAGGTGAATGGACATATTGGAAAGCTGTTTGCCGCAGCTCATCCCTAGCTGGGCCCGTGTTAGTGGCAATACACCTGTCACCCGTATCTGGGAGTTGAGCTACCTGAATTACTTGCAATGCAATGAAGTGGCACAGCAACTAAGCTGAGACTGACCCTGATTTCTCAACACTGCGCCAAGCTCCGTCTACTAGTACCTGTGCTGCTGTGGGTCTGCCCCGGGTCCCTGGGAGGGCCAAAGACTTTGTTCGGGTCTAACTGCTTCGTGGACCAAGCAAAGACTTGTCCCATGACTTTTATGACACTTGCTACGATTTCAAACCCCCGCATCCTGATTGCTGCCATTGCTGTTACTCTTTCTGTTTGTCATACATACATGTATGACTAGAAGATATTGTGGTGGTGTACCAGTACTGTATCAGCGTGCTAATCGTCTCATTATTGCCTATGCACTTGTAATGAGCAAACGGAGCGCATTCTGTATTCGGTTAGTTGTTCTCTTGACCTTGTCAAATTGTTAATTTTATTTTATCGATGCCGCTTCAGTTGTGTAATATACTTTTACACTCATGACTGCATGCCGAAGATCTTTTGAAATTGTTTTCCAGTTTCCATACAAGTACATGTAGCAGACAGAACGTATGTTCTGCAGCAATCGTTGTTTGGAGGACTTTTCCGAACTGACCCTAAAAATCAAATGTGGTGACTTTCTACCGAGATGTGAGAAAGTTATTTAGAGAGGTTCCGCATGACGTAATTACGTCAGTAAAAAAAAGAAATCATAGGCTATCTACGGAAAGTCTTACGGAAACTGCATGCGGATCTGTGTTCCGCCATACGGAGTTTTCAAATCGCGTAGCTGCCCTTGGCAACTCTGATTACTTGATCGGATTTCATTGAGGAGTACAGACCGACAGTACAATGACTACTAGTATATACAGTCCGTATTGTATTACTTTATACAGTGCATATTATTCAGTGTTTAATACCGGTACATGAAAACACACACTTCTTTACGGGTGTTTCTAAATCTTTGCGTCCAGCTTGGGCACAGACGTATAGAATCAGACATGGATGTCAGGGCAGTATCGCTGATTCAGGCCCCAAGAGCGTAGCCCAAGGCCAAAGGCCGAGGGATACGCTCGAGGGCCTGAATCAACGATACCTGTCCTGACCGTACATATCTGATTGTGTTTCAGACTGCCACCCACGTACGACATACATGCGGTGCCATTCAGGCCCTTGACCAATCAGCACGTCCCGAGAGCGTGTGAAGCTGAAACTGAGCACGCGGGCATGAAGGTATAAAAGGAAGACACGTCTAGGGGTGGTGGTCGGGGACGTGGAGGATTCAGCTTCTGAGTTTCAGCTCCGTACGCTCGAGGGCTTTGTTGATTCAGGCCCCGAGAGCGTAGCCCAAGGCCGAAGGCCGAGGGCTACGGTCGAGGGCCTGAATCAACGAGCCCGAGAGCGTACGGAGCTGAAACTTCCCCTTGCTTGAGATGAAACTTCAGAACGAAACTTCAGCCGTACCGTGCGCTCGAGGGCTTGCCCGAGAGCGCACGGAGCTGGAACTTCAGCTTGTGTGAGTTTCAGCTCCCGGTTCGATTTATTTGTGTTTCGATTTATTTGCATTTATTTGGCACGGCTACGCGGACGCTACTAGTCGAGCTGGCAGGCAGGGCATGATCAGGGGTTCAGGCCCTGCCTGTGAGTGCTCTGATTGGCTCAAACCCTGGCAACGATCACGTGGCATGTCTGAATTACATTCCAGTGGCTTTCTAGCCGGGATGTTCTTCAGCTGCCCGTTATTCGGCGCCCGTCGCCACAGCACATGCACTTACCTTGGCTTACCGTTTGTAGCAGTGGTAGCCTTTGAACATAGGCGATAGGGTGAGTTGAGTCAGCTTCCGTTGAGGGCCTGCAGTTTCGATTTTTCGCGTCCGGCAGTAGAGATTTTTTCTGCTGCGAAAACTACCTGGCTATCGCGCCATGGCCAGCAGCAACAAACAAGAGCAAATCTAGCGAACAGTCGCTACTGGTAGTACTACAGGCATGTACTTCTACTCCAGTCTGAGTGCAGCGGGGAAGGAGGCCTCAGAAACAGATGCTAGTGTTAGCCAGTAGATGTAATACCGGTACTGCAGAGTGCGAGTAGTCCTGCCGTATCGACCAGTTACTTCCTAGGCACGCAGAGTAAAGAAACTGATGATGTGCAAAAGAGTTGTAGACTGGTGACTAGTATGAGCCAGACTAACATTTGCGCTACAACTGCCAAGAACTACAGTGTTGTACTTGAAGTTGATATGAAGACGACTTTTCGACTGAGGTTTGTGCGTGCGTACCGACAGCTAGCCATGTTCGGTTTCACCGTGACGGGTCAAAAGGTCACACGTCAGCTAGCTCAGTACATGTACTTGTACCAAGAGTACATAACCCCTGGGGGTTATTTAGAAAAGCGATCCTGTCAGCTTTTCTATTATTGTGTGTACTCTTGCTTGTACATGTACCGCACTCCGCGGTCCGCAGTCATGTCAGTACCGCAGAACTACTTGAACTCCCCCCGCCAGAAGGTCTACCCGCTGTCAAGACATACATGTATATGTAGGGCGCGTTGGTCACTCTTTGACTTTTCCAGGAGTTTCGTTTTTCTGAAGAGGTGGCCTTAGGGACCATCGCAAAAGTTCGCAGAAGCCCCCGAAACGAAGACCGTTAGTTTCGGTCCTGACCCCCTCCCTCCCCCCTCAAACGAAACGACAGTCACAATATGGGCTTCATTATTTCACTTGGATGCTCACACATAATAATTATTATAATATACTACACAAGCATTGTTGTATCAGTGTGTAACAATGTACAGCACTTTATTTATTTATTTATTTATTTATTTATTCAACATCTCCTGGCCCGTCCGAAGACTGCCAATAAACATGAGAGGTCAGGTGATAGCCAACCACGGCAAGCTAAAAAGGGAAAAAAAAAGAAAGATGTTGTCAGAGAGGGAAAGGAGATAGGGAGAGAAAAAGAAAGGGAGGCACATTAATAATACATGGGATCACTTCGGATGAGACAGTGTGGAAAGCTGGACTGTGAATTTCCTGATATCCTGGCATGTCTTAATGCTAGTAGGCAGGTTAGACCAAAGGGAGTATGCTGAGAAGAAAGGGGATTTCAAAAACAGAGAGGAACTAGCTCGGGGCAGTGATAAGGCATTGCGTGTTGGTCTAGTGGTAACAAACCAGTTGTACTTGGCAATATGTTTCGGGACTTGGGCTAGGAAGATTTTTTGCACAAGGATACAAAGATGCTGCTGATGTCGGGCAAGAAGAGGGTGCGTGGAAGCAAGTTTATAAAGACAAAGGGAGGCAAATGTTTGGTCTTTTCGAAACAGAATTTTCAGAAGCAAGCGTTGATGTACCTCCAGTCTGTGGAGTAAAGTCTGAGACAACCCGCACCAAGCTATATCGCAATAGTCAAATATAGGCAAAATGTACGACTTAAAGAACAATTCTCTGCAGTTATCATTCAAGTGTTGGCAGTGGGGTTGTAGCATACCTAAGGACGCACTCGCACGCTTGCACACAGACTGGACTTGTGGAGACCAGGAGAGTTGGCGGTCGAGAATAACGCCCAGGTGCTTGTGCTCGTTAACAACTTTAATAGGTGTACTATTTAGACCAGGAAAATACAGAAGTTGAGTGGGGGGTGAGGGAGAGAAGAACATGGCCTCGGTTTTGGCGAGGTTAGGCTTCAGTTTCCAGGTTTCCATCCATGTTACTGTAGCGTTGACCCCGGACTGCATGGAGGCCGTGAGGTTGTCTGCCGAGCTGTCTATAAATGCAACGATGATATCACCTTGCGGTGGGTGATCTAAGAACGAGAACAGCTAGAGCTATGCAGTTGTATCCTTTGAGCATGCTAATCTATATCAGCTCCTACATGTCGTCAATACTTTTTTTGAATTGAAGCCCGGTTTGCGATTTTCGACACCGACTCCCTCCCCCCCCCCCCCCCCCAAACGTATGCTCTTCGTTTCAGGGGCTTCTGCGAACTTTTGCGATGGTCCCTTATTGGCCTCTTCAGAAAAACAAACTCGACAACCTCATCCGATGGGAGAGGTGGATTAGTTCCGAAGAGTTTGGAATAGCTACGTCACGTAGTACGTGGAGATATACGGTCGATCTGATCGGACGTCATCATCGCCATGACAATTCCACTGAAAAACTCTAAAATGATAGAAAACGTTCTAATGGGACACTTCAACTAATCTCATTATACAATTTGTTTGAACAGTTGATGAAGACAATTCGAACGCGCCCTTAGGGGCCGTCCAAGGTTACCAATACTACAGTAATATTTTTCAAAACGAAAATGTTTTCGTTTGTGGGTGGGTGGGTTTGATGGAGTTTCGTTTTGAAAATAATTATTGAATGCTGATGGAGAATGCCCAGTTACTTCTGGGTGTCGAAAATTGACTTCAATGTTTTATTGGAATTCGTTTTACCTGCAGTAAAGGTGGGTGGGTGGGTGGGTGGGTGGGTGGGGGCTGAAAAATACTAAAACTTTTCGTTTTTTTTAAACAATCGGTAACCCCGGACGGCCCCTTAGTCTTAGCTCCATCAGTAACTCTCATCTTCAACAAGTCACTTTCCGAAGGGAGATTTCCATTATCCATGCAACTTGCAAATATCACCCCTGTGTACAAGAGCGGCGACCCTACTAAGGCCACCAATTTCAGACCTGTTTCTCTGTTGCCTATTATCTCAAAGATCCTTGAGCGCATCGCACATTCGCAACTCACTGAATTCTTGACCACCCACAGCCTCTACCCAGATTGCCAATTCAGATTCCGGAAACAGCACTCAACAGAGGATGCTATTGTGATGGCATCGGAGGCCTTTGCCAATGCCAAAGACTCCGGACTCTCAACTTGCGCTGCCTTTGTTGACATGTCGAAGCCATTCGACAAGGTTCAACATGGCACCCTCATCCGCGACCTCTTCAGTATTGGTGTTGGTGGAAGTGCGCTGAAATGGTTGGCAGACTACCTAAGTGACCGGCAGCAAAGAGTTGTCATTGGGAACCAGCACAGCAAGCTATTTCAGCCCGGCAGTGGTGTGCCCCAGGGTTCCGTACTTGGTCCTCTGCTGTTTGTCCTCTATGTCCGTGGTGCGGCAGCTGAAGTGCAACCGCTTGGTGTGCGGACAGTTCAGTTCGCAGATGACATCATGCTCTATATTAGTAGCAGGGACAAACATCAGCTGGAATGCAGTATGTCTTCTGCAATTACCCACCTGGCCAGATGGCTTGCCAACAGGAACCTGGTACTAAACGAGAGTAAAACCCAGATTTTGTTCATCCCTGCCCATCGTTCTGTGAATCCTCGTGTCAGCGTTATGTGCTCTGGAGTTCAACTGGCACAAGTAGAATCCGCAAAGTATATTGGTGTCCACATGGACCAAGACCTCAAGTGGACCACCATGGTCAACCATATTGCCAAGCGAGCTGCCTGTGAAATAGCCGTCCTGTTTAGAAACAGGCGCTGCATGCTCCTCCCGTGCCGCATCTGCGTACCTAAGGCTGAAGTCCCTTATCCTTCCTGACTTCCTTTATGCTAGCAACTGTTTCTCTGCGGGCCTCACCTGACATCAGCTCGAGCGCCTAGAGCGTTTACTCAAGTGTGCAGTCCGCTGTGTTTTCAACGCTTCATTTGCATCCCCATCTGCGCCGCTGTATTGCCAATTGCGCTTGCCCTCACTGGGAGTTATGGACTGCCACAAGCTCCTTGGCAACACTTGGCGCTGCCTTCAGGGTAAATGCAGCACATTGCTTACCGATATGTTCAGTCCTCTCAATGCCGGCCGTGCTACACGTAGTCAGGGAAATCGAGCACTTAAATTTCCAGTCACTAAGACATCCGCTGGCACACATTCTGCCGCATTCCAATGTGTATCACTGTGGAACAGGCTCCAGCCCGACATCAGGAAAAACCCACAGTACCACCAATTCATGCGATCCCTCCCAGCACATATGCATGCTCGAGCTTTGCCAAAAGTCCTCGATGCCAGACGGTATCAAATGCCTTGGCCAAGTCAAAGAAGCAAATACCAGCAAGGGCTCTGTTATCCCTATGCTGGCATATCTGCTGCACGATGGGCGTCAATTAAAGGGAGGTGGAGTCGCCTTTACGAAACCCAGATTGTGCGGGACTCAGGAACGGCGAAACATGTCTGTATAAGTGATCATAGAAGATGCGTTCACATACTTTGGACAGGCAGGGAAGAAGAGAGATAGGGCGATAGTTTGCAGGTTCGTGGCGGGAATCTTTCTTGAAAACAGGTATGACCTTCTCTGTCTTCCATTCGGAAGGAAATATGCCCGTGGTAAATGACATGTTGAAAATATGGCACAAAGGGATGGTGCTAGGGCCTTGAGGACCCGGTTGGGGATGCCGTCGGGACCAGATGCCTTGCACGTCGGAAGCTTCTTCAGATGACGCCGGACAGTGGCAGTTGTGGTGATGACGGACATGAAATAAGCCGATGGCTCTGAGGGGGTGAGAATAGGGGGAGTAGAGAGCAACGGGTCACCTGGCCGAGTCACAGAGGCAAACTGGGCATTATACTGGGCATAATAATGCCGTAGCTTTGGCCAAAGGGTCAGTCGCCTGCTGAGTCCCTGTGGTGAGCGACGGAATCTCCCGTGGTGTATTTCGAATTCTTGCTTGTCTCACAAACTGGTGAAGCGATGGACGGTGTCTACCCTGCAAAGTAGTTTGCACTGAACCGATATAAACTCTGTGCTTTGTCCGCGTCAGGGTTTTCACTAGATTTCGCTGCTGTTGGTTTGCTTGTTTGCTTCGTTCTGTTGGGTACTTCTTAAAAATGCTATAGAGATCATATTTCCACTTGATTGCTGTGCGGAGATGGGCATCAGCCCAGGGTGGCTGACTGGGTCGTGGGCAGCGGTGAGAATATGGCTGCTTGCTGAATGGCCAGAGGTGCCTCTCAAGGGCACTGTTGAGAAGGGAGGAAAAGTGCGAAAGCGCATCATTGACATTGCTAGCACGCAGGTGCCAGCTCCAGTCAATATCAGCGAGCTCTGCATTCACCCTATCCTGGATGGAAGATGGCACGGATTTATAGTCATAGTGCGGCTTTGCAGGAACATCCCTGAAGTTGCATTGGGGTGCAGCAGCGGGATGTCCGTTTGCATCAGTAGGCAGTAGAAAGTGACTGAGGATCTGTGCGTGGTCAGATGCACCAAGAGGAGCAACAGATGTGACAGAGAGTAGCAGGTGAGGATGATCCGTGAGTACAACGGCAATACACGATGATGAGTCGTGGGGGGGGGGGGGGAGTGCGTGGGGAATGTCACCATTCGCTCAAGGCTAAAACAAGAGAAGAGGTTGTAGAACTCTCTTCCAGCACAATTCGTGGTGTCACTAGCAGACCAGTCGAAGTGGCGAGCATTCAAGTCTCCGGCGGGCACAAGCGCAGAATTGGGGAGGCTGATACTGGACAGACAGTCCTCTAGGAGGTCACTAAATGCCTGGACTTGGGAGATGCTGTCTCCAGGGGGACTGTAAGCAGAGCAGAGCAGATGACGAGGGGGGGGGGGGGAGTGAGGGAAGGGCCACTGGCCGCAATTCGAGCCAAACCACTTCCAGTCCACAGCGCTCAAGGTCGAAGCGGCGCTTGATGGAGATGAACGACCTGTCAGCTACAAGACTTAGTGTAGCAACACCACCATGGCCTCTTACTGGCAGATTATCAGAGCGGGTCGTAGGTGGGCGGTCCAGACGGTATGACGTGTAGCCTGGAATTGAGATATCTATGGCAGCTGTCAGCCACGTTTCACATAGGCAGATTGAGTCTGGAGAATACTGGTGACACACCTGACTAAGCTCAGCTAGCTTATTCACTATAGAGCGGCAGTTAATACTGAGAAGGATGAAGATAAGTGGGCAAGTTGATTGGGAGCTTTAGTAGTGTGTTGTCCAGAAGCAGGAAAGAATGGTGGTGCAAGTGGAGTGCGCGACAAACTCAGTTCTGTTGGGTGATGCGGTCTGATTTAAAGCGCCATTCACGAGCCGAAATGCCACTTGGCTAGAAGTCTATACTCTGGACCTTCTGCCAATGCTCCTCCGAAATAACCAGGTGGGCATACGCCAGACCAAATTACCGCGCAGCAGATACTGAACATTTGATGTACTTATGGTTGAATTATATGGTGGTAAAGACACACCTGGCATTATCGGTAAATACACGCCTGCCCACTCTGTGCCAGAACTTTGCAGCCTAGAGCGAAAGAAGGAAGAACACCAAAGACACAAGGGATGAAACTCGACGATGAAATCAAAATGAAAATTTGAAATAGTCTAATCCAAAAGAAACTCAAGGCAGATGTAACAAGGTTGTGTAAAAGATTCAACTCAATCCCTAGCCTACAGAGCGTGTGTAGCCAGGCGTGTATTTACCGCCATATTGCCAGGTGTGTCTTCACCACATAATAATTCAACCATAAGTACAGCTGCAGTGGTGTCTTCAACTACATTCTCCCAAGTCAAGCTCCGTATGAAGACATCCCAAGAAGAAGATTGCCGGATGAGTCCAGCGGGGACGAAACGTACGTCGCAATCGAGCTATGTCGTTGCTGTGTAATCTTCTATGTGCCATGCGCTACCTGATGTACCAGCTTGCTATGTCGGATACCGCAAGCCATGCATCGACTAGGCGCCAGGCGCGAACTGATGGTGGTGGTGGTCACAGGAGGAGAGCTCTGTTCCAGAACTTTGCAGCCTAGAGAGCGTGTGTGGGCAGGCGTGTATTTACCGCCATACTGCCAGGTGTGTCTTTTCCACCATTATAATTCAACCATAAGTACAGCTGCAGTGGTGTCTTCAACTACTTCATTCTCATTGGGCATCTGCCCTTGTTTTCTGGGTGCCACGGCCATTTTATGCTCCTTCTCAAAAAGGACCTGATTATACCAAAATGCATGCCTTCAATTATGCCTTTAATAGCAGGAGTGTATAACAGCCTCATGGGGCATCTGCCCTTGTTTTTCCAGGCCCGTAGCAGCCCCATTTTGGTTGGTCCGGCAAGATCCGACCTCGATGCCCCCCCCCCCCCCCCCCGAGCCCACACTCCTAGTAGTCCTACCGTGACATATGCCGGTACATGTACAGGTACAAAATGTACATGATTGTACGTGTATGTACATGCATGTAATCGTGACCATGCAGAGTGACATAGCCTATCATAGGGCGAGAAAAGGAAGAAGGATGTTCTGCATGAGTCAGGAAAAAGGGCATCAGCATGTTGTGTCCGTCCAAACAGAACTTGTTGAAGCCTATGAAGGCATAGCAACAGTATCTAAACGCATGTGATAAAAGAACCAAAAATGGGCCTTTGGTCCCTTGGAGGAGGAGAAAGGACATTGCAATGGAGGAATGGCAGGAGGTCATAAAGTACAGGACACCACCCACATAGATCTATGTTATAATGGACATGGTATTCGCAACAACATGTACATGACATTATTATTATTAGGCCAAACTAAAGAAGGTGTGTGGTTCGACTATCATGGACATTTTTTTTACGGGCGGGCGGGCGGATTTTTTTTTTAATATATATTTTTAGTACATGTAAATACACTGTACTGCCTTTAGACACCCAGTACATCGGCATTATTACGCAGTGTTATGCCATACATGTTGTATAAAGGGATCACTGGTTAATACTTTGAAACATTGTGTAGCTCTGGAACGAGAAGAGAATAACTTCAAGCGGTGACTCTGACTGTCCAAATCATCAAGCAAATGAAGAACGATGCGAGTTGAAAGTAAGTTCGGGAACTACTTCGAACTCAATCGAAGTACAAATTGTACAATGTACCGGTACATGTATTGCTAGTTTGGTGTCGGCGTGCACGAATACATGGGCTTTTTCCATCGACGCTTCCTGTGCTTGCACACATGGAGCAGCAACTTACCGGTACAGGTGAACTATCGTTCCCAATACACGAGGAAAGTTCAATCTCGTCTGTCCTTCATCCCAAAACAGAAGGCCGTCCTTAATCTGGAACGAGGCAATCACTCTCAACCGGACGGTGACTTCAAAATAAGTCTCGCCAGTCTGGCGGTGGTCGTATCGAGTAGACTCTACTACCAGCACAAGGCAGCAGTCGTACCACTCACTGCACTGCACTGCAGTACAACTACAAGTCAAGTCCAAAAGGAGCCGCCTGCGTCCGCAGACTCACGCTGCACAACACGTAGACGTGGACGTGTTCAGTCCACGTACGTCAGTCACACGACAGCCCGCCGAAAAAAAGTTACGGTCGGGCTGAAAAATGTACGGTCGGTCGGGTGAGTCGAACCACAGACCTTTCTTCAGTGTGGCCTTATTATTAAATTTTTGATAGGGCAATCCCCACAGGCCTAAGGCCTTTTGACAGGGTACCCTAAAAAATGAAGAACAGAATTACGGAAGGTATGCAAGGAAGAACTTGAGCGGACCTCCGCTGGGAGGGCATTCCAGCGGTCAGAGCCAAGGAAAGTGACAGAAAATAAACCATAGCGACGTTTGGCTGTCGGAAGAGCAAGGGAACATGTACTAGAGTTCAACGTATATCCTCTTGCTATTACCATGTACTACCTCTACTTATATACCTCACTACCTCTACTTATTGCACATATCATGGGTATATGGGTGGACATCCTGAGCTGCTTACATGTGTGAGCTCCTGCTTTTTTTTTTTTTTTTTTTTTTTTTTTTTTTTTTTTTTTTTGGCCGAATATTGGTCCGGCAGCTGCCGGACCTGCCGGACCGCCTGCTACGGCCCTGTTTTCGGATACCGTTTTATGCTCCATCTCAAAAAGGACCTGATTATGCCAAAAATTATGCCGGCATGATCCGCTTACCCCTAGTCCGCGCCGCGCGCGCCTCACATGTGCCCCGCGCCTCAGTGCATGCACGTGACCTCCTATGCCGTTTCTAGAACACAGCACGGAGGCAGCCCAGTGAGCAGTGGTGAGGGAGGCCCTGTGCCCCTAATAATATTGTCAAGCTCCGCGTGCAGGAGAGTTCCTTGCAATGATGCATTCATCAATGATTGCTGAAGTGAAGAGAGGACAGTTAGACCCACGCGGTATCCTGTCTCAAAGTCTTCAGTGATCGGCGCGTTTATAGACGTACATATTAATGGAAGTCGTTGTCCCATAATGCCATATCCCGACAAGTAGTTATTTGCATCTAGATAAACCATCCGTTGACTTGCACTGCCTTGAACCATGTTGCTCTCGAGCGGTTGCGCTTGGGTGCTGTGGGCGGCGTGTGCCTGCCTCGTTCACAGCTTGGAGTCCGCGCCGTGGACGCATCAAGCGCACACCTCCCCGGCCAGGCCTGAGCTGAGGAATGACGAAGGCTGGCAGAACATCTGGGTGATCCCGCACACGCACGACGATGTGGGCTGGCTGTCGACGGTAGACCAGTACTACATGAACGAAGTGCAGTGGATCCTGGACACGGGCGTGCAATGTATGGCGGACAGTCCGTGCTACGGAACAGAGAGGCGGTATACGTACGTTGAGATGGCCTATTTGTATCGCTGGTGGAATGAGAGGCCAGAGCCCATACGCCAGCGACTGCGCAGCATCATACAGGCTGGCCTACTGGAGCTGAACCTGGCCGGGTGGTGTATGAACGATGAGGCAACCACATTTTACACTGACGTCATCGACCAGATGACTGAGGGCGCACTATTCGTGAAGGATGAGATTGGAGATTTCGCCTCTCCTAATGTTGGCTGGCACATTGACCCATTCGGACACTCATCGGCCACAGCCGCCATGTGGGCCGATATCGGCTTTGATGCCTTCGGTCTGAACCGAATCAACTTCAACGATAAAGACCACCGCAAGCAGTCTCAAACCCTAGAGGTGGTGTGGCGCGGCTCGAAAAGTCGAGGTGCGGAAAGCGACATCTTTGTGCATATCCTTGCAGAGAGCTACCAGACGCCTCCGGAGATGACGGTGGACAGCATTTCGCCCGTTCCCCAAAACGACCCCACTCTTCCTACGTACGGCGTGAACATGGTGGGGATAGGTGAGGGAGTTGCGAAGCAGGCGGCTTTGCGAAGGCCCTTCTTCCGCCACAACAACATACTTCTGCCGTTCGGCGACGACTTTGATCATCAAAATGCTTACAAGAGCTTCCAGCAGATGGACAAGATCGTCGAGTACATCAACAGCAATTCCAGCCTGAAGTCCACGATACGCTACGGCACGTTTGGCGAGTACATCCGCCACCTGAACACGCTGAACATCACTTGGCCGACGTACGAAGGCGACTTCTTCCCGTACATCAGCGGACACATGCAGTATTGGACTGGGTATTATACTAGCCGCGCCTACCTGAAAGGTTTGGTGCGGTCGACGTCGGCCGTACTGCGCGCCGCCGAGATGCTCTACTACACGGCCGAGAAGCAGCAGCCAGGCAGTATGGGACGTGACGAGCTCGCACAGCTGGGCGTCATGCGCCGAGCCATGGCCACGCTCCAGCACCACGACGCCGTCAGCGGCACGGAGAGGGACGCGGTCGCCACCGACTACATGATACAGCTGCAGCAGGGCCGCGACGAGAGCGACAAGCTGATACGGCGTGCCCTGGCCGCGATCCGGGGCAACGTAACAGCACCGCCGGGAGACTTCGAGGCAGGTGAGGAGGACGAGACGTTCACGCTGTACAACTCCTTGGCTTGGCCGGTGGATACCGTAGTCGCATTGCCCATCAACAGTACCCACTATGAAGTACTGGCGGAGAAGGGAAAAGCCATTGAAGACCTGCAAATCGTTCCGACTCCCAAGTACAGCAAGGATTACAGCACGGCAGCCTATTCCGTATACTTCAAGCCTGGCGTGATCCCCGCGCTGGGATACCGGATGGTGACGTTGAGAAAGACAAGCGGTGCACCCACAGGACAGGTTACATACGGGCAGGAAGTGCCGGCGGGACACGACATCACCATTTCAAACTCTTACTACAAACTGATCTTCAACGGCACCACTCATGAACTGTCCACGTTGACGTCGGCTAATGGTCGTAGCGTTGCACTGAATCAAGAGTTTGCACAGTATACCGGGGCATTCCTGGTGCAGCTTGATCAGCCGAGAAGTGGCGCGTACATCTTCAGACCACAGCCGGGCAATCGCTCGCCGACGACATACGTCACCAATCGCATAGCCATGGACCAGTGGAAATTCCTCGATGGGCCGCTTGCCGCGGATAGTCCGCAGGTGAAATGGCCTCTTGTCTTGGTCTCAGGGCACACTCCCAACTTCGAGATTCAAGCCTCGGTGTACACCGTGTCGACACTGATGACCAACACAACCGATACAAACTTTGTCATGTGCCGAGTCGACCCGCCAGAATCTATCAATCCTCCTCCAATCATCCATGAAGAGGTTAGCACTGACTATCTGGTTCTGGACGACACCGGTCCCTTGGAAAAAGTCAAGGGTGATTGGCAGTCCGGCACAGCTCTTGTTCATAATAGCTCCACGTGGTGCAGCGCGGTCGAAGTACAATTCCCGTCCACGTTCACTCAAGCGCCGCTAGTATTGGCCTCCACAGAGGTGCACTCGGCCATGGACAGCGTCACGAGCAAGTTCGCGCCTGCGTTCGCCGTTACCGTGACTGCCTCGTCCGTGTCGTCCGCGTCATTCAACGTGTGCCGAGCTGACTACCTGCAGAACCCTGCTCCCTGGGACGACACCGTGTATGTGAACTGGTTTGCCATGGACAGGGATGCCCAGCTCCCACCGACGCAGCGCATGGGCACAAAGAGCAACATACTTGGGCCGCCGCTGGGAACGGTTGCCCAGTTCAACGTGGACTTTATGCAGAAGTTTCCCGTGTTCGAGGCGTCCGTGATTGTCACCGTCCAGGCCAGGGGTTCCAGAGCGTTTGCCGTTTCCACGGCGGTGGTGACCGGGGACGGTTTCCTGGCCAGCGTGTGCGCCTTAGACGAGCTTCCAGGCAACTGGGACAGCAACGATGTGACGGTGAATTGGTACGCGTTCGAGCCCGAAGATATCCAGGCAGCGGTGAGTGCAAATGCGCCGACCACTGAAGTCGTGAATGGACCGCTGGTCAGTGAAGTGCGGCAGACCTATCGAGATCGGTACGCCATAACAACTCGCCTCTACCATGGCGAGTCGGACTACCTGCACAAGGTGGAGCGTGTCTACGAGATCGGAGCGCTCGACACGGGCCGAGAGCTTGTGACTCGCTTCAAGACGGACATTGCCACGGATTCTTGCTTCACGGACGACAACGGACTCGAGATGGTGAACAGGACGTACAGCCGTTTCGTTGAAGACGACATAGCCGGCAACTACTTCCCAATGGTGAAGGCAGCGGAGATTCGTGACAAAGCCACTGCCAGTAGACTGGTTGTCATGGGCGACCGATCGCACGGTCTGGGTTGCCATGGAAATGGACAATTCGAAATAATGCTGCAGAGACGGACGGTCGGCGATGACAACTGTGGGCTGAACGAAGCATTGAATGAAGTCGTATCGATACAACCCCGCCTCTGGATGGTCTTTGAGAGTGATGACGTGGCCGTCAAGCTCCGTCAGAAGCTCTCGCTTCAGCTACAGTATCCAATTCATATTATACAGGAAACCAAGCCAGTTCACCTGCACACGTTCTCCGCCCTGACCCAACCTTTCCCGGACAGCATTAACCTCTTGCCGCTGAAGGTGCGCAACTCAACACAGCTGCCCTCGAAGTTCATCCTGCGCGTCGAGAACCTCTACGAAATCGATGACCCCGGCTCACCAGCATCTGTGCTGCTTGCCCTGAATGGCACATTTCCCAGTAGTATGCAGCCAAAGATTCTTGATGAAACTAATCTTACAGCCGATCGGCTGAGGAGTGCCGTGAAGCGCCTCAAATGGAAAACTCAGGGTGATCGAATGCAAGATGAAGCAAATTCTGAGTCGGAGTACGACGGCACACTAACTCGGGACAGCGAAGACGCGGCCACCATTACCCTTGGACCACGACAGATGAAAACGTACATCGTTACTTAAAGTATTTATTTTACGAATTTAATACGCCAGTTGAGAGTGGCGACGAGGCTGCTGCGGCTGTGACTCGCTACAGAACACTATTGCAAGACAATGGGGAGCCTAACTAACTTTGCACCGTTCAAAGCATATAAATAATTATTGTTTATAGTTCATACCAAGTGACTCATTTAAAGGACCGTGCTTATAGCAATGAAAAAATATCAATTGTGCACTCATAACCATGTATAAACAATTAAAATAAAACAATTCCAGAACGTTTTCGTGCGACTATCATCAGTGGAACATCGTCACATAGTAAGACTCACTAAACCAACCAATTATATAGCTAGAGTAATATGAAAAGAAGCGTGAGAATGCAGCACAGCTAGCGGTTATGCATATCAGTTTTGTCCACACGCACTCACCGCTGCCACATTCATCTACTGCTACCATTCTCAGATACACTGCAAAGGTTCACACTACATGCGCTATGCATAACCGCTAGCTGTGCTGCATTCTCACGCTTCTTTTCGTATTACTCTAGCTAGATAACTGGTTGTTTTAGTGAGTCTTACTATGTGACGATGTTCCACTGATGATAGTCACACGAAAACGTTCTGGAATTGTTTCATTTTAATTGTTCATACATGGTTATGAGTGCACAATTGATATTTTTCATTGCTATTTTGCGATTGTTGTCTCCTCGTCGGTTATTTAAAGACCGTGCTTATATTAGAGATAATACGGTACTATCCTATTGAGCGTTGAGAATGAGTGAAAGGCGAGCAAAACACAAGGCTATAAAGGGCCTGGGTAGCTATGGCAATGGATGTACGAGAGCGCGAATGTAGCTACCCAGGCCAAATGAATAATACGAGAAGTGCGAAGCGGGAAAGGGTGCATGCCGTGTGTATGAGTGTGCGTGTGTACATGCATATGTGTGAGAAAGGTCGGTTGGTGTGAGAGTGCGTGCATACATGAACTTGTGGGCCTAACACTAGTCGATTTTGGGAAATCGTTATTATATGCGCCTTGTTAGAATAATGGCTTTTACAGTATGTTGTCGAGCTGCACACCGTAATAAGTTAGTGCAACCCTAAACAATTCAGCAAGTTTAGCTGTTCTTCACCAGCACTGGACAGCATGTCAGCTATTTCATGATACTTTCCAGGAAAGATAGTGGTACGGTAGGTACTTGGTCCATTCTGGAACGTTTTGAGAAAGCTTGTTGATCAGATGTGTCTGGTACACTTCTAGCGAACCGCAACGCCGTAATGCCATCTCGCAAAGCTTGTTGATTTTGTAGAAATGCACCTCGTATTGAGCAACACGCGATCTTTCCGGAGTTCCGTAGTTTTCTTCAATGTGCTCTACGCTCACAGTGTTAAGTAACAGTTTCTTTCCAGTATAGATTGTCACCGACTGCCTACATTCAAAAGGCGGAAGGAAAGCACCTGGAACTTTCTTTAACCCAGTTCCCAGGGATAACAGTGGCAGGTAAGCTATTAGAGATCTCCTGATATCTGCCTGTTCTTTGATTATATCTGCAATGTTCGGCTTGTAGATTGAATTCAGCTTCCGGCAAATGCGCAAATCCAGGTTAGCCATTGCTGCGGCCACGTACAGCGTTTTGCTGGTATCGATGTAGGGCAAAGGTAACAATGGGCTGATGTGGTAGCGACGCTGTGCATGCAAGAGAAAGAAAAGAAGAACGATGAGTGGGCAGCTGCAATTCATTCGTTTTATATCGCACATTCACACATTGACACATGCAGCTCATCTGTACCTTTCTCCTCCTCTCTACCTTTCTCGCAACACCTTTGAGCAGCGCTGCTACTCTCCACACGTACACACACAAACACACACACTCACACATACACACACACACACACACACATACACACCCAGAGCTTTTTGACGCAAGCTACCTTTATGATCAAAGCAGATAGCATGGCGGAATGCACTTTAGAGTTGAACAGCGCCAGCATGGCAATAAGGAATGGCGGCTGGGATGCTCGAGCAGGTGGAGCGAACCAAACGTTAGAAATAGAGGTTGTGTAGTAGGTAGCCGAGTGGAGGCGTGGTGCACGAAATAACTTTTAATCGAACTTCAGGTACACACCTGGAGGTTGAACAGCTCTTCTGCTCGGCTTTGTTGGTGTTATAAATTCTAATGAAAACAGAAATGCGCAGCGGCTTTTATGCAACAGACCCTGTACGCTAACGGATGAGAATACACTAAATATAGGCTATACTTAAAGAGTCAGGTAAAGTTCCGTACTAGCCAGGCAGGGATACTACAGTTGCATTGTACATTCCCTGCCTCTGCCTCCCAGCTAAACCACATCAGATTATTTTAAATGTTCTGTAATGTTTTACTTGTATTTCCACTTTGGAAGCCTTGCATTTTGAAAACATTCTTAGAATCAGGAGAAAAAATGTATGCATATTCGAAGAGCTGGAATGCAAAACCCCATAAATCCATTTCATCACTCTTCGAATAATGGCCGAAGAAGGATTCATTTCATGTGCGGCTTGTATCTAAAATTCTAAATCCAAATTTAGTTTCCATTTCCAAAATGGTTCTAGCCAGATTTTTTTGGCTGCTGGTGCCCCTAGACCTTTTTGATTACACTGAGGTGCACTATCAATCAGATTTTCTCAAAATTTGGCACATAACGGGTTTTGCATCACAGCTCTTCCTCATGCCACTACTAAGCACTAACCACAAAGATCAGCTTGAACGTGCCCTCTGTCATAAGCAGTGATCGGATACGCCGTGATACACTGCAAAGCCGGAATATGTCCCTGATGTCGAGGAACTGCAGAATTGAGGAGTCCCACGCGTCGTAGTGAATACTCTCAATCGTCTGGTCTGTCGACTCATCGTCGTCATCCAGTATTGAGTTCTGCTGCATGCACATTCCCTCGATGGCACTCGTGGCTTGTACATTACCAACACTGTTAGATGAGGGCTCACGTCCATGTAAGAGAGAGAAGAGAAGATCGGCAGTGACTGGAGCATCTACATGCATAACATGCATAGCTGGTGATGATGAATTTTGCTGATGTAGGTTGACATTGGCAACTGTGAGCAGATTTGCCGTTGCATCACAGTTTGCTGCAGCAGCTACCAGCTGAGGACCGCAGTGAACACCAGCCGCGTTGCTAGCACACACAGATTTGTCCAACGCATGTTCACTGGTTGGTTTCGGAGATGAAGCGTCGGTATCACTTCTTGAACTTCTTCCACTTGCTGAGTTCTGAGGTGGCCGGGTACCTCGACAAAGTGAATGGTGCAAGCCAGTTCCAACTGAATTTGCCTTGAAATTAATCCATCTCCAACTGGTTTGGCATGTGCAAACAACAATCCAAAACACATAGACCGATACCATAGCTCTCCATTGTTGATATTACTTAGAAGTAAGGCGCAACGAAAAAGTCTCTTGTTTCGGGTAACATGGCCAGAAAAATACTGGTCGGTCGGTCGGCTTCCTTTTTTTTGCGGATAAATTTTATGCATGCCAGATCTGGTATGCACATCTGTACAGTATACAACGTAAAGAAAAAGAATGGACGTCCGAACTCCACATGAAGCCTAACATTATCGCTCTTGTCATCACCGTTGCGGCTTGACCCGGTTTTGGTGGGGGGAGCAAACATGGCCTTGAAGCGAGTGACGCCCTCTCGACGAAGAGTTTCTAACACTTTTCCATGACTCTAGCAATCCAGCTGATGACGACAGTTCGGCCGCAATCAACAACAGTGACAGAAAGTGCAGGCAGAATCGTGGCCACTAGCGTTTCTAGACTGGAACATGTCAGTGTGGAAAACGTTCCACTTAGCAACTTCAACCGCCCTGCAAAGAATCTGATTTGATCGAGTTAACTCGAAACACGGGCCCACAAATGTTTAGCCAGACCCAGGAAGGAAGGAAGAGCACTGAGCCTGAAACATTGCGAGCTAAGCGCACGTACATGTACATGCGTATGATGCGCATAAACAAATACATCAGTATACATGAATGCATACAAACAAAGGAATGTTGTATTTCTCGCCGGCCGAGCGCAGCGAGATAGGCGAGAAATGATTTCTCGCGAAATATTTTCAGTTGCAAATATGGCATCTGGTGTGCTCTTTATTGTCGCTTCTTTTCCTGACTTCTTCAGTCACATCTGGCTGCGGCCAACTACCCTTCACTCTGTGTAGTGTCGCTATTGCTGTCTATGTCTCTGTGTGTGCCAGTATATGTGGAGCGAGAACAGTCGGCGATCAAAATATCTGTCGGTCGGGTTACCCGAAACAAGGGACTTTTTCGTTGCGGCTTAATTATTTTTAGAATATGAGCAGCAAAATCAAAATTCTTACATTTCCAAATACACACCATATGTGTAGCCACTAGCAAAAACACTGTTTTCTCCCATGATTTGCAATGACTGTAGCAGACCGCTTCTTGTTTTTGAAGTCTGTAGCAGACAATATTCTGTAGGAAAAACCTTTACGGCGGACTTTTAAAAATAGCAACCTGAGAGTCTATTTCCTCCCCTTGTGTTCACAGAGAGCCAAGCGAGGCCACACCTAAGACCACCTGCGCCAACATCAATCTGTTGGCCACAGATAATAATTATACATGTAGATACCCCTGGGAGTAGAGGGGGGGGGACAAATTGCTGGCATACGGCTATGACAATCTTTGATGTGTTTTCTGGATGTTCCTTGACTGGCCGGAACCAGTAGAAAAGGCATAGTAATGAAAAGATCGGATATGTAACGTCACTGCTGGCCATACATGTGCTTCAAAGTACCTTTGACAATAGTTTGACTGTACTGCATATCTGTTTACCACATTCTGAGTCTTAAAAGAAAGCCAGGCCAGTAGGATCAGTGCTATCTAGCTAAGTGTTACTCACAGCCTTCTCAACCTCCGCCCATTGGCCATGACAATTGTATAACGCCAGAAGATGCTTCCCAGCCGGTAACGCTGAATCAGCTGAGGGAAAGCAAACAATAACATCAGTTTGCGAAAAAAAATTCCCCTGTCATAGTCCTGTTTATCGTGTTCAGCATAAGCGTAGTTGTGAATCATGCTTGTTGCATGTTGACTCCAATCTGTACATGCAAGTAATACTAGATAACAATAGTCCGTTTCAAAAGTCCAGACCTCTACTTTCGCGTTCTCAGTGGCGTTGAGAACAAAAACCGTTGGTGAACTCTTCACTCGGCCAAATTTAGCAGATTCAGTGAAATAAACTGAGAATATTTCGCGTCTTTTCACTTTCACAGCTGCATCGACAAAAAAACAGCCCATCAGTAATGATGGTGGTTCCTTCTTCTTCCTGATAATATAGATGCTCATTCGGCGCTGGAACGGTCGAACATCACACCCAACTTGTTTACTAATTGTAGTGGTTGCCTGGTAGTTCACTCTCGACTCGGTAGAGCTCACAGAACTCTTGACGAAGTCCGAAACCCCTGTGACAAGGAGTCAAAGATCTCCAAGAAATGACCAAAGTTGCCCTTCGTGGAGGAGGTTTTGGCAGATGGAGAGCGGTCTGATAACGCGAAAGTTGTGGTAGATAAGAGAGGAGATCGCTGTAGGACCGGACAGGTGAATCTGTCCCCGGGTAAAATCGCGATTCCGCGGCCGCGTTTTTTGCGCGTTTTTTGCGATTTTTTTAAAGACAGCGTTTTCCACGATTTTCTCGCGTTTTTTGAACATTTTTGTTGCACTACACGTACACACAGTGCACTGTTCGGTCAGCAACATCTCATCGTGGCGGCTTTGTACTCAAATATGACGAGTGCTTGCACCAGAGACTTGTAACTGATAGATTTCACTACATACTCACTGAAAATTGCCTCATATCAACTGGTAACTTGCCGCATATCAATAATATTCACCGCATATTTACCGTATATTTACCGCAAATTCACCGCAAATTATGCCATATTATGCCGCGTTTTTGCGATTTTGTTCCGCGATTTTCCCCGGGGACAGGTGAATGGACATATTGGAAAGCTGTTTGCCGCAGCTCATCCCTAGCTGGGCCCGTGTTAGTGGCAATACACCTGTCACCCGTTTCTTGGAGTTGAACTAACTGAATTACTTGCAATGCAATGAAGTGGCACAGCGACTAACCTGAGACTGACCCTGATTTCTAAACACTGCGCCAAGCTACGTCTACTAGTACCTGTACTGCTGTGGGTCTGCCCCGGGTCCCCGGGAGGGCTGCCCCGGGTCCCCGGGAGGGCCAAAGACTTTGTTCCGGTCTAACTGCTTCGTGGACCAAGCAAAGACTTGTCCCATGACTTTTATGACACTCGCTACGATTTCAAACCCCCGCATCCTGATTGCTGCCATTGCTGTTACTCTTTCTGTTTGTCATACATACATGTATGACTTGAAGATAATTATTGTGGTGGTGTACCAGCACTGTATCAGCTTGCTAATCGTCTCGTTATTGCCTGTGCACTTGTAATGAGCAAACGGAGCGCATTCTGTATTCGGTTAGTTGTTCTCTTGACCTTGTCAAATTGTTAATTTTATTTTATCGATGCCGCTTGTAATATACTTCTACATTCATGACTGCATGCCGAAGATCTTTTGAAATTGCTTTCCAGTTTCCATACATGTAGCAGACAGAACGTATGTTCTGCAGCAATCGTTGTTTGGAGGACGTTTCCGAACCGACCCTAAAAATCAAATGTGGTGACTTTCTACCGAGATGTGAGAAAGTTGTTTAGAGAGGTTCCGCATGACGTAATTACGTCAGTAAAAAACGAAATCGATCTACGGAAAGTCTTACGGAAACTGCATGCGGATCTGTGTTCCGCCATACGGAGTTTTCAAATCACGTAGCTGCCCTTGGCAACTCCGATTACTTGATCGGATTTCATTGAGGAGTACAGACCGACAGTACAATGACTACTAGTACTTGTATGTACATGTACAATGTATTGTATTACTTTATACAGTGCATATTATTCAGTGTTTAATACCGGTACATGAAAACACACACTTCTTTACGGGTGTTTCTAAATCTTTGCGTCCAGCTTGGGCACAGACGTATAGAATCAGACATGGATGTCAGGGCAGTATCGTTGATTCAGGCCCCGAGAGCGTAGCCCAAGGCCGAAGGCCGAGGGCTACGCTCGAGGGCCTGAATCAACGATACCTGTCCTGACCGTACATATCTGATTGTGTTTCAGACTGCCACCCACGTACGACATACATGCGGTGCCATTCAGGCCCTTGACCAATCAGCACGTCCCGAGAGCGTGTGAAGCTGAAACTGAGCACGCGGCCATGAAGGTATAAAAGGAAGACACGTCTAGGGGCGGTGGTCGGGGACGTGGAGGATTCAGCTTCTAAGTTTCAGCTCCTTACCCTCGAGGGCTTTGTTGATTCAGGCCCCGAGAGCGTAGCCCAAGGCCGAAGGCGAGGGCTACGGTCGAGGGCCTGAATCAACGAGCCCGAGAGCGTACGGAGCTGAAACTTCACCTTGCTTGAGATGAAACTTCAGAACGAAACTTCAGAACGAAACTTCAGCCGTACCGTGCGCTCGAGGGCTTGCCCGAGAGCGCACGGAGCTGGAACTTCAGCTTGTGTGAGTTTCAGCTCCCGGTTCGATTTATTTGTGTTTCGATTTATTTGCATTTATTTGGCACGGCTACGCGGACGCTACTAGTCGAGCTGGCAGGCAGGGCATGATCAGGGGTTCAGTCCCTGCCTGTGAGCGCTCTGATTGGCTCAAACCCTGGCAACGATCACGTGGCATGTCTGAATTACATTCCAGTGGCTTTCTAGCCGGGATGTTCTTCAGCTGCCCGTTATTCGGCGCCCGTCGCCACAGCACATGCACCTAGCTTGGCTTACCGTTTGTAGCAGTGGCAGCCTTTGAACATAGGGTGAGTTGAGTCAGCTTCCGTTGAGGGCCTGCAGTTTCGATTTTTCGCGTCCGGCAGTAGAGATTTTTCTGCTACGAAACTACCTGGCTATCGCGCCATGGCCAGCAGCAACAAACAAGAGCAAATCTAGCGATCAGTCGCTACTGGTACTACTACAGCAGGGCCTGCTGGAGAGCCGGGTCAGCCGGGTCACGCGCCCGGCTGGGGAACTGCACGACCTGGCCGAACAGATAACACCGGGTCCAGTCTGACCCGG
Organism: Sycon ciliatum; assembly: GCF_964019385.1. Classification (NCBI taxonomy): domain Eukaryota; kingdom Metazoa; phylum Porifera; class Calcarea; order Leucosolenida; family Sycettidae; genus Sycon; species Sycon ciliatum. The sequence goes on from NC_088643.1 coordinate 6,659,191, forward strand.
CTGAAAAATGTCTCAAACTGACAATGGATTCCTAAAATACCGGTATTTTACGACTCGCGGACCCCATCTGTTGCAAATCTAGCACAACCGTTGTAGATCTACACACTACAGTCTACAAGCGACAGAAACTCGGCTACAAGGGTCAACCAGGTCAACTGGGGTCAACTGGTTCGAGCGCGATTTGGCCAGCGGCGAGCAGGAAGTCAGGACATTCAAAGACGTCGATGGCCATATGGGCCATGGGGCAGGCAGTCAAAACTTTCAAAGTAACGCTTTTGACAAAAGCGTTACTTTGGCTACAGCTTTTGACACAGTTGCAAGTAGTTTTCAGCCGACTGGTGATTTGGACGATGGAGCCCGCAGCGAAGAGAAAAAAACTGACGCTTTCCAAGACTCTTGGAAGAAAGGTCGACCCTGGCTGGCCTGGCTGGCCCGGCACCCTCCTGAGTGGGAAACCCCGAAGCAGATTCTTAATCGTACTTGTGACTGGTCATCCCTGAAGTGGCGTCGTCAGATTCTGTCCTTGCTGTATTTTCATCATGTCTTTTACCAGTTTCCGTCTTTGCTAATTCGTTTCAAATTCAATGTATCCCTTAGTTGTCGTCACCCGTCCTCTATAGTTTTACCTCGTTCTGGCGCCCATTTCCTTAAATCCCCTCTCTTCAGTTTATCTGTGGAATGGAACAAACTTCCAGAACACATCCGCTGCGTTCAGTCCTCTGTCAATTTTCGCATTGCTCTAAAGGCTCATTACTCACAGCATAGATATTCTCTGACTGGAATTCCGAACTTTTCCGTTTGAGAATTTTTTTTCCTTAAAATTAATCCTTGCTGGGGTTTTTTCATCTACATGTAAATGTCCCGCTATTATCTGCAGAGGTGATTTCTTCCCTCAGTCGATTTCTTTCCTGCTTTTATACCTCGATATTTACGTACTTGTTTCCCTTCTTCCCATGCTTCATCTTCCACTCTCCTCTCCCCCATTTCCCCATTTTTCTTGCGATATTTATGTGGGAGACTTCCGTGATAAGCATCCATTTGCTTTTGGAGAATCCTTTTAAATAAATACAATACAATACAATACAATACAATACTACGACCATGCCAGTCTATAGTTTGCCTTATTCTCTAAAATTTCCGATTTCCGGTAATAAATTCGCCTTTCTGTTTTCCTGCGTTTTGAGCAGGCTTTTTGGTTGTTTTTCTGCCGGATGATCTGACCCGGCTTGACCCGGCTGGCCTGCATGCGCCAGGTACACTCTGACCGGGCTGTGTTGAATGCCTAGAGCAGGCCCTGTACAGGCATGTACTTCTACTCCAGTCTGAGTGCAGCGGGGAAGGAGGCCTCAGAAACAGATGCTAGTGTTAGCCAGTAGATGTAATACCGGTACTGCAGAGTGCGAGTAGTCCTGCCGTATCGACCAGTTACTTCCTAGGCACGCAGAGTAAAGATGATCCGCTGTAACACCTACTCCACTTTTATGTTTATGTATCTATGTCATTCGGATCTTCCCAAGTTGTACAATGTACTGTTGAGATACCGAATTCAAATAAATCAATACCATACCATACCAATACCAAAGAAACTGATGATGTGCAAAAGAGTTGTAGACTGGTGAGTATGAGTATGAGCCAGACTAACATTTGCGCTAGAACTGCCAAGAACTACAGTGTTGTACTTGAAGTTGATATGAAGACGACTTTTCGACTGAGGTTTGTGCGTGCGTACCGACAGCCATGTTCGGTTTCACCGTGACGGGTCAAAAGGTCACACGTCAGCTAGCTCAGTACTTCTAGTACATGTACTTGTACCAAGAGTACATAACCCCTGGGGGTTATTTAGAAAAGCGATCCTGTCAGCTTTTCTATTATTGTGTGTACTCTTGCTGGTAGATCTACATGTACCGCAGTCCGCGGTCCGCAGTCATGTCAGTACCGCAGAACTTGAACTCCCCCCACCAGAAGGTCTACCCGCTGTCAAGACATACATGTACCGGTATATGTAGGGCGCGTTGGTCACTCTTTGACTTTTCCAGGAGGTTCGTTTTTCTGAAGAGGTGGCCTTATTGGCCTCTTCAGAAAAACAAACTCGACAACCTCATCCGATGGGAGAGGTGGATTACTTCCGAAGAGTTTGGAATAGCTACGTCACGTAGTACGTGGAGATATATGGTCGATCTGATCGGACGTCATCATCGCCATGACAATTCCACTGAAAACTCTAAAATGATAGAAAACGTTCTAATGGGGCACTTCAACTAATCTCATTATAAAATTTGTTTGAACAGTTGATGAGGACAATTCGAAAGCGCCCTTAGTCTTAGCTCCATCAGTAACTCTCATCTTCAACAAGTCACTTTCCGAAGGGAGATTTCCATTATCCATGAAACTTGCAAATATCACCCCTGTGTACAAGAGCGGCGACTCTACTAAGGCCACCAATTTCAGACCTGTTTCTCTGTTGCCTATTATCTCAAAGATCCTTGAGCGCATCGTACATTCGCAACTCACTGAATTCTTGACCACCCACAGCCTCTACCCAGATTGCCAATTCGGATTCCGGAAACAGCACTCAAAAGAGGATGCTGTTGTGATGGCATCGGAGGCCTTTGCCAATGCCAAAGACTCCGGACTCTCAACTTGCGCTGCCTTTGTTGACATGTCGAAGGTATTCGACAAGGTTCAACATGGCACCCTCATCCGCGACCTCTTCAGTATTGGTGTTGGTGGAAGTGCGCTGAAATGGTTGGCAGACTACCTAAGTGACCGGCAGCAAAGAGTTGTCATTGGGCACCAGCACAGCAAGCTATTTCAGCCCAGCAGTGGTGTGCCCCAGGGTTCCGTACTTGGTCCTCTGCTGTTTGTCCTCTATGTCCGTGGTGAGGCAGCTGAAGTGCAACCGCTTGGTGTGCGGACAGTTCAGTTTGCAGATGACATCATGCTGTATATTAGTAGCGGGGACAAACATCAGCTGGAACGTAGTATGTCTTCTGCAATTACCCACCTGGCCAGATGGCTTGCCAACAGGAACCTGGTACTAAATGAGAGTAAAACCCAGATTTTGTTCATCCCTGCCCATCGTTCTGTGAATCCTCGTGTCAGCGTTATGTGCTCTGGAGTATATTGGTGTCCACATGGACCAAGACGTCAAGTGGACCACCATGGTCAACCATATTGCCAAGCGAGCTGCCTGTAAAATAGCCGTCCTGTTTAGAAACAGGCGCTGCATGCTCCTCCCGTGCCGCATCACGTACCTAAGGCTGAAGTCCCTTATCCTTCCTGACTTCCTTTATGCTAGCAACTGTTTCTCTGCGGGCCTCACCTGACATCAGCTCGAGCGCCTAGAGCGTTTACTCAAGTGTGCAGTCCGCTGTGTTTTCAACGCTTCATTTGCATCCCCATCTGCGCCGCTGTATTGCCAATTGCGCTTGACCTCACTAGACGTTATGTACTGCCACAAGCTCCTTGGCAACACTTGGCGCTGCCTTCAGGGTAAATGCAGCACATTGCTTACCGATATGTTCAGTCCTCTCAATGCCGGCCGTGCTACACGTAGTCAGGGAAATCGAGCACTTAAATTTCCAGTCACTAAGACATCCGCTGCCACACATTCTGCCGCATTCCAATGTGTATCACTGTGGAACAGACTCCAGCCCGACATCAGGAAAATCCCACAGTACCACCAATTCATGCGATCCCTCCCAGCACATATGCATGCTCGAGCTTTGCCAAAAGTCCTCGATGCCAGACGGTATCAAATGCCTTGGCCAAGTCAAAGAAGCAAATACCAGCAAGGGCTCTGTTATCCCTATGCTGGCATATCTGCTGCACGATGGACGTCAATTAAAGGGAGGTGGAGTCGCCTTTACGAAACCCAGATTGTGCGGGACTCAGGAACGGCGAAACATGTCTGTATAAGTGATCATAGAAGATGCGTTCACATACTTTGGACCCGCAGGGAAGAAGAGAGATAGGGCGATAGTTTGCAGGTTCGTGGCGGGAATCTTTCTTGAAAACAGGTATGACCTTCCCTGTCTTCCATGCGGAAGGAAATATGCCCGTGGTAAATGACATGTTGAAAATATGGCACAAAGGGAATGCTATGGATGGTACTAGGGCCTTGAGGACCCGGTTGGGGATGCCGTCGGGACCAGATGCCTTGCACGTGGGAAGCTTCTTCAGATGACGCCGGACAGTGGCTGTTGTGGTGATGACGGACATGAAATAAGCCGATGGCTCTGAGGGGGTGAGAATAGAGAGAGCAACGGGGCATCCGGCCGAGTCACGGAGGCAAACTGGGCGTTTAATGCTGTGGCTTTGGCCAAAGGGTCAGTCGCCTGCTGAGTCCCTGTGGTGAGCGACGGAATTTCCCGTGGTGTATTTCGAATTCTTGCTTGTCTCACAAACTAGTGAAGCGATGGACGGTGTCTACCCTGCAAAGTAGTTTGCACTGAACCGATATAAACTCTGTGCTTTGTCCGCGTCAGGGTTTTCACTAGATTTCGCTGCTGTTGGTATGCTTGTTTGCTTCGTTCTGTTGGGTACTTCTTAAAAATGCTATAGAGATCATATTTCCACTTGATTGCTGTGCGGACATGGGCATCAGCCCAGGGTGGCTGACTGGGTCGTGGGCAGCGGTGAGAATATGGCTGCTTGCTGAATGGCCAGAGGTGCCTCTCAAGGGCACTGTTGAGAAGGGAGGAAAAGTGCGAAAGCGCATCATTGACATTGCTAGCACGCAGGTGCCAGCTCCAGTCAATATCAGCGAACTCTGCATTCATACTATCCCAGATGGAAGATGGCACGGATTTATAGTCATAGTGCGGCTTTGCAGGAACATCCCTGAAGTTGCATTGGGGTGCAGCAGCGGGATGTCCGTTTGCATCAGTAGGCAGTAGAAAGTGACTGAGGATCTGTGCGTGGTCAGATGCACCAAGAGGAGCAACAGATGTGACAGAGAGTAGCAGGTGAGGATGATCCGTGAGTACAACGTCAATACACGATGATGAGCCGTGGGGGGGGGGGGGAGTGCGTGGGGAATGTCACCATTCGCTCAAGGCCAAAACAAGAGAAGAGGTTGTAGAACTCTCTTCCAGAACAAGTCACTAGCAGACCAGTCGAAGTAGCGAGCATTCAAGTCTCCGGCGGGCACAAGCGCAGAATTGGGGAGGCTGATACTGGACAGACAGTCCTCTAGGAGGTCACTAAATGCCTGGACTTGGGAGATGCTGTCTCCAGGGGGACTGTAAGCAGAGCAGAGCAGATGACGAGGGGGGGGGGGGGGAGTGAGGGAAGGGCCACTGGCCGCAATTCGAGCCAAACCACTTCCAGTCCACAGCGCTCAAGGTCGAAGCGGCGCTTGATGGAGATGAACGACCTGTCAGCTACAAGACTTAGTGTAGCAACACCACCATGGCCTCTTGCTGGCAGATTATCAGAGCGGGTCGTAGGTGGGCGGTCCGGACGGTATGACGTGTTGCCTGGAATTGAGATATCTATGGCAGCTGTCAGCCACGTTTCACACAGGCAGATTGAGTCTGGAGAATACTGGTGACACGCCTGACTAAGCTCAGCTAGCTTATTCACTATTGAGCGGCAGTTAATACTGAGAAGGATGAAGATAAGTGGGCAGGTTGATTGGGAGCTTTAGTAGTGTGTTGTCCAGAAGCAGGAAAGAATGGTGGTGCAAGTGGATTGCGCGACAAACTCAGTTCTGTTGGGTGATGCGGTCTGATTTAAAGCGCCATTCACGAGCCGAAATGCCACTTGGCTAGAAGTCTATACTCTGGACCTTCTGCCAATGCTCCTTAGGCCTTGGCGGATAATGCCGGCAGAAAAATTGGCAGAATTCGGTACTTTTTCGGGTAAGTTTCATGCATGTTTGGTATGTGGATAAAGAAATGGAGCAGAATTCGAGGAATTGCCCGCCATAAGGTTTGTATGGTTCTGCCAATTTCACTGCTTTTCGAGCAGAATCTGCCACCTTTTCGAGCATTATCCGCCAAGGCCTAATGCTCCTCCGAAATAACCAGGTGGGCATACGCCAGACCAAATTGCCGCGCAGCAGATACTGAACATTTGATGTACTTATGGTTGAATTATATGGTGGTAAAGACACACCTGGCATTATCGGTAAATACACGCCTGCCCACTCTGTGCCAGAACTTTGCAGCCTAGAGCAAAAGAAGGAAGAACACCAAAGATACAAGGGATGAAACTCGACGATGAAATCAAAATGAAAATTTGAAATAGTCTAATCCAAAAGACACTCAAGGCAGATGTAACAAGGTTGTGTAAAAGATTCAACTCAGGCTGCGTTTACACGACAACGCTGGGGGCGAAAACGCAACGAAATCCTTTCGGATCCATGGTTCATTTACACGGTACGCGGAGCAAAACGTAAAAGTTGTACACCAAAACGGAAGAAAACCAAAACGCTGGCCAAGGTGGAAGAATTTGAAAACGGAAATGTTCTGCCGGATAAATTTGGGTGTGTAAACAGTCGAAACGGTGTGCTGGCCTCGTTTTCCGTCACGTTTGTTTCGTTTTCGGCCGTTTACACGGATCCGACAATCCAAAAAATTGTTTTTACAATTTTCGTCATGTGACGTGTGTTGTCGTGTGCCTGTTTTCAACCATTACTTGAGTGTGATTGGTGCTTCCACGGCAACACTTGGCACATGACGAACTTTGGCGGATCCTTTGCTCTCGTGTAGACGCTTGAAAACGGTACAAACGGAGACCACCTCGGATCGGCTTTGATCCGATGCGGGACTGAAAACGGAAAACTGGCCGTGCGTTGTCGTGTAAACGCAGCCTCAATCCCTAGCCTACAGAGCGTGTGTAGCCAGGCGTGTATTTACCGATATTGCCAGGTGTGTCTTCACCACATAATAATTCAACCATAAGTACAGCTGCAGTGCAGTGGTGTCTTCAACTACATTCTCCCGAGTCAAGCTCCGCATGAAGACATCCCAAGAAGAAGATTGCCGGATGAGTCCAGCGGGGACGAAACGTACGTCGCAATCGAGCTATGGCGTTGCTGTGTAATCTTCTATGTGCCATGCGCTACCTGATGTACCAGCTTGCTATGTCGGATACCGCCAGCCATGCATCGACTAGGCGCCAGGCGCGAACTGATGGTGGTGGTGGTCACAGGAGGAGAGCTCTGTTCCAGAACTTTGCAGCCTAGAGTGTGGGCAGGCGTGTATTTACCGCCATACTGCCAGGTGTGTCTTTTCCACCATATAATTCTACCATAAGTACAGCTGCAGTGGTGTCTTCAACTACTTCATTCTCATTGGGCATCTGCCCTTGTTTTCCGGGTGCCACGGCCATTTTATGCTCCTTCTCAAAAAGGACCTGATTATACCAAAATGTATGCCTTCAATTATGCCTTTAATAGCAGGAGTGTATAACAGCCTCATGGGGCATCTGCCCTTGTTTTTCGGATACCGTTTTAGGCTCCTTCTCAAAAATTGAAAAAGGACCTGATTATGCCAAAAATTATGCCGGCATAATCCGCTTACCCCTAGTCCGCGCGCGCCTCACATGTGCCCCGCGCCTCAGTACTGCATGCACGTGACCTCCTATGCCGTTTCTAGAACACAGCACGGAGGCAGCCCAGTGAGCAGTGGTGAGGGAGGCCCTGTGCCCAATAATAATATTGTCAAGCTCCGCGTGTACCGTCACTGTAGGAGAGTTCCTTGCAATGATGCATTCATCAATGATTGCTGAAGTGAAGAGAGGACAGTTAGACCTACGCGGTATCCTGTCTCAAAGTCTTCAGTGATCGGCGCGTTTATAGACGTACATATAAATGGAAGTCGTTGTCCCATATCCCGACAAGTAGTTATTTGCATCTAGATAAACCATCCGTGGACTTGCACTGCCTTGAACCATGTTGCTCTCGAGCGGTTGCGCTTGGGTGCTGTGGGCGGCGTGTGCCTGCCTGGTTCACAGCTTGGAGTCCGCGACGTGGACGCATCAAGCGCACACCTCCCCGGCCAGGCCTGAGCTGAGGAATGACGAAGGCTGGCAGAACATCTGGGTGATTCCGCACACGCACGACGATGTGGGCTGGCTGTCGACGGTAGACCAGTACTACATGAACGAAGTGCAGTGGATCCTGGACACGGGCGTGCAATGTATGGCGGACAGTCCGTGCTACGGAACAGAGAGGCGGTATACGTACGTGGAGATGGCCTATTTGTATCGCTGGTGGAATGAGAGGCCAGAGCCCATACGCCAGCGACTGCGCAGCATCATACAGGCTGGCCTACTGGAGCTGAACCTGGCCGGGTGGTGTATGAACGATGAGGCAACCACATTCTACACTGACGTCATCGACCAGATGACTGAGGGCGCACTATTCGTGAAGGATGAGATTGGAGATTTCGCCTCTCCTAATGTTGGCTGGCACATTGACCCATTCGGACACTCATCGGCCACAGCCGCCATGTGGGCCGATATCGGCTTTGATGCCTTCGGTCTGAACCGAATCAACTTCAACGATAAAGACCGCCGCAAGCAGTCTCAAACCCTAGAGGTGGTGTGGCGCGGCTCGAAAAGTCGAGGTGCGGAAAGCGACATCTTTGTGCATATCCTTGCAGAGAGCTACCAGACGCCTCCGGAGATGACGGTGGACAGCATTTCGCCCGTTCCCCAAAACGACCCCACTCTTCCTACGTACGGCGTGAACATGGTGGGGATAGGTGAGGGAGTTGTGAAGCAGGCGGCTTTGCGAAGGCCCTTCTTCCGCCACAACAACATACTTCTGCCGTTCGGCGACGACTTCGATCATCAAAATGCTTACAAGAGCTTCCAGCAGATGGACAAGATCGTCGAGTACATCAACAGCAATTCCAGCCTGAAGTCCACGATACGCTACGGCACGTTTGGCGAGTACATCCGCCACCTGAACACGCTGAACATCACTTGGCCGACGTACGAAGGCGACTTCTTCCCATACATCAGCGGACACATGCAGTACTGGACTGGTTATTATACTAGCCGCGCCTACCTGAAAGGTTTGGTTCGGTCTACGTCGGCCGTGCTGCGCACCGCCGAGATGCTCTACTACACGGCCGAGAAGCAGCAGCCAGGCAGTATGGGACGTGACGAGCTCGCACAGCTGGGCGTCATGCGCCGAGCCATGGCCACGCTCCAGCACCACGACGCCGTCAGCGGCACAGAGAGGGACGCGGTCGCCACCGACTACATGATACAGATGCAGCAGGGCCGCGACGAGAGCGACAAGCTGATACGGCGTGCCCTTGCCGCGATCCGGGGCAACGCAACAGCACCGCCGGGAGACTTCGAGGCAGGTGAGGAGGACGAGACGTTCACTCTGTACAACTCCTTGGCTTGGCCGGTGGATACCGTAGTCGCATTGCCCATCAACAGCACCCACTATGAAGTTCTGGCGGAGAACGGAAAAGCCATTGAAGACCAGCAAATCGTTCCGACTCCCAAGTACAGCAAGGATTACAGCACGGCAGCCTATTCCGTATACTTCAAGCCTGGCGTGATCCCCGCGCTGGGATACCGGATGGTGACGTTGAGAAAGACAAGCGGTGCACCCACAGGACAGGTTACATACGGGCAGGAAGTGCCGGCGGGACACGACATCACCATTTCAAACTCTTACTACAAACTGATCTTCAACGGCACCACTCATGAACTGTCCACGTTGACGTCGGCTAATGGTCGTAGCGTTGCACTGAATCATGAGTTTGCACAGTATACTGGGGCATTCCTGGTGCAGCTTGATCAGCCGAGGAGTGGCGCGTACATCTTCAGACCACAGCCGGGCAATCGCTCACCGACGACATACGTCACCAACCGCATAGCCGTGGACCAGTGGAAATTCCTCGATGGGCCGCTTGCCGCGGATAGTCCGCAGGTGAAATGGCCTCTTGTCTTGGTCTCAGGGCACGCTCCCAACTTCGCTCTGGTTCAAGCCTCGGTGTACACCGTGTCGACACTGATGACCAACACAACCGATACAAACTTTGTCATGTGCCGAGTCGACCCGCCAGAATCTATCAATCCTCCTCCAATCATCCATGAAGAGGTTAGCACTGACTATCTGGTTCTGGACGACACCAGTCCCTTGGAAAAAGTCAAGGGTGATTGGCAGTCCGGCACAGCTCTTGTTCATAATAGCTCAACGTGGTGCGGCGCGGTCGAAGTACAATTCCCGTCCACGTTCACTCAAGCGCCGCTAGTATTGGCCTCCACGGAGGTGCACTCGGCCATGGACAGCGTCACGAGCAAGTTCGCGCCTGCGTTCGCCGTTACCGTGACTGCCTCGTCCGTGTCGTCCGCGTCATTCAACGTGTGCCGAGCTGACTACCTGCTGAACCCTGCTCCCTGGGACGACACCGTGTATGTGAACTGGCTTGCCATGGACAGGGATGCCCAGCTCCCACCGACGCAGCGCATGGGCACAACGAGCAACATACTTGGGCCGCCGCTGGGAACAGTTGCCCAGTTCAACGTGGACTTTATGCAGAAGTTTCCCGTGTTCGAGGCGTCCGTGATTGTCACCGTCCAGGCCAGGGGTTCCAGAGCGTTTGCCGTTTCCACGGCGATGGTGACCGGGGACGGTTTCCTGGCCAATGTGTGCGCCTTAGACGAGCTTCCGGGCAACTGGGACAGCAACGATGTGACAGTGAATTGGTACGCGTTCGAGCCCGAAGATATCCAGGCAGCGGTGAGTGCAAATGCGCCGACCACTGAAGTCGTGAATGGACCGCTGGTCAGTGAAGTGCGGCAGACCTATCGAGATCGGTACGCCATAACAACTCGCCTCTACCATGGCGAGTCGGACTACCTGCACAAGGTGGAGCGTGTCTACGAGATCGGAGCGCTCGACCCGGGCCGAGAGCTTGTGACTCGCTTCAAGACGGACATTGCCACGGATTCTTGCTTCACGGACGACAACGGACTCGAGATGGTGAACAGGACGTACAGCCGTTTCGTTGAAGACGATATAGCCGGCAACTACTTCCCAATGGTGAAGGCAGCGGAGATTCGTGACAAAGCCGCTGCCAGTAGACTGGTTGTCATGGGCGACCGATCGCACGGCCTGGGTTGCCATGGAAATGGACAATTCGAAATAATGCTGCAGAGACGGACGGTCGGCGATGACAACTGTGGGCTGAATGAAGCATTGAATGAAGTCATTTCGATACAACCCCGCCTCTGGATGGTCTTTGAGAGTGATGATGTGGCCGTCAAGCTCCGTCAGAAGCTCTCGCTTCAGCTACAGTATCCAATTCATATTATACAGGAAGACAAGCCAGTTCACCTGCACACGTTCTCCCCCCTGACCCAACCTTTCCCGGACAGCATTAACCTCTTGTCGCTGAAGGTGCGCAACTCAACACAGCTGCCCTCGAAGTTCATCCTGCGCGTCGAGAACCTCTACGAAATCGATGACCCCGGCTCACCAGCATCTGTGCTGCTTGCCCTGAATGGCACATTTCCCAGTAGTATGCAGCCAAAGATTCTTGATGAAACTAATCTTACAGCCGATCGGCTGAGGAGTGCCGTGAAGCGCCTCAAATGGAAAACTCAGGGTGATCGAATGCAAGATGAAGAAAATTCTGAGTCGGAGTACGACGGCACACTAACTCGGGACAGCGAAGACGCGGCCACCATTACCCTTGGACCACGACAGATGAAAACGTACATCGTTACTTAAAGTATTTATTTTACGAATTTAATACGCCAGTTGAGAGTGGCGACGAGGCTGCTGCGGCTGTGACTCGCTACAGAACACTATTGCAAGACAATGGGGAGCCTAACTAACTTTGCACCGTTCAAAGCATATAAATAATTATTGTTTATAGTTCATACCAAGTGACTCATTCTTCTCCCCCCCCCCCCACCTCCCCCCCCCCCCCTTCACCTCTCCCCACATCCTACAGACCCAGGGCCATCCTGGGCAAATGAGATAAGGACTGCCAGAGGTTGAACTTGCTATCATGCATGGTCAATAGAATTATTAAAATATTGTACACGCCATTGGCAACCACTGAACAGACCAGAACACTACATCTGCCACTTCTGTACAGCAAACTCTATAATCCCGTTCAACGTACCGGCTTGCCTATGTATTCATAACTTATTTTTGTACTGTATTTTTTTTTAAGTTTTAGGCCAACATTTTTTATATCTATGTTTCGCGTCAGTTCAACTTCCAGAATCATATGCGAGAGGTGGAAAAAAATAAAAAAGTTGCAAAATAATAAAAAGGCTCATCAGAGGTGTATGCACTGTACATAGCACAATAGCTCGTGCATGGTGTACATTCGAAAGAAAAATCGTACATCGAAGCACAACATCTGGGTTATCAGCATGAGTAAATATTCACTTTGGACAGAGGAGGCAACCGTTGGTGCCTATGCTTCGCTGGAATATTGTGCAGCAGCGGTGCAAAGAGCTCCGGAACGACGCATCCTCTCAGCTTAGGCGATCAATGCGGTCTGGTGTAAGCTCATAGAATATTGCTCCCAGATGCCGAACAAACGATTTACCAACGCTGGCCTAGGCTAGAGGCCATTTCTGAATCCCAGCTTCGCCGTATGCAACCTGTCCACACTGATGACTCGCACAATCGTACACTCACTGTGCATGTTTTATTTTTTATTTTTTTCCGAAAAAAATCAAAACGTTTGCGTGCGGACGACGCGAAACATAGCTATAAAAAATGATGGCCTTAAAAGAGTAACATTATTCTTCGGAAAGAGTTTGGCGTAAGCAAAAACGGGAGTGCCCATGAACGCGATAACTCTCAATAACAATACTTTGAAGTACTAATAATAACACAGGGGTACTGTTCAAAGATGGTGTTCAACCGGCAATATGGCATGTATGTTGCATGTATGTTGCATATTATGGCATCACATGCAATGCTCTATAAGGAATGTTGAAATCACACCATGCATGCACAAGTGCATGAACAAAAAAGGAGGGAATAGATCTTTGCCCAACAGCGTTACATTCACGAACCCTCTTCTCAGGCAAGAAAGCTCCAATCAAGTTCTGATAAAGGTGTCAAGTGGAAACGCCAGCTAAGGCTCATTGTGGCATGACACTTATTGAACAACCGTTATAGATCAAGGAGAAAGCACTGCTTCAAGGAGTAGCTTGTATGTGACAAGGAACACGGTCAAGAAGTTCCTCTCAATATGAGAATCGTTGAGCTAGCTAGTAAAACATGTTAGGGCACGCGCAAATTATCATGTTGAGTGAACTTTATATCAATATCGCCCCAAACCTTTCAAGTGTCGGAGAAAATTAAAAGCACGAAATTAACTGTGTGACTACCTACTGGCTAGTGTGTACATGGCTGACAGGAATAACAGTGCACTCCATAAATAACTAGCAACTATATTGGTCTACCTATCATGTGTATTCTGAGATTGCGTGAGGTAAGCCAATCACATAATCAGTATAATTATGTACCTTTAACATTGAGGATGAATCGGAGGTTTTCTGGGTGGCTTGAACATAAACACCAAAGTGGTATCTCTCATGTATAGTGTTTGTCACAACATTGTCTCTCTCCGCATTGTCTCTCTCCGCATTGTCTCTCTCCGTGTTGTCCCTGAACATTGCCATGGCACGTGGTCGATGCGCACGGACCGAGCCACCCCGGCGGATTCTGGAGGCCGTCCAAGTTCCAGTTCCTGGGAGTGGGAGCCGCTGTGGCAGAATTGCCTGGTGGCATCACATTTGGACCATGCTTGTCTCTGGTGGGATGCATGACACTACCTGCAGATCATGTGCCTATTGCTTGGACAGTGTTGCAACTACCTCCTTCATGACGGCCGAGAAGGCATCATCCACATCCACCAGCGACGTCAGCGAGCTGCCGGGTTCCGGCTGCGCATACTGGAGCTTGCTGACGACTGCACGCAGCGCTTGTCTCCTCTTCTCCATCATGGCGGCGTTGGTGTAGATCTGGGCAAGGTGACCAATGACTTTCAATTCATTGGAAATGATATCCGCTTCCGAGACTTCAATGATGATGTCGGCATAGGAGATTGATGCGGCGAGGGGCAGAACCATCTTTCGGAACAGTACTGGAATACAGCCCAAAGCCAGTGCATTCATCAGTAACGACGGCAGAGCCGGCTGGCCGGGTAGCAACATGCAGAACGTAGAGCGGCGAAACAGCTCCACGATGCGCAGGTCCCAGTCGGCGGGTGGCTGTGTCGAGCCGGCGTTCATGTCCAGTGCCACCACCACAGCTCCGCCGCTCACTCCCAGTGCTTGCGCCACTTCGGCGGCCAGCATATCCGCAAGCTTTCCGCCCGGCACCGACTTGTCCAGGACGTACGCCGCCATCATTGTGCGCTTGCTCACGTCCTTGACTAGCGGAGCAAAGCCGACGGGGTCCATTATGGATTTGTCAAAGTGCACCGCAGATGCCATTGGTATCACCACTTTGGGATTTCCGGCTCTCCGTCCAACGTAGTCGGCCGGGGCGAGTTGCGGCACCAGTGCAATGATCGGTGCCAGTAGTTTGTTGCACAGGAGTGACGACGCAGTGGACGATGAGGCCGTCGCACCCGGACACTTGCCGCCAGTGAGAAACGTCTCCTCCTGCTCGCCGAACACCATGAAGTGGCGCTTCCCTGCCCAGCTTTGCCACGCAGACGAGGCAGCAACGGCGGCAGCGAGCTTCTCCTCGACTTGATCGACGCTCTGCGATTCTCTGCACTGGGGGAAGCGTGCCAGGAGGCCGGCGAAATACGGTACGTACACGGCATGCGCTTTGGACAAGTCATCGGTGTGAAAGCGACTGGCTTTGAGTCGGTGATGGAAAGTCACCTCGAGAGCGAGTCGTGACGTGTAGTGGATATGTGGATCATCGCTCACATCTAATGGCGGACCAAGACCATAGTTTGTGAAGTCTAGGTGCACAGTCGCCTTGAGACTGTTCAGCTTCGCTACACACTCCTTGTTGAAGCTGGCATCTAAGGGCAACGTGTAGACCAGTACCTGGTCACCTTTGATTACCGGTGGGGCTGCTAGCACAGGTGCAGGCGTTGTCGCCTGCAGGGTGGTTGCCAAGGCTGCCACAGCCTGTGTTGCTTCTCCACCTGTAGCTGCTGCAGCTGTTGCTGCTACAGGTGGGACTGGAGATGCAGTCATTACTAACACGCCTACAGCGGGTTGTGGTGCTGATGCTGCTCCAGCAACTGAAGTAGAAAGGCTGGATGCATCTGGCAACGTCGCCTGTGCTCTCGCAGCCAGCTCAGCCATTTCAGCGGTCTCGTTGAGCAGAAGATTGGCCTTCAGGGATCGCATGCTCCGTCGGTTCACGTACAGATCATACAGCATCACCGATATGCACAAGTACACCAAAATGAATGTCATCGACTGCCAATGGCGACAGAACTGCAACGGGTATCTGAGAGCTGTTACGCAGCACCTGCGCACGCCACGATCATCCCTAGTCAGCGGGGGAATAAGGTGCCAGAATTGCCACAGCGCCGACCGTTTCGAGGTGGCGCTGTGGGCGCGTCTCAGGGAAGATCGGTCGGTCCTCTGCCCACCACCGCCCGCACCTCTTGTACTGTATCCGCCTACATCTGCGGACGAAGCTGAGGGGTCATAGCTCACCGAACTTTGAGAAAGAGCCCCCGCGGATGCTGCACGTGTTGCGCTCCGGTGTGCGTCGGAATCCGTTTCTTGCACACCACCACCACCACCACCACCACCACCGACTCGTGAATCCCAGGCCGATTGAAAGAGCGGCGAGATGGGCTTCTTCGAAGACTCAGTCTTCTTCGCTCCCGATTGCCTGTATGATCTGAGATCCATGGCATGAGCTCCACTAATATTCTGGGCTGCAGAGTGCGAGCAATCCTGCTCTCCTAAAAGATTCTATCGCTGTTCGGTCTCGCCACGTCGTTTGATCGATCGAACCGACTCCATCCAAAAAGACACAGAGAACCAGCAGGGGCAGGCTTGGTGCGTTGTCACAAAACAAGACTGCTAAACCCTATCATTCTGTCGATCCGTGTGATGTTTTCGCTTGGTGTAAAACATGCATGCGGCCCCGCGGCGCTAAAATCAAAGATCGCGGGTCTTCAAAGAGACGACAGTTTTCGGTCTGATGCATGCCGGCATGCTGAGTTCATGGCGCATGGCGTGTCCAAGGAAGTGCCGCGCTTGAAAGTTAGTTGAAGTGAAGATATGAAGTCAGTTAGAGTTAGTTCAAGTACACTGTAAATTAGTTGGGCAACAGTTAAACTAAAAATGTCTATAAATGATTATAAAAATGCTTTGCTTCACGGAAACGTATTTCATTGCGAAGAGCTGCGCTTCGGTCCTCTGAGCTGTGCTGATGAGCTCTAAGAGAGCGAAACAGTTGCTGTCCACAGACTTGAGTTGTCTATAAATAATTATATGGCTACAACGTAACTGTTCACCAGTTCGAGAGACAAGGCTGCATACAACATTCGCCTAGTAATTATTATTACATATGTAGTTGGCTTCGGAAGGAAGGAAGGACTTCGCGCATCTACATGTACGCCAGGTGCACAAGCTCAATCATGGCTGTAGTCTATTGCATAGATCTAGCTGATTTACATGTCATAAAATCCGTTCGAGGAAGCTAAGACGCTCCTTTCCTCCTTTATTCCCAATCGAACTCGTGCACTTTTTTTACTTTTTTTATTCCAAGCAATACATGGCTGGGGTAGCCAATGACCACTTTGCGTGGCGATTGGCCGATTGCAGGGTTTTTAAAGCCAACCATGGCTAACAAGGAAAAGAGTAAGAAGTCAAAAAGAAAAGGAAAAGAAGGAAGCAAATATGGACTAAAATTGTGGTCTACTGGTAAAGCAAGGCGTTCCTGAAGTAGAAAGGCCCTTTGTCTCCTGGTGCAGCTTAAAGGGGAAGTTAAGGCAAAAATTAAAATTTCACCAGTTGTAGTCTTCGGGGTGCTGAGTCGAATGGTCTTGGTCCGAGAAAGCTGAGACGCTCCCTTCCTACTTGAATCCCAATCGAACTCGCGCACTTCCACCGAAACTGGGTGACTGCGCCCTACTAGATGGGGATTTGTATGCAAAATGTCACTAAAAGCGCCATTTCGTTCTTACAAAAGCACGGATGACCGCGATTGGCCCATATGTTGTAGTCTTTTGGACGTTGAGTCGACTGGTTTTGGTCCGAAAAGGCTGCGATGCAGCGTTCCTCCTTTATTCCCAATCGAACATGGGTGAAGAAGCGGTCACGTGCTCCTGGGTGCCCAAATCACCTGGTCACCACGCCAGTAGGCGACAACTTTCACACCAAGGTTCAACTCGAGTGACAGGACTGCACCCAAAAAAGGTCAAACAGGCTAGTAAGTAATTAGTTGTACCCTGCAGGCACGGTGACCAGGTGACTGGCGTACGCAGGAGCACGTGACCACTTGTTCAAGCATGTTCGATTGGGAATAAAGGAGGAACGCTGCGTCGCAGCCTTTTCGGACTAAAACCAGTCGACTCAGCGTCCAAAAGACTACAACATATGGGCCAATCGCGGTCATCCGTGCTTTTATAAGAACGAAATGGCGCTTTTAGTGATATTTTGCATACAAATCCCCATCTAGTAGGGCGCAGTCACCCAGTTTCGGTGGAAGTGCGCGAGTTCGATTGGGATTCAAGTAGGAAGGGAGCGTCTCAGCTTCCTCGGACCACGACCATTCGACTCAGCACCCCGAAGACTGGTGAAATTTTAATTTTTGCCTTAACTTCCCCTTTAAGCCAATGCAAATAGCCGTTGAAAAGGGGGGAGTGTAGCAATGCAGAAGAGTGGGCTAGAAGAAGGGAGAGTTGGTTCCTAGTGGAGCTATCCCGCCTCGCTTCCACCGAAACTGGATGACTGCGCCCTACTAGATGGGGATTTGTATGCAAACTGTCACTAAAAGCGCCATTTCGTTCTTACAAAAGCACGGATGACCGCGATTGGCCCATATGTTGGAGTCTTTTGGACGTTGAGTCGACTGGTTTTGGTCCGAAAAGGCTGCGATGCAGCTTTCGGCCCTTATTCCCAATCGAACATGGCTGAACAAGCGGTCACGTGCTCGTGCGTACTCCACTCACCTCGTCACCGTGCCTGCAGGGTACAACTAATTACTTATGGTATTATATAACCCAATACCGGTAGTGGCAATACTAGTACTATACTAGTATTATATAAACCTTGTTATAGTTCACACATGTTGTTAGTTTGACAGCATGAAACAACTACTGACGAGCTGAGAGAGGGACGCCATGGGCAGAAGTTGGAAGAAGAAAAGAAAAAAAAGATTTAAGAAAAACAATTTAGGTTACAGTAGCAGCTGAGTAGCTACATCAGTACATGACTATCAGGACGACATCCAGGAGCAATCAAAGAATACACGACTGACGTAAGGAGAAGTCTAAAACTCCCCTAGCATAATGAGGGTCAGAACCGGGCTAAACACCCATCATAATAGTATGGCTCAAATGGTCCCAACGGACCAGGGCTGCCAACCGTGGATGGTTGTAGTAAGGTCACTGTTTCCGAACACAGTGTCCTCCACTGTCCTTGTTTCATGCTGTCAAACTAACAAAAACTAATAATTATTACTTACAGTACACTGCATATTTGGGCGAGTTTCTGTCATTCGAGTTGAACCTTTGAGTTGAACCTTGGTGTGAAAGTTGTCGCAGATCAGGACTCGTGGAAATCCTCATCGCCAGCGCAGGCTGAGAGTGAGACTCATTGCCAGGATTAGAAGTTAGTTTGAACTTTGACTGAGTATGTGTTTGAGTTGCCTTGGAAGTACATTACCATGATCACATGACTGTATAAAACAGTTACTTTAGTTGCAGACGTGTGCTAGCAGTACGTGCTTGGACCCACATTACATTATTCAAACCAAAATGCCACACTCAGTACGAGGTCAATACTATAGGAAATAAAAGCCGAGGTCTTTTACGAGTTTATTCCTATACTGACCAAGTACGAAGTCAATATTAGATTTATCACGACTAACCAAAGCATGTGTTCAATCACTAAAAAGGAGTAAAAAAATAAGCGGTCAATATCATAGCCCTAAGGAGTGAAATATGCAGGAATATTTGACTGCTTAGGTATAGCAAAGCCTAAGTACTAAGTAGGCCTTTGCGGATAATGCCGGCGGAAAAATTGGCAGAATTCGGTACTTTTTCTGGTAAGTGTCATGTATGTTTGGTATGTGGATAAAGAAATGGAGCAGAATTCGAGGAATTGGCCGCCATAAGGTTTGTATGGTTCTGCCAATTTCAGTGCTTTTCGAGCAGAATCTGCCACCTTTTCGAGCATTATCCGCCAATGCCTACCCAGAAGTTGAACAGAAGGGGTTCTCCACTTCCACGACATTGGATGGGGAGCATAATAACGGGGGGGGGGGGGGTGTATACAATGAGCACTGCGAAGCGGCTAGTTTCCGGGCCAGGGTTTTCGTCCTCTGTGTGGGCAAAAGACATGTGTACGCTTGCATTTGTACATGTATGATGTAATGGAGAGGTGGTGATTACGCCAGTGTGGGCCGCGGCCACGTTGAGTTACGCATAGTAGGGAGGTTTAGTTCCCACGTAACGGAAACGCGTACGTGGGTGATCCACGTAAAGTGGATGAGGGGCACCCACGTTGCAATGTTGTGTTTAGTCACACGGAACAAACAAAAGCATGAAGCGAAAGGCCCAAACCTGGTCAAAGACGAAGCTACCCGGGCCTAAGAAGCTCATCCAATATTTTGAATTTGTGCTTCGGAAACTTTTTCAGCTGAGCACCCTCACAGCTTGCACAATGCACTCCATTCTGATTTTCACCCACGTTCTGGCGGAACGTGGGTGAGCCTCCATACACGGTATGTCGTGAATCAGAAAACGTCTGTACGTGGGTCACTGAGTATCACGTGGTACACACACGTAAAGTACCCACGGATTACGTGGGACTAAACCTCCCTAGTATACCAGGCTGTTAGACATTCAGCTTCTGCGGGTGGATTCTGGATTGGCATCCGTGCGCTTTAGGCCTCCGCGCCGTGGTGACTGGTCTGATGCCCTCGTCCTGGAAAGGGAAAATCTCTTGTGATTCCACTTGAATTGTCACTGGGGTGTTGTCAGCTTGCGCCCCTGTACGACTCCCTGAACAAGTTAACGTCTAGTAACAGGATAACTTGGAAAAAGGGGTCAAACCCTGTTTGAACTGTTATTGAAAAATGTGTATGAAATCAAAGGCATGCATGATGCACTTAGCACAACCGGCTCAAGCGATTCACATGTGCCAAAAAGAAGTATTTACTAGAAGGAATGGACTCGGATGGAGAGCCAAGGATTAATTTATACAAAAGAGAAAGGACCAAGGAACTACAAGTTACGCTACACTGTCCACTAACGCCACCAGTTACCAAACAATCAGCTCATACGATAACATTGCTAAGATGTGCTAAGATGTGCTAGAGCTGTTAGCCAGTTAGTTGTAGAACGTCAGTACCGTCGGTCGGTGTCGTGCAATGTTATCGGATGAGCTGATTGTTTAGTAACTGGTGGTGTTAGTGGACGGTATAGCGTAACTTGTAGTTCCTTGGTCCTTTCTCTTTCGTATAAATTACTAGAAGGAGTTCCTCCTTCTGAAAGTGAGTGCACGCATTTCAACTAAGCCAATCAATCTCATCTTCCACCGAAAAGTGCAAAACCGTGATTCCCGTGCAAATATTTTACCGCAGTTCATTATCTGAAAAGGAAATTGTTTACATCATTTTCTGCCACTGAAAGCTGTGCTAGTAAGTTATGACATAACAGAGCAGTGCCAATGGTCAGACTGTGAGAGGCGACGGCGAGAGCAGCAGCAATGCTAATGTGCAGGCTACCACCACCAACAGCAGGTCAGCAGCAGGCACCGGTACTCGAAGTAAGTTCATTGGTGCCATGCTCTTCTGCGTCCTTTTCATCGTCGGCAGCAACGGAGTCCGTTTCTTGAGCAGATGACGTGGACTGTCGAGGCGGAACAATGACTACTGGCTTTGGTGGTTGCGGTAGAACAGGTTTGGGGCATGGCATAACGGTAGCAGTAAGCGGTCGCGGTTCCTCCTCAGCTCCGGCGATGGCCTTCTTAGCACAGGTATTCCGCGGTGCTGCTATAGACACACTGCTGTTCTCAGCTTCAGCCTCGCTGTCTGAGCTGCTGGAGTTGTTATCGCCACTGCTGTCCGAATCCGAGCTGTTGTCACTATCGCTGCTATTATTCTCAGAGGAGGATGAGGGGGATTCGCTGAGGCGATGCTGCTTACGCACGCCAGCTGGTAGCTGGATGAGGATGCTGCCAAGTGCAAAGAACCGAAAGAACAATGGGGGGGGGGGGAGGGGGGCAGTACTCAGTACAAATGTATGCTCAGAAAGAATCAAAGCAAGCGCTAGGGCCGACAGTCCAAACAGTGCCAAATGACTATAGGTAGAGCCAGGTCACCTCGAAGAAAGAAGCGAGGAAAAGCCAATTACCACTCAATGTCAAAAAAATCCCTAAGCACCACTTACTGAGTTCTTTTGCGTTTGCTTCGCGTCGCCATCTTCGCTCCAATCTATCCGCTTCTCTCCTATGCAATGGTGCCGGTACACATTCATTTCGATAGAAGTCTGCAGCTAATCTAATGAGTAACACACAGCCCAGACTATCACCTCATGCTTTGTGCCTGCACTCAGTTATAATATGTTAGCACTATGTTTGACACCTATTATGTAATGCTGTAGCACTTCCTTTTTTACAAATAATCTACGTGGAGATAAAAGTTTAATAATAGCAATGAAAAGTATGAATGCCGCAGACATCACCACGCAACATGACAATTTGTTCAAGGTTTGGTTTTGTGTGTTTCCAAAATCGATTTTCACGTTGCGATCATCAGTGGAAATACGCAACTAAAGAGATCAAGGGAAAAACAAAGGTTAAAAATCCAAAGAAGTGTGACACATGACGGGTAACTTGTGGTAAGTATTACAAAAAGTGAGAACTAAAATAAAGAGTAAGTGTGACAAACGGGCATGAACAGTGCAGAAACAACTCATGAACACGGGGTGCAAACTCACGAAAATAACCTAAGTGCTAAAACATGTTCTTTTTGCTTACACAAATCGGGCTTATGCGTACGAATACAAACAGCTTCAAGGACCTTCAACTGCTGGACATAACGGGCAAGACACAGTACAGAGAAGTGGGAATCATCATACACACTCAAACAATCGGGACGAGATAACAAATGCAAATACACAGCTGACTTCTTACGAATTTCACCCTCATCAGCTCCATCACCTTCCCTGCCACCTGACTCCTCCTCGTCCGTTTTATCACCATCACCACCAGCCGTCTCACCGTCATCCGCCTCGTCTTCATCCGCCGCCTCGTCATCACCCGCCTCGTCGTCATCTGTATCCTCGCCGTCATCCGCCTCGTCGTCATCTGTATTCTCGTCATCCGCCGCATCATCACCCAACTCATATTCACCACCAGTCAGTCGTCTGATACCATCCATGTTCTCCTTCCTACGTCTGTCCCGTGCCACTGTCCTTACCTCATCTACGTCCCGAGATTGTGTTCCGTTTTGCCCCCGGCTTCCGGTCTCCTTCGATGCTCCGCGTGGGCCTTGGCCATTCCTAGCATATATTTCGGTTGAATAATTGGCGGTCGATTAGTTGCGTATTTCCACTGATGATCGCAACGTGAAAATCGATTTTGGAAACACACAAAACCAAACCTTGAACAAATTGTCATGTTGCGTGGTGATGTCTGCGGCATTCATACTTTTCATTGCTATTATTAAACTTCCTTTTTTGTTCACACTTTTAATTATGCTGTTATAAAATGTTCTATTTTTGTACACAGTACCCTCAGTTCCGATACTATTCACTGATGAGCGGAACACGAAAATCGATTTTGAATAGCATAAAAATCCTTAAAAATTCCATGAACTCGTTGTTGTCTGGCCATGTCTGCATCTATTATACTCCTACTTGTATTAAATAAAATAATAAAATGTACCCGACCGACAGACCCTGGTACGGCCGGGGAACGGATGAGTGAAGTGACCCGAAACAACGAATTAATTCTAGGTGTCCTCATAGTGGGGCTGAAAAGAAAATTCGAATTATTCGAATATTCGAAATATGCAGATCGGAAAAAGAATATTCTTCATTAGAGTAGAATAAGAATGTTCGTAAATGTACAGAAACTCGCCTTTTTGATATCTAACAGGTTTATTTGGTGTAGAAAGTGGGTAAGATTGCCACCTTTTATGTGTTGTCATCAGCAAGACAAATGATAACATTGTCCTTTTCAAATATCTCTCCTGTAATTGGGGTATATACACACCAGTTGATGGTCTATGGTTACCATGGATACAACTAGTTATCATGGCTATTGTATGGTTTAGAATATTCGGAATATTCTTCGTTTCACACGTAATCGGAAAAAAGAATATTCGTTCGCTTCATTGTGCATTCGTTTCAGCCCCACCTCATAGGTGTTTGAACTCTGGCATGTTCTACTGTTTTGATGCTATCACAAGACTGACTAGTTGTATACTTACATAACTGTTGATGGCATACATGGCATAGCTGAGAGCTTGCTTATACACAACCCCTATCCCGGGAGACAACAGCAGTTGCCCTATCTAGTGAAGGTAGATACTTGATACGGCACGAGTGGGTTGCAAAATCAGACCACACACACACACACACACTTGTACTTGCTCGCTGCCAAAACTGGTCACGTGGGTCTCCCCTTGGGATGGGGGAGAGAGACTCAAAAGGAATCTGGGAAAAATGACTCAATTGGCTATTGAACCGCCCAACGGCCGACACTCCCCGAAATCCCCAAACGATGGGCACACACACACACACACACACACACCACACACCCACACATCGCAGAACGTAGCATGGGAGACGGCAGGTCGGCACCGGGATAATGCTCATCATTTCCTCACTCATACGTCATGTTGGTGTGCGGCGGCAGCAGCAAGCAGCAGCGGCAGAAAAAAGAGAGCCATAAAATCAGTAGAAGCAAGAGCTGTGCATGGAAAGTGGTGAAAAGGCGAGTGCAGGAAGTGAGAAGCATGGGAAAACAAGCCAACTCCAATTAAAAGACGATTAAAACTGGGAACGCAGAGCATTGACATTGGCTGGTGAAGAGCACGCTGCGGGCGGCCATCGGCCGACGACGTAACACGCACCCAGATGCTGATGCGCCGCTGTCTAGGTTGCAGTGGAAGGAATGGAGACACTCCTTGCTGTGCTACCAAGGCTGCCGCTGAGCGCACTACATGGAAAGGAATCCTGCTAGTGGTAAAAGGAGGTTATGGTGCTGGCCACAACAAAAAAACACTCAGCTAAAATCGGGAATTTCAAAAAAGGAGAGAGAGATGAAAATGGTTATAATAATGCTGCCAAGATAAAAAAAGAATCCTGCCGGAGAATGGAGAGAATACACGGAGAAAAAGATGTTGAAACATGCAGAAGGAACCAATGGAAACTGCTAAAACTCTGCAGCAAAAAATGCACCTTGCAACATGATCTGATTGAATGCTGCTCGGGAGCAGAGCCGATGATACTGTTTATAACTTTTGTCAATATGATTAGCATCTCAAAGGCAGAGAACATTCATCAACACACGCTGGAGAAAAGTGGGAGATAACCTAAAAACTAAGAGTGGTGGAACCTTTTTTAAAGTATGAAAGTATGAATTGCGGCAAAAAACTGTACAAAATAGGACTTGATGACAACTAGAGAGTTGAGGACCCCAGTGTTTAATCGTGATACTAGTAAACAAATCTCCCTCTTTCTCTCTCTCAGACATGCACACGTGCACACACACACACACATACACACACACATACACACACACACACACACACACAGAGCAAGGTGACCAAAATGATGCAACGGCATGGCTGCGCACAATACAGGCTAAGTGAAGCAGTGAAGAGCATGAGCGTGTGACAGTGTGATAGAGCCAAACATACAATGTAAGAGCCAGCAGGTACGTAGACAGTACCCCTGGCAGATCCCCAGCACAGTACCCCTGGCAGATCCCCAGCACAGTACCCCTGGCAGATCCCCAGCACAGTACCCCTGGCAGATCCCCAGCACAGTACCCCTGGCAGATCCCCAGCACAGTACCCCTGGCAGATCCCCAGCACAGTACCCCTGGCAGATCAACATCACCAACAGGTTACCGTAAGCCTGACGCAATCATGAAGACTTTGCTGGGCGCAGCAGACGGCGAACACCCAGGTATGCCCACTCCAATGTTGGCAAGAGAGGACTGTGAGGACAACAGTAGCAGAGAAACAAAGCACATTCCAGGCTCAACCACACCATTACGCATACAAACAAAACAAAAATATGGCACAGGATTTCATAGAGCTGCTCGGCACACAGCCATGGTTATTTGAAGCCTGACCTGAAAATACAGACAATGGTGAGCAATAACAATCTTGGTTACAAGAACAATCTTGGTTATAAGAACAATCCACAGATAACACTACTGAAGTACCTTCAGACCAAATAACCACTTGACTGTATAGTGTTAGTTCACCTCGTGAATTACGACAATTCGTGAATAGCAACGCTAGCCCCATGCCCGACTGAGGGCCGCTTTCCGCTAAGTCGACTGAATACGTCAGTGCTCAGCTGCACTCCATGTTCCACAAAATTATACACCACCACCCAAAAACGGTCTCTCGGCTGCAACGAAGATGGGCCTGGCCTGAAACTTTGGATAGAGTTTATTTATTGTATTCGGAAGAATTCAAGAGATCATTTCCGGCTAGTAGGGTGTGTACAGTATCCGGCCATGTTGAATACGTGAAAAACCGGCGGTGCTAACTTTATCGCTCACTATCGTGAACTCTCAATCCTGTCACTATGGCGTTGTGGCGATGCTAAAGCCAGCGAAGGGAAGAATACTTGTGGTGATTACTTCTCCTGCTATCGTATTATCACGCTTCTCTCCACTCATTATCACACTTCTCTCCACTTAGATATACCAGCACTGCCTCCTATTCTACCATCGTCGTCAGATGATTGATTCAGCCATGAAACTCCGAGTCACAACGGAATTTGCCCAAGGTTTTCATTGTGTGCCTTTGTGTACGCCGCTCTGCCTGAATCAGGTATTGAGCACTTTCGCAGAACCTAAGCATACTGCCTCTGCAATTATGGTGAATATCTGCTACTGGTGGGAAAGAACATTTGGCGATTGTTATGTGAACGTGCATCTACCATCAGTGTGAGTATAGATATACAAGCATGTGAGTATAGATATACAAGCATGTGAGTATAGATATACAAGCACTGAACGCTACACGTGATGTTCTATTCTTACCTTGAAAGTGAAATCTTGTAGGAATCTTGCTCAAGGCCATCGAAAAAACCTAGTGGTTGTAGCAGAGCAACACACGCACACACGCACACACACACACAATGGACATTTCAAGTGAACTGGAAACAGCATACATTCCGGTCGCGCTACGAAACATTCAGAAGTACTGCACAGGGCGCGGATCACCAGTGACCACTCATTTCAACAGCGCAGTGTGATGAATACAAAACACACTCTATTGTCAGAAGAAAACAATGGAGGAGTGAATGCCCCCCCCCCCCCCCCCCCAAGAAATACATGGCCTTGGCAAAGCAACAAGAAGTTGAACAAGAGAATCAGCCTCACCAGCACAGTCGGCGATGAGCTCCTCACTCCGTCTCCAGCAGCGTAACATGTTTAGACTCAGCTTCATATCATGGCAGAGCGCCACACCTTCCTGCACTATGCGCGGCTGGTTTTGCAGACCGCCGGTAAAGGATTTCTCTGGAGACCGACACACGACACATGCATGAAAATCACAATGTCATGCCTCTACTAATGATTACTGGCAGGCGCCATTCAATTATCCACTTGCACATCTGCACACGGTGCATGCTTGAAAACAGGCTGGCTTGTAAGCCACAGAACATTGCCGGTTGCCACGCCGATGGGAGAAACTCAAGAGAAAACTACTCTGAAGAGCCACAGGTTCCTACACTGGCACTACAAAGGCAGTGGTCTTCACTGGGACACAGGGGCAGCAGGCGCGTGCCCCGTATGGGTTCCTGGGTGCCCGGAACCCCCCCCCCCCCCTTTTCGCTCAAAATGCAGGATTTTGCTTCATTTTTTGAAAAATTTCCCGGGGGAGGCCCCTGGACCCCCCCCCCCTTGAAGGGCACCGGCGCACGCGCCTGGGCAGCTACTACAGCTGTAGTACGCATAGCCACGAGATACAAGGGAGACACTCGACATGAACATGCAACATGAACAGAATCTGTCGTCCAGTGGTAAATTGAAAACAATAATCACATGCATACATGTATGGCAGCTCCCAAGCAGTGCGGACACTACCCTCAACACACCAGACATTACCCAGAATCTGGCAGCTGCTGTCAAGATATTGTTGTCGTTGGGTTTGTCAGTATCAATTGCAATACTCCATGGAGCTTCGTGGGCATTATCGCTATGGTTGTGATGTTCAGTCAACAGCCACACACCCCCCCCCCCCACCAGCAACCACATACACGCTAGCGCGTACACACACACGCGTACACACACACATACACACACCGACCGTCGCACAGTAAACCTGTCCACCATCACATACCGTCAGGGCTTGGAACCTGCGAGCCACTGGCTGAAACCGACAGTCCGGACACGCCGGAGTCCTGGCTGGCTGGAAGTGATGAAACCCCGGGAGACAGTGCCGGAGAGCTGCAACATTGATTCAAGAAACACCAACAAAAAGAACAGCGAAATCAACTAGGGCAATGCAATACAAAAGATGTGCAAAGCCACGTAGGCAAATCAGCTCAATGCTTGAATAGCAAGACCGACCACTCCACATCGTACACTGCACAGTGTACATACTTGTTCTGGGTGAAAGGCGAGAAGGCTTGCGAGGCTGCTGGCTGGTTCTGCAAGAAGAATCCAGGAGGGAGAAGAGCAAACACAAGCAGATACAGCAGCCGTCAGATAATATATACCCACTCGAAGACCATACTCACGCAGTCTGTTTCTTGATTTTTGGTAAGGTGATGGGGAAACTCTCAATACTTCTCAACACTTCACACCTCTAACGCACAGACAATGTACTTCTTATTCGCTAGAAACGAGTTGTTTCAGATACAGTAAAACCTGTAACTAAAGATCACCGTGACTGGCGACCAGCCTGCTACTACCGACCACTTTGCCAGGCACGGACGATCTCACATTCAAAATGCACTGTGACTTGCAACTACCTGCTGAACGTGACCAGCGACCACCTTTCTTGTCCCAATGTCGATTTTCGACCCGCAACTAGCGACCGCGATGTAGGAAATCAACGGCTGTTTGAAGCTCCTTCTTTGAAATTTTGATGATTTTCCATGGTCCTGAATAGACTCTTTCGATACTACAGCTGAACAAATGACGGCAGGCTCATTTTGACTGTGGGCTGCACTGCACCTGTCGTAGTTTCAAGTGCTGTCGTGAGAAAACATGAAACGTTTTGGAGAGAGGGTCGAACCTGCTCTCTGATCGATGTCACTGTTCAAAGGAGAAATGGCACTGTGCAAGTTGTGGGAATTGTGTTAGCTTCATTTTGACATACATATCATAGAAGGGGTCCGTACATTGTATACGGTCGCGTGGTACAAACCTCTAACTAAAGACCACCTGCCACTAAAGACCGCTTTTTCTGGCCCCAAGGGGTGGTCGCTAGTTACAGGTTTTACTGTACCTCAAGTACACAGTTCGATTAACATGCCAGCAGTAGAATCTGGGCGGTACAGCTGACGCTGCAGCTAATACCAGACACGAGAGAGAGAGAGAGAGAGAGAGAGAGAGAGAGAGAGAGAGAGAGAGAGAGAGAGAGAGAGAGAGAGAGAGAGAGAGAGAGCGAGAGAGAGAGAGAGAGAGAGAGCGAGAGAGAGAGCGAGAGCGAGAGAGAGAGAGAGAGAGAGAGCGCGAGAGAGAGAGAGAGAAAGAGAGAGCGAGAGAGAGAGAAAGAGAGAGCGAGAGAGAGCGAGAGAGAGCAAGAGAGAGAGAGAGAGAGAGAGAGAGAGAGAGAGAGCGAGCGAGAGAGAGCGAGAGAGAGAGAGAGCGAGAGAGAGAGAGAGAGAGAGAGAGAGAGCGAGCGAGCGAGCGAGCGAGCGAGAGAGAGAGAGAGAGAGAGAGAGAGAGAGAGAGAGAGAGAGAGAGAGAGAGAGAGAGAGAGAGAGAGAGAGAGAGAGAGAGAGAGAGAGAGAGAGAGAGAGAGAGAGAGAGAGACAGAGCAATACAGACTGTGTAGACCCGTACCTTTCCCACCTGAGCAAGGGAGTCGTTCAACACCTACACACACACATACAGCACAAGATAAACACCATGCAAAACAATCAGCACAACTAGGTATTAACACGTGTCAGATTTAACAATTAAACGGAGGAAACTCGCCCAGAAAAATAAGCATTTTTGACAGCTTCAGGCACGATGGAAGAAGTTCTTCAAAAGACAGTACACTCGGAGCAAATGTCATGAACTAGTCTCCAGTGTAATACAGCCAATAAAGACGTGGGGGAAGTGGCATAAGAGAACTAGCACAAGAGAGCATGCAACGCACGAGACAGTTCATCTGCTACATGCTAAAAGCCGCCATCTCTCTAGCTCTTTCGTGGAATACCCAAAATGTGCTCAATCACTTCAATAATGGGCCACAATGGTCCATCCAGGTGCTAAAAATACACCAGTTTGCTACGAGTTGGATTTCACTAGCCAAGGCTGCACAAAACTGTACAGAGCTGTACATGCAGCTGCAAGTTGCTGGTCTCCAGCCCTACCTTGTGGTGGCGTAGCATCTTGTCTTCTAGAAGCATCATGCAGTGAAACGAGAGAACAGACTGACAGCGAAACCTGCACATACATGCACACACACACACACGCGCATCAGTCAAGTTCGGCAGGAAGCGTGTGTTCCTCGCTGGAGCAACCAACTTCATCATCTGTACACGTAGCGTAGTAAAAATGCCATCACACAGACAGTCGTAGTTACATCACTTACACGATCGCGCCGAGCTCCTTGGACGATTTCCAGACACCCATACCCTTCTTTGATGGCTCGGGAACTAGATTCAGGAAACTGGAATAACGAAGACAAAAAGAATAGAGTGTGTTCCACAAGGGCAAACAGAACCGAACGTGCACGCCAACGCCCAAGACAAGTGCACTCATACACAGCAGATCATGGTACTAGCACATATTGCACGAGACACAGTGTTGCCACATCAATTCGTCGGAGACAACATACATGTATTACGTCTTGCATGGATGAGAGGCACTGACAGCATCACCACTAACACACATGACTGTACATGCATGTATGAACAAGATGTACTGATGGCATCATCGCTAACACATGGCTGTACATGCATGCATGAACAAGATGCACTGATACTAGTGATAGTATCACCACTAACAGTCACACATGACTGTATAATATGTACATGGATTACTACTGGCTGATGGCGTACAATGGCTGCGGACCGCCAGACATGGCATGGAGCCCGCCACACCTAACAGGACTGATTCTCATGATTCACGTGATTCCGCCAGACAAGTTGTACGTATATTCTATTTTACACTTTCGATTAAGTTTTCCATGAGTCCTGTTCATGTGTTTTAGCTATCATAGTAGGCAGAGTACAGTATAGCTTCACCATCTAAGGGGCCGTCCGGGGTTATCGATTGTTTGTACAAAACGAAAAGTTTTAGTGTTTTTCAACCCCCACCCACCCACCTTTTCTGCAGGTAAAACGAATTCCAATAAAATCTAAATCTTGATGTCAATTTTTGACACCCAGAAGTAACTGGGCATTCTCCATCTGCATTCAACAATTGCTTTCAAAACGAAACTCCATCAAACCCTCCCACCCCAAACGAAAACTTTTCGTTTTGAAAATATTATTGGCAACCTTGGACCCCTAAGCACATACGCTTCTCTTTGTTTTTGTTTTTGTTCAACACCTCTGCCTGACACCACTTGATGCAGCGTCTCTTCCTCTTTTCAGCATAAGCGGAAGTGCGCATCATTGATCGACTCCAACGCGAACATGCAAATAATAAATAATAATATTAGTCCTATTGGCATTGTTGCTACTGGCTTTCGTTGCCGTTCATTTCTGTCATTTCATTTGATTGTAGTGTATTACTCTTCAGTAGGGGTGAAACGATTAGTTCGAATATTCGAGTATTCGTTCGAAATTTTCAAACGAGCGAGTATTCGAAATTTTGTACTTGATCGTTTTGTTTTTGTTTTTGTTTTTTTAGTATACATATTGGCATTCTATTTTTCAAAAACTTTTGTTGTACCGCTCGTCCACTGTGTGCATGCATAACGCATGCCTTTGAGTCAGTATTTTATGACTTGGACGATGTGATCACCACGGCAATTAACATTAGTTCACGTTCTGAGATATGAAAGTACTGATGAAAATCGTTACTTTACACTCTGTACAAGACGTTGGCGACTTTTGTTCTAAGTTGACAGATAATTTCTTCCGAATTGGTCGAGACCTCACAAATCTAGCGCTTTTGAATTTTGATAAAATACTCGAAATAATCGGATACTCGATCGAATATTATGAACGAGTGATCGATTGGTCAAAGTAGATACTCGTTTCACCCCTACTCTTCAGACATTAATCCTGAATGGCATAAGCGGAAGTGGCACCCCGCCACCTACGCGGACATGCTTTTAATAACATGATGATGATGAACACTCACTGAAGAAGCTGTAATGTATCGGTGTAGATCCTGACGGGCCGGTTTTTGTCATCGCTGCTATCCACAGATTCCAACAAGAGTCCAGCTTTGATGAAGCAGATGGCAGACTCCACATAGGTGCCTGCTCGCATGTTGCGGATGTTGACGTTGTCCCCTTTGTGCTTCAGACGCTTCGCCTCGGCCAGCCAGTCTCTGAAGCTCTGAAGTCGCCGCTGGCGCGTGGCAATGCTTAGTAAACCAGGCGTGCGAGTGTGCGTGCAAACCTGTAGGGTCTTCGCATCATCCCCGGTGGTTACACTGCTAGTTGGATAGGCGGTGGGGGCGCCGGTGATTCGCTCGCCACCGTGCTCAGCTGGTGCCTTCTGATTGCTTTCCAGTGCGGCGTGGCGTTTTCTATCCGCCTCCCTCTGGTCGCTGTTGTCGTATCGGTCGCGATCGCGCTCGCGATCGTCACGGTCGCGCTCCCGATCTCTGTCGTACCTGCCGCCAGGGCGGTCGTGGCGCTCGCGGTCGTAACGATCTCGATCACGGTCACGCTCATCTCGCTCATAGTCCTGCATACATAGTTCACACGGGGAGAGAATGAAGAGGAACATCATACAGCAATGCAGGAAACACTGGCATGCAACAAGAACAAGTCGTTTGGAGTCGAGAAAGTGAAATAATGGTGCCATGACGAAAGATTCCTGCAAACTACTGTATATTTTAAAAGGTAGTTCATGCCGAAATACTTTCCCGAAAATTCACCAGTTTGACACCTTTTTTGCAATGCTAGGGGCGTCCAGAATGAGAAAATCAATCTTCGTATTAAAAAAAAAAGTAAATTATCGTATCCGTTCCCAAAGGGAACTCACGACGGCCGCTAACACCCGATAAACCCTAGTACCCTAGTATTAGGGTACCGTAAAAGTCCGTAAATAAGTATGTATTTACTTTCGAATTTAGTGACCACACCCGTACTAACTTTCGGACGGGTACTGACTTTCGGGCACGAACTAACTTTCGGACCTGACTTGTGTGTAGTGGAGAAGTCATTTTCCTGTCGATGTACATGCTACGTGCTACATGTGCGCACCGTACCGGTACTTATTTCGGGCAGTATGTTTATCGGGCTTGACTTGACTTCAACAGACAGAGCCTAAAGAATGAAGGGGGTATTTCTTTCGGGCAGGTACTTATTTACGGACTTTCACGGTATGTCTTTGGGCACTTTGGAGGGGTTATGGCCCCTCGAAGTAGCCAAACAAGGCGTTCTCTAACAAAGCAGGGCCGCCGTAACTGGTCCGGTTGTCACCGGACCAACTCTGGCTCAGGTCACCCCCTAAGATTTGTTTAAAACCGAAGAGAAAAAATTCTGGGTACATGTACATGTATTATCGATTTTTTATTTTTTTGAGGAAAATAAGCCCGGGCTTATTCGCCTCGGGCTCGAGCGAATTTTTTTCATGTATTATCGATCATGCATACGTACATGTCATGTACATGTACCTTCATATGTTGCTTCATGTAATCATGTCAGTAATTCCCACAGTATCAGAACATGTCAGGGTGAATCTATCAGCAGGTCCACACTGGTTGGAAGTGCAGGCTTCTGTGTGAGGAGATGAAATTGGTATTCCGAACCCGGGTTCGAAATAAAAATTTCGAAATATTCGTCTGGAATTTAGTTTCGTCTTTTTGTCCAAGGAGTTTTCGGACTAAATTAAATGCCGGACTAACGTCAATTTGTCTAGCTTGTCAATACGACAGACATCATAATATGGCCCATGGACTAAATGTTCAACCGGACGAACTCCATTTCTTTGGAGTTGGCCGAAATTAGTCACCGGCTAAATTTTCAGGCTGCACTACAGTTGCGCTCACTGAAATCCGACCGAAGTGTAAAACTGGCGCTCTGGACCAGTTCCGACTACATCCCTGCACTTGTACGTGTGTACGTCCAGCCGTATTCGTACCAGTTCCAGGGTGTCAAGGGCCGTGCAAGTTGAGGGTGACAAGTATGCAGTGTGGGTCGGATTTCACAGAGCACAACTGTAGTAGTCGGAATTCGTAGAGCACCCCCCCCCCCCCCCCACACACACAACAAAGGCAGCACTTACCCTATCGCGATCAATGGCATGACGGCGCATGTCCCTGTCACGGTCACGCTCTCTATCACCACTGCGAAGAGGACTCCGGGCACGCTTGTCGTGAGCCCGGTGGTGCTCGCGATCACGGTCTTGGCGCGGGGAGTACGACCTTCTAGTGCGCGAGTACGTGTGCGGCGAGTGGGACATGCGCTTGCGCGAGCTGCTGCCACGAGGTGATCGCGACCGTCCTGGAGAGTGTGAGGGCGGTGGCGTACGGGAGATGTTGGGCGTCCAGGATCTACCTGGTGATCGGGAACGGCCGCGGGTGTGAGCACGCTTGGGTGAGTGTCGGTTAGTAGGTGACGACGCTTGGCTCCTGCTGGCCGATGGAGATGGCGAACGATGCTGCTGCTGCGACGACCTAGAACGTTTCTCAGGGCTATGTCGACCGCTGCTATTGCCACTACTGCTACCGATGCTGGTGTTAGCAGAGTCTAAATTCTCTGGTAGTGCTTTTACTGTGCTGGTGACCTCCTGGTCAGGGGAATCAACTGGACGGTCGGCAAGCTTGGGGTCTGGCGCCGCGTCCGCTTGCTTGTGAGCCGGTGCATCCGGCTCAGGCCGCGAATCTGGGCGTTCACTTGCACGCTCAGGCGGAGGAGCTGATGTTGCTGCTACGCTCGGCGCTGTGCACAGCTGCTTGGCTTCACCAGGCATGCCACCGTCCTCCGAGCTGGCCAAGGACTCGCTGCGTTTCCGCTTCGTGC
Organism: Sycon ciliatum; assembly: GCF_964019385.1. NCBI lineage: Eukaryota > Metazoa > Porifera > Calcarea > Leucosolenida > Sycettidae > Sycon > Sycon ciliatum. Next base: position 6,693,863 of record NC_088643.1, read on the forward strand.
TCTTCATGATAAGATGATCGTTGACTACTTTGGTGCTGGGCACCGAGGCAGGTTCTGCTGACTCAGCAGAAATACTAGAGGCTGCCGTTGTTGAACCCTGCTTACCCGCAGGCGTGCTAAGTGCATTTCCCGCTGCAGAGCTATCCGCCTTGGCCTTGTGAGAAGGACTTGCTGTCGAGGGGTGGATGCCAGACTTGGCCTGAGATGGACTGCCAGCCGATTCTGATTTACCCATACCTGCTAAGCTGCTAGAAGCTGTTGACTGGTGATCCTTGCTAGTGGAGGATTCCACGGCTGGCTCCCTTGCCTCTTCTTCAGCAGGTTTCGCTACAGGGTGCGGCTGTGTAGAAGACGTGAATAGTGCAGTGTGTGAGTCAGCCTTTGACGTCGGTGTTGCCTTATCAAGCACGCTGTGCGGATCAACAGAATTGTCGCGCACGTCCGCGGCGGAATTTCGCGGTGAACATTGGGGTGGGAAACTGCTGGCCGGCTGGTCTGCTTTCTCCTTATCGACGGCTTGCGCCGACTTCCTGGCATCGAGTGGCGGTGGCACATCCTTAACCGTTGCCTGGTCGGCAGTGAGGAGATCAGACTGGTGGTGTTCAGGTGACACAGCAGCGGAGGAGCCATCAGCACAAAACGTGAGAGACTCGGACAGATCATCCAGGTTATGCGTCTTGGCCAAGTCCGGAAGTTCATTGGCCGACTCCAGAAGCTCGTCGTGAATGCTGTCGCGAGAGTTCCTCATGGCAGCCAGCTTGCCACTACTGGTGATTGGAATATGCATGGAAGCAGCAGCGGCAGTGACGTCAGCATCGGCCTCCAGAGAAAGAGGCTCACGGATGAAGTCATCCATTTCCAGGGACAACGGGTCATCTTTGCCAAGGCCGGGCAAGACCGGGCCAAGATCTAAGCCCAGAGGATCGTCACTACCACCGCCCCCGCCGCCGCCGGCATCACTCTTCACTTGCAGCGAGAGATCACCACTAGCTGGCCCATCCTTGAGCTCGAGCGAAAGCGGATTGCTCTGAGCGTGGCCGGCGAAGTTCATTGACATCGGACTCATCTCACCACAGGCCAGCTCCAGTGACAGATGCTCCTCGGCAGCATGCGACAGCAACGGGGAGAGGTGCTCTGACGACTCGCTCAGACGGTGAGAAGCGATGGCAGAAGCAATGCTAACAGGGCGGCTACCGCCACCAGCAGCAACAGTCACCGGTACTGGAAGCTCTTTGGTGCCATGCTCTTCTGCATCCTTTTCATCGTCGGCAGCAACGGAGTCCGTTTCTGGAGCAGATGACGTGGATTGTCGAGGTGGAACAATGGCTACTGGCTTTGGCGGTTGCGGTAGAACAGGTTTGGGGCATGGCGCAACGGCAGCGGTTAGCGGTGGCGGTTCCTCCTCAGCTCCGGCGACGACTTCCTTAGTACATACATCCCGCGGTGCCGCTATAGACGCATTACTGTTCTCAGCTTCAGCCTCGCTGTCCGAGCTGCTGGAGTTGTTATCGCTACTGCTGTCCGAATCCGAGCTGCTGTCACTGCTATCGCTGTCACTGTCGCTGCTGTTATTCTCAGAGGAGGACGAGGAGGATGCGCTGAGGCGATGATGCTTACGCACGCCAGTTGCTGGCTGGATGCTGTCAAGAGCAAGAACAGAAAGAAGAGTGGCAGAATGAAAGAGCTTCAGTCGAATGTTCAGGGGAGGGGGGGGGCAGTACTCAGTACAAATGTATGATCTGAATAATATAAAACAAGCACTAGGGCTGACAGGCCAAACAGTGCTAAATGCCTATAGGTAGAGCCAGGTCACCTCGAAGAAAGAAGGGAGGAAAAGCCAATTACCACTCAAAACGCAAAAGGAGAAGAAAAACACAATGGAAACGAGTTATGAAGCAACTATCCATGACCGTAAGGCCACACCAAGTTTTTTCATTGTTTCTCGTCACCGCGCGCGTACCTTTCTTGAGGATTGGACCAAAAAAAAAAATCTCGCGTCCCGGTAAACACGCATAAAAAGGCGTTGTAAAAGTACGCGCGGCGTCAAATCTGGAGTGCAGTGCTAGTGCACGAACCGAAGGACGACTTTTGCACCGTGTATGTACGCATACCGGTAGTTCAAGTACCACACCACCACACGACCTGGTCGTCTTCTTTGCTACACACAGTTCCGGTACAAGTCAAGACAGTGCATGACAGTGCACCGTTTTGGACTGACAGTGTTCCGGGCATCGGTAAACTTGCGGCATTGCGGACTACAAGCACTGTTAAGTTGCCGTGATTCCTTGAGTTCTTTATCAGTTCATCTCGTCGTGGGCGACGATGGCATCTGAAATAGTCAGCTTCGCTGTGACTGTGGATAGCAGAGAGATACTTTCTTGGAACGCTCAACTTGTTGACGAAGGCTTGTCCTTCTCTCAAATTTTTGAAAAGCTGTTGTCTGCCGATAGTGGTGTTGTATTCAATCGACCCTTACCTGATCCGTCCGTATTCTCATCCTTGACCGTGACTGTTCAAAAGGAACCTGCCCGCAGCTCTGCAGTCATGACGGTTCAGAAAGCTATGCCAGTTGTAGCAACTTGTACTCGTTTCGGATATTTCGTCCGCTTCTCTGTGAATACGGAAAAGGTCGAAGCAGCGCCGAAGCCGGCGAATGCGTTTGCACTCTTGATGAACTCCGCCGAAAAGTTGGCGCTACCTGACTATCGTGGATCAGCTGAGGCGCGGAGTGCCGGGAAATTGCGTGGAGACTGGGCTCTCCGTAATGACCTGATCGATCTTCTGCAAGCCAAAGGTGTAGGGTGGAAATTTGGCGAAGAGAAAACATCTGGAGCGATATTTCTTGACGCCTTGACGAATGTGCTCTTCCAAGTTTGCCCTGGAAGTCGTGTGAAGACACTGAGCGATCGTGGAGTGCATATTCCTAAGTTGTTCAGCAGTCTGGTGGAAAAGGGCGATGTTTACAACGACCCAACATCCCACAAACACAACAAACTGCCATCACTCGGCCAGCGTGAAGTCCAGTCTATGGCTAGCAGTTTGTTTGGCGCTCTGTGTTACCCCTGGGCTGGCAGCAAGCATTGGAGCAAAGTAGTTGACTGTGTGAAACTACTGGCTGATGGCCTTCAGAAGTACTCTGTCTACCTCAGTGCTGCTGCGGAGCGTGCAAACGCAACCAACGAACGACTGGAGCCAGCTTGTTCACCGGGTGACGGATCCTCGCTGAGGGTTTCTGTTGTTGATGGAAAGGTGTGCACAGATGCCAAGATCATTGCACGGTATGCAGACCTCGAGAAGGAGTTGCAAGCCCAATCTGACTATGAGCCTGTCTGTGTGACTCACATAGCCCCAGTCAACCGCCAGAGTAGGTTTGTGTACCTGCATGAAATCCAGCTGCCATTCACAGTGGAGATACTCAGCTACAACCAAGGCGGGAACCTGGTGACGTTGACTTGGTGCTGGAAGGTGCCTACGGAGGCAGCAGATCGTGACGCCGACAAGTCCATGAAAACCGTTGAGTCATTGAAGGCGAACTGCCATGAGCACCACACCCGAGCCATGCGCCGCATGTTTGTTCAGCGCTACGGGCTACTGGCCAAAGTGTCTCCAACGATCCTCAGCGAGATGTACCGTGAGCTGACGGGAGATCACAGCCGGCTCCCCACTGCTGACACGAACGCTGTTGCTGACCGACTTAGACTGGCCCTGGATGCCCAAGACCCGGAGCTGGTATATGACCTACGGGGGAGTTGTAACAACGGCAGGCCGGAGAAGTACCAGCAGTTCTGGGATGGCGCAAAGGCGTTCTTGAATGAGCAGTCGCTTAATGCTGCCGATAGCCGTCGCCATGGTGCTGTCACCCATATGGCTGCCGCTATATCAGTCCGAGACTTTGTAGAACAAGTCCGCAAGCGCCTCCCCGGGGATACCCCAATCCCATCTGTCGAATGGGTGCGCCTACAGTTCTGGCCGAGTAATGCCTACAACAAGGTTGCAGAGAACTACTCCGGACGCCTTGACGTAAAGCACATGGTCCAGTCTCGTCATCTGCACCACTCCCATCCAGACGCCCACTATGCCGCTGCTGCATTCCGGTACTTGCGGGAATTTGCTGTGGACTACGCCAAGTACGCGACCTTGGTGTCCTTGGATGATAAGCACCTCGTTAAAGTGGGGGAGCCTGGATTCCCGGTTGCCGCCGTTGACCGGGGCCGAATGGTGGTCGTGGGAAAGGATGTCCAGTTTCAGGTTGCTGATCATGATTTCACCAAGCTCAAGATCACGCCGTCGGTTGCGCTACTGTGCGACATTCCCGACACGATTGAGGAGTCATTCTACCGTGGCACAGTCTATGTCGGCCTGAAGAACACCGCATTTGCGCCATCATCTCCGCTCCGGCATGGCGCAGAACTGAAGCATGTGCTGAAGGCTGGTGGCGTCAATACTGTCCTGAAGCCGATCTTGCTCCTCTACACAGATGGGGGTCCAGATCACCGTGTGACATACGTATCTGTCCAGGCTTCCCTCATTTGCCTGTTCAGGTCCCTCAACCTGGATTACCTGGTGGCAATGAGAACTGCACCGATGCAGTCCTACTGCAATCCGGTCGAGCGGATCATGTCCCTCATCAACTTGGCGTTCCAATCTGTCGGTGTTATGCGGGCTGAAATGACACCAGAGGCGGAAGATCGGCTGAAGAAGGCCAACTCGATGGCAGAAGTCCGACAGGTAGCTGAGGCAGCAGACGTAAGAGCAGCGCTGCAAGCATCAATGGATGCTCCTATCGCCCTCTTGGAGGAACGCATCTCCAGGCTGCAGCTGAAGGATGAGCCTTTCAAGGTGTTTCCACCTGCATCGGATGCCGACATTGATGAGCTGTGGCAAGAGATGCACACCATCGACCCGACCCTGTCCCGCTCCGACACAACACAGCAGCTGATCAAGTCAAAAGACAAGTTCAACGCTTTCATTGACCACTGCTGTGTGAAGCGGCACTACTTCTTTGCCATTAAAGGGGAAGTTAAGGCAAAAATTAAAATTTCACCAGTTGTAGTCTTCGGGGTGCTGAGTCGAATGGTCGTGGTCCGAGGAAGCTGAGACGCTCCCTTCCTACTTGAATCCCAATCGAACTCGCGCACTTCCACCGAAACTGGGTGACTGCGCCCTACTAGATGGGGATTTGTATGCAAAAAGTCACTAAAAGCGCCAATTCGTTCTTATAAAAGCACGGATGACCGCGATTGGCCCATATGTTGTAGTCTTTTGGACGCTGAGTCGACTGGTTTTGGTCCGAAAAGGCTGCGATGCGGCGTTCCTCCTTTATTCCCAATCGAACATGGTTGAAGAAGCTGTCACGTGCTCCTGCGTACACCAGTCACCTGGTCACCGTGCCTGCAGGGTACAACTTACTAGCCTGTTTGACCTTTTTTGGGTGCAGTCCTGTCACTCGAGTTGAACTCGAGTTGAACCTTGGTGTGAAAGTTGTCACCTGCTGGCGTGGTGACCAAGCGATTTGGCCAACCAGGACCACGTGACCGCTTCTTCAACCATGTTCGATTGGGAATAATGGAGGAACGCTGCATCGCAGCCTTTTCGGACCAAAACCAGTCGACTCAGCGTCCAAAAGACTACAACATATGGGCCAATCGCGGTCATCCGTGCTTTTATAAGAACGAAATGGCGCTTTTAGTGACATTTTGCATACAAATCCCCATCTAGTAGGGCGCAGTCACCTAGTTTCGGTGGAAGTGCGCGAGTTCGATTGGGATTCAAGTAGGAAGGGAGCGTCTCAGCTTCCTCGGACCACGACCATTCGACTCAGCACCCCGAAGACTACAACTGGTGAAATTTTAATTTTTGCCTTAACTTCCCCTTTAAGAAGTGCGGTGCAGACGACTGTGAACTGTGTGCTCCACCAACCCTGCCACGAGGGGTCTTCGAGTCGCTCCATCAGTTCCCTGACCCGACCAAGATGACTGGCTCTGACTCGTTCAAGCCGTTCCGTGAGGTTTGGGGGAAAGCCACCAATGAGGATGCCCGGCCATCCACAGCAAGCGTGCCTCAGCAGGATCGGCAGCGTGAGGGCAATGTCGCGCTGAAATCTGAAACGGTTAGGCAGACCATCTCTTGCTCAGAGTGCCAGAAACCACGGTGTGTGTACGCCAACAAGCGCCTGGATGCGTCCCAGTCTGTGGCCGTTGCCTGCGGTACTGAGGATGTCCTCTTCGTTTGTGGCTCTCCGCTTTTGCCAGCTGACCATGCCCTGGCAGCAGATGTGGTTGTGCGGTCTAGCCTCACATGCTCTGCCGATGTCGAGAGGGCCTATTTCTCGGCCAAGAAGGCCTTCAGTCCTGTCTGCTATGTGTGTGGCATCAACGCACCTGCTGCTACACCTGCTGATGTTGCCCGGCAGTATCAGTCCATTCACATGCCTTGCGCTGCCTGTGCCGCTCTGGGGAAGAAGCCCCGCACCCGTGGCCCCAGCTGTGCTGCAGCCACAGCACCATCCAGCAAGAAGAGGAAGCACCAGTGAACTGGACTTCTTTCTGCTTTGGGACTTGGTCTCCCTATTGTGTCATGCCATACTATGACAGATGCAGCTGTACATTGCTAGACTCGCCGCAGCATGTACTGCGCAGTTCATACGTTGTGACTGTTCGCTCCATTGTCATTGGAGCCTGCTGTATTCATTGTCTGGACTTGTCATGTCATGCCATGCCTTATCCCATAAGGTTTCTGTTTTAAATTTTAGCACAAGCGCGCACTTGGCTGTTCTTTTATGTACCCCTTGTATAATAACTTTGGTTTGCTTTCTTTCCTATTTAAATAACATGCAACACTGGACTTCCTCACCAGAGGCCGGTGCAGGAGCCTGGTTTTCTGGCTGTATGTTGCAATTGACTGTCACGCGTGGTGTATAGTCTGATTTTAGGTCATAAATTGGGCCTTTGTAGTGTAAATAGCAGTTTTTGTTTTTCAAACCCTATTTTGTTTTTTTTCCGCCCGCCCGCGTTCCTTTTGAGATTTTCAGGTGACGAGAAACAATGAAATAACTTGGTGTGGCCTAACAAGATAATAATAAGTCATAGGTCTCAGCCCGTTGAATGTCACAGTAGCCCGTCAGTGTTGTGCCCTGCTATCGCACTTTCTGACTTATTATTATCGTGTTGCAGTCGTGGATAGTTGCTTCATAACTCGTTTCCATTGTGGGTTTTTTTCCTTGTAAATTTATTCCTGGTTCAGTATCAGAGTTAAATGTTGCACCACTCAAAACACATTCCATTTCTTTTATGCTCGCGTCCCCCACACTACCCTGCACTAGTGATTGCATGCTGACTGTGAAAGCATGAAGTGAGTAGCAGACTTTTTCCTCTGTTCTGTCTACCGACTGTAACCAGTACGGCCATGCAGGACAAGACTGGGGAAAGCTACGATAGAACAATCCGGGCAAATTAATATATACATACCCATTGGTTTGCGGTAGGGTGTCGTTAACTGAATGGTAACACCGATGTGACGCAACGCACGCAAAGCAATCACACACACACACACACACACACACACATGCACATACACACATACACACAAGTACACACAAGCACACACAAGCACAAACACACACACACACACACACACACACACGAACAAACACGCACGCACACCCGCATAAGTACCGCTCAGTACACTTAAGATCTCTCGTACACAAAGAGGCTGCATACGGAATTTGCTGAAATTAGAAAACCAGCAAAGTAGTCTCACTAGCCGGCTGAATAGTGTTCGATTTAAAAAACGCTCATTGCAGACAGCAAACATGCTTTCGTTTAGCATGTTGCCAGACATCTCTGGATACCTGTGAAAATAAGCATGCCCTGGAGGTTCGATCGTACTGCCCGAGATCAAACACACAGCACCCACAATACACACCAAGTGTCTATAGGTAGTAAAAGGAGCTTCGAGCTACACAAGCCAACCAACCTAGCTCATCAGCCATTCCCTGCAGGTTGGAGATGTCCGCCTGCGAAGTAAACAACAGAACGCAACGGAGACAGCACAATGTCGTTTCGGAGGGACCAAGAGGTAATTGTGGCCCTTGCTCAATTGGATTGCAAAAGGCATGTGCCCGCTTGGCAACAGCCCTCTTTACACGACAAGGAAAGTTACCCAAGACGAGATGAAAGCTACATGCAGTGCCATGAAGTAGAGTGAGAGCGCCAGGCCTTGATTTACGCCAGAAAAGGGACCCAGTGAGTGCGACTGAGATAATAGCAATGATACGGCATAAGAACGGGTATGGTGAAATGAAGTATGCTACATAAAATGTATGTGTTGTATGACTGACAGTTAGGTGTCGCTCATCTGCCCAGTCTCGAACTGCAACCATCAGGTGGCCAGGCACGCTTGTGGTGCTTTACCGCACACCTTATTTGTACTGACAGTACAGTAAAACTCCCCTTATCCGGGCAGGTCGGCACCGAGCACTGCCCGTAACTCACTACATACATACTTACTGCATGCAATAAACATTTTTTTAAGTCAATCAATAGTTTTCAGGGCGTTTTTCGTTGAAAAGCCAGTTCTTGTGACTCTAGATGGGTCAGAAAGGTGCCCGGTAGACGGACATGCCCGAATTAGGGGTGTCCGGAATACGGGAGTTGTACTGTACTGTGCTGCAAAGCATGAGTGGTGACAACTTACATGTCCGAGGGCCTTGATGCTGGGCTCACGCTTGATAGGAGTGCTGGCCAGGCGTGTGATGGTCTCCATACTCTTGCCCTTGCCCATCTCCTGCAAAGCAACAGCAAAACAAACACAGTGAAGTCATAATCTGTTCGGTACAATGACCGCACTCAAACACAGAACAGGGGGCATTTTAGCAAACGCATGTTGGAACATGGGATGATCTCTTGAGAGGATCGGCACCTAAGACTGTAGAGACAGGTAGAGGCGTAGACATGATTATGGTATGTCCGGTCATATCTCTGCCTGTGCACACAGCATACCTACATGGCCTTCGTAATGTACTGGTGCAACAGTTAGGCGTAGAAACAACTTCTCGCACCCGTTCATCTGATGAAAAGCATGGCTGGCACCATGACAAGCGTCCAGCCAAGCTCAATTGGAAATATATAGCATGGATATAGCATGGACATACTGTAGAATCAGGGCCAGTCAAAGCAGTTCAACCGAGTACTCCATGCACCACAATGCAGAACAGTATACACAAGAACAGGGGAGACTGGAGACTGCTTCTGCTGTCATTTAAGTTTCACGCACTGAGCACTCATCAGATAGCTTTGACCATGATGTTGTTCTAAGCGGGCCTATATACCAGCAGCTAGAGTATGAGGTAGTGCAAACGTGTGAGTGTAAGGTAGTGGGTCAGCGCTATTAGGTTGGGACGAGCTAGGAATATAATAATACGCTAGCGCAAGCAGTATACTAGCAGAGTGAGAAACTGCTGCCATTGGTGTGAAAAGCAGCACAAGACGACAGGTGGCAAGATGAGGTACTAACAACAAGCAATCAGAGCTGGCGTCAATACGCCGACATGAAAGTACTACCGTAAAGTACCGCCAGAGCGCCCCGTCTCGCGAGAGCGCCCCACCGGCACCTTGATTTTACAGCCAGAGGAAGGGAAATCGTATGGCAGAGTGCAACGAAGTTTGTACGATGTGAAAATCTTAGTGTACTAAGGTCACACTTGGCAGGTTTTTGTGTGGAGCTTGTGTCCGCTCGAAGGTACGGATTGACTGCAAAACGTGCAATACGTGTACAAGGGTCATGTCGTAGGACCTATAGACAGCAGACCACCTCCACATTACGACCACGAAAGGATGAGATGGTGGGGCGCTCTGGCGGTACTTTACGGTACTAGTACCTATCAAACTCCTGACCATGTGTCCCATGAGCTACAACTAAAGCCGAAATTTTAGCACCTCCCCTTGCCACCTATCGTTTAGTGCTGCACTTGACACTGATAGCGGAAACACTGATAGAGGACATCCTGCATGCTTCACATTGATGTCCCACCCTGCTACACTGCCTGCGCTTCAGTGAGGTTTTTTCCTAGCCTGGAGCAACCAGATGGCGTTGACCCACTATTCCATTTACACATGTGCACTGACTCCGACACTAGCTACTGATATATAGGCCCACTCAGAACAATATCATGACCAATGCTGTCTTATGGTCGCCCAGTGCGTGAAGCTTAAAATTACAGCAAAACAGCTGCCCGTCTCCTGCATACCTGGTATCGCATACAAAGATCCAGTCTTCAGCATGAACATATGCAGCGCAAGATCGAGTGACTGCATGTCATTCAATACCACAGCGGAACTTGAGAACAAAGCTAGCAGCCACTGAATTCCTGCTCGCCAGGAGAATGAGTAACTTACCTCGAAGATGGCTTTTACGCGCGCCTTGGTACTTTTGATGGGTGTTTTGTGCGGCTGCAGGGACACATGTCAACAGCAATAGCGCAGTACCAGTAGATGTAACACTGTCCTTGGAATCTGTCAGTGGATGACGTCGTGACCCAGCAACACACACTGCAGGTCGAATCCACTCGCTTTAGACTAGCGGCAACACAAAGGAGAGGCTGTGTGTGTGTGCACGCACGCGTGCGTGTATGTACGCGCGTGTGTGGAAATAACTGTACTAGTAGCCTTGCACTGCGTCAGCACAGCCTTTGCAATCAGTCTTACAGCATGTTGACGTTGAGAATGGCGTAAACGGGGCTTGCACCTTTCCAAGGCAATACATGGAGCTGCAAGCTCTGCTCTATGTTATATGCATGTACTAGAAAGTGAAAAAGCTACCACATACATTTAAGTATAGTAGGCATGTTGATGCCACGGTTATCATACCTCGGGACTGTCTATGGGTCTGTCATACAGGCTCATGTTCTTTCCGGCTCCACGACCAATGATAACCTTGGGCTTCCTTGCCTGGCCCTGATCCTTGGGCGGTCTGGGCAGCTCCTTGCCGGCCAGCTGCTGCACACTAAATAGTTTGGAAGAGTGCTTGTCGGCAGCGGACACACGCCGCCGCTTGTCAATCAAACTGCTGTTGCTTGCACTGTGTGCAACAGAATCAGCAGTGGATTTGCCCACGGCTGCAGATGGCGCTGAGGCAGAGGCCTTGGAGCCGCTGCCGCTAGATGCAGATGGCTTCGACGAGCTCGGCTTTTCTCCCTTCTTTCGGCCGTGGCCGTTGGAGGCCACCTCGGTACCTCGCATGGCGTCAACGGAGCCGTTCGTGTGGTTGGCAAACGAGCCGCGCGACGTGGGCTCGCCAACGGAAAACGCCTCCGTGGCAGAGGACTTCTTTGCTGGCGTGTGCGTGAAGATAGCTCCCAGGTCAGAACTGGTCGGTGGCTTGCCTTGGGGAAAGTCACCCAATACTTCCTGCAAATGCAAAAGAACAGAAACAGACTCTCTCATGGATAGGTATCGACAAACACATTCAAAGTTAGGCACAAAAGAAAGAAAAAAAAGAAAAGAAAAATGCCCGTAAAGGATCTCTGATACTGTCGTGGAGGTGGAAATCCAGTCGGAGGACAAGCGGCCCCAGGGCGCTGGCCATGCAGCCGTGAGTACGAGTACGCATGCGATCAACAATACAGTCAACTTCGCTTATAACGACACTCGGCGGGGCATCAGAAAAATGTCCTTATTCGCGAAGTGTCGTTATTAAATGTATTACAGTTGGATGGGATTTTGCTCTGGGCATGGAAATTCTGTCGTTACTCGCGAACTGTCGTTATTAGCGAAGTTGACTATACATGTGCACTGACTGCGCATGATTGCATGCAAACGTTCTGTATGCACTGCGGGCGCCGGCCTCGGTCATTCGGCCGGATTTCCATGTCCACGACAGTAGTACCTAGTCACCTCCTGGTGTTTTAAATGCTGAAAGGGAAATAGCAAGGAACGGTCACACAAGGCACGATAGCAATCTGAATGCGAAGGCAGTAACACAACAGGACAGCGACACACTCACTACTACTTTACTATTGCTACTACGTGTGCTGCCATTGCTGCTGCTGCTACAACTAAAAGGTTGTCTTATTGAACGCCCAAACCGATGATGATATGGATGTGGGGAGGGGAGAGCAAATAATTAAGAGAAGAGAACAGCAACACATGCTTACCATGGCGAAAGAACTAATCTTGTCATCGCGCCGATTAACCTAATACAAAGGACGAGATGGGCACGAAATACACCGGCTGAGTACTCGTAGCTGTACACATCAGATCGTCAGTGCATTCATCTTTGTTACCCAGAGATTGTACGAGTGCACATACTCAATCAAATCTGCCTACTACTCGTAGTACTGTATTTGCAACCACCCGGTGATTGCAAACACAGCCAGTCTTTGCGGACAGGTGGTGCATGAAGTCAGATTCAAATCCCGGTATCAGTACAGGTTACAACATGGTCTGGTGCATTGCAAAACTGGCCTTCTAAACACAGGTGGTCTAGTGTTGCAGCGACCTCGCTGACCACAGGCCGCATGTAGTACTGCCCTCTACTTTCCAAGTTCATTACAAGGCTTCACGCACGACAACAACACAGAATCCAGCATGCTATTCACCGCCATAAAATTACTGTGAGCAAGGTAAAGAGGACCTAATGACCTGCGTTCCACCCTTACCTTTCGCGGTGCTCCAAACACAGGCATCTGTGACTGTAGAAGAGAGGTCACGAAGCAGCAAAGTGTAAAGACAAGTTAGTGCAGAAGACAACACCAAGCAAACTAAACAGACAACCTTGAGCATGACGCAACCCTACTGTAAACCCGGCAACATTTGCCATCCGGAATCCTTCGTGTTTTTTTGGCGATGGGTGTGAAATCGCATCCGGGTAGACAATTGTGACGTGAGACATGCGTTATCCGTTTTCAAAATGATTTAGCCGCACGGCGCATGACGGACCTAAACAGATCGGGCGTGCTAAGGCAGACATTGAAGGCCCATGATACCCAAAGTTGTAGTAGATGAAATACTAACATCAGTTCCAAAACTACACAGAGTTTTATCAATTTGCCGCAAGTTCAGCATGCACCTTGTCGATTGACAAACAACAATAGCACTGCACGAAACCGGCTAAGAAAGTTGAAAACCCACTTGCGACCGTACATCTTTCATGTTTGCCAATGTGCTGTGTCCGTTAGATGTGGCATCACTAGACCTGGAGAACACACACACAACAGACAGCAGTGGCGTCAAATACAAGTAGACTCTATGCACACACACACACACACACACACACACACACACACACACACACACACACACACACACACACACACAAACACACACACACGCACAATCTACTTTCAAGGGGAAGTAAGTTCTACTGATTCAACTTAGGCCTAGTCGCTCTACTGCACCCCTACACAGTATGACGACGCAAGCTGTAGAAGTACTGATGCACGGCGGGCGATTGATAAATTTGCAGGACTCCCACCACAACGTAGTCATGCTTTGCACATTCTTTCTCTATCTCTTAATTTGCTGGCAAAAAGTCCTATATATAGGATTTGAAAATGCGTGACCTTTATGCCGTTGTTATCGGTCATCATGAGTCATTCATGACCCGTAATAACAGCATAATGGTTTTTATAGAAGCTGTAAATATGTTTGAGGCATGAATGTTTACTTTGTAGATTCATAGGACATCATGAATACCCATTTTGAGCAAGAATTGGAACTTTGAGCAGCATTGTTCAGCTGGTGTCATGGGACGGACTGAAGCAGTGAATGTGCAAAAGAACATTACAGGTGTGCCACGGGGTGGTTTCATGACGACATATCGCACATGCCGTCGTGAAACTACCAATTTTAAGGATAAAACAAGGTCCAGTAAAATCTCAAATCCTATATATAGGATTCGAAAAATAGGGCACAGGCCTTAGAAATATTGCGCAAGGAGATGAGCCTGAGATGTTAGTAATTGAAAAAAATATCTTATTCAACTCTCCATATCTACTAAGACCTAACACGGAAGAATTGGTCACATACGTTTCCCTATGCTCATGCCACACCCATTTTGAGTTGAAAAATATGACCAAAATCCTATATATAGGATCTAGCAAATTAAGAGATAGATGTAGATCTTGCACAGAGCTTGACCCGCTGCAGAGTCTAAGGGTATCTATACCCTTATAGACTTTCCAAGTACAGCTTCGGAGTGTATATGTACCGGTAGTAGTGAACACAATGCAGGCTACGCCCGAAGCACATTGTCCACACACATGGCTGGATCCATGTAAAGCCTTCCGGGTCAATCCCAGCACAGTATGTTACATGATGCAATGAACTATGAAGAATAGAGATAGATTAGTGTTGACACTACTGTATAACACATGGCTCCAGCATGACCATCAACTTTGGACTGAGAAGACCTTCAACTCAACACTCAAACAAAGTGCCACAGATGTTGAATGCAGAAATATCTACCTTTCTAAGTACTAGTCTATAGTACCTGCAAACTCCACTGCAGCCACTTACACATAACGTTTCCTCATTTCAAGCACACAATCACGCTCTCTTCGCTGCAAACGTCACTTAGAACCTCTGCTCACCAGCTTTTTTCTCTTATGGATTCAAATGTGCACTAGTTTCACATTCCCCAACTTCACAGTAATACTATTATAGTACACTTTGTACAAGTACAATTGAATTCGAAAAAATGTTTTAGGTAAATACGTTGAGTACGAGTGGTTTGGGGAAAGCGATACTCAATCAAATAAAAAAGCAGACTACACGAAGAAGGACACCTTCGACCATCACCTATACAAAGCACTACGCCCCAATACGAGGCTGCAAGCATCCACGCCGAGCAAAAATTAATAATTATTTGGCGCAAGCGTGTTGTAGTGGTTTTGTTTTTTCAAAAGGGGAATCTGCAACAGGTCAATTTCGTCGGCAAAGAAGTCCTATCAGAAATGCAAACAGTTGTTCATCTGATACCAACAACAATCTTGTTGTGAAACGATGGAAGGAATCAACTTACTTCGGTGATGCTGCTCGACGCTTCGACGAAATGCTCATTTCGGAATTCGATGCCGAAACGAAGAAAGTCTTCTCCTGCGACGCTGCCTGTCGTGTCACTCAAAACAAGCGACAGGCAGTGGAGCTAAGGTTAGTTAGGCACCATGAACATCCTGTCCTGAACTATCACGACGACAGTCACTTCAAAGGCAAAAGGTTCAATTTCCGAACCATGCAGCAAACTGTGCATGAGGTGCATGCAAAGAACGAAGTAACGGGAAACGGTCACAGGCCCTGAGACATTTCGCGACCACCTCCATCATAATGCAAGCAGATCTCTTGGCAGGTCAACATGGTCAACAGTTGTATGCAGCTTCGAGGTGTGACCGAGACACTCGAGTCGAGGCCACGATGACGCCCCGAGTCATGTGATCGTAGATCTATGACTACGGTCCTACGGACTGCATGCTCAGTGCAGTTACTCTCTTTTCATCGGAATGTGAAAAGTGTGAACAGCACTCAGCAGCAGCTAGTTTTACCAAGACTGGCAAGCAGGGAGTCGTCAAATACAAGTATTTGACGACTCCCTGCTGGCAAGAGTGTGAGGATATAATCTTGCTTGGTTTTACATTGCAAAACCAAACGGGCAGGTTTGCCCAATATTATTATTAGGGCTGAGTCGGGGTAGCATTTTCTTCGGGTATCAGATCCGGGTAGTTTTCCACGGGTAGCACGGGTACCCGATCGGGTAATGTTTCCATGGTAAGACCACAATGCACACCGGCCCCTTCCCTTACACACTGGGTAGACATGCGTGAATTATTTGTACACGTGCACTGTAGACCTCTCTCTCTACTCTTTCTACATGATGTCATCTGCGACTTCGGGTTTTCGGGTACGATTCGGTACCCGTCTACCGGAGCGCAAAATCTTATGGGATTCCAGCTCAGGACGGTCCCAGCTATTGATCAACTCTGACTTAATTTTTGGTTGGATTGCAGGCGAGTGCGCCGGTGCCCTTCAAGGGGAGGTTCCGGGGGCCTCCCCCGGGAAAATGTTCCAAAAAATGAAGCAAAATCCTGCATTTTGAGCGAAAAAAGGGGGTTCCGGGCACCCAGGAACCCATACGGGGCCTGTGCCTGGATTGTACCCAAGCTACAGTTACAGTGGAGCCAGCCTCTCATCTCCCACCTAGCCTGAGCACTCATGTCTGGTAATAAATTAGTCAGGAACACCTTTGTGGGCCTTTGAAAGTATACAGTATTTTGCAGCATAAAAAAAGAACTCTCAAGGAGACATGGATGTATTTCAGAAACATAATTTTGTGCAACACGGAATGAATACAGTCAACAGGCACTAGTATGTACAGCAGACTGCGGCTACAGTATGGGCGGTATGTACAGCGAATAGCTACACCATACGACAAGAATTGCAGTCAATTATTATTTCACAGCATGTATGTACACATGTCTATATACACGTCATGAACACAGGGGGGGGGGGGGGTGACAGCATGGCACGCACATGCGCATCATTGGAGTCGCGGGCGTTTCGCGGCAGACTCGTGAACCTCTCGCTCCTGTGGAACACAGAGCAGACACACACACAGTGCTGCGACTCAGCAACAGATTCACACAGAATGCAAGAGTTCTACCGCCCATCCACAAACCACACGCTAATTAACAGCATCAAGGTTTCAGTAAAGCGAGTAATTGGGTGCCGGTCTATATAAAGCAATTGTTAGCGAAACGAGTAGTTTTTCTCAACTTTAGCCTCACCATCAATATACTTTTTCAGCACACACACTGTACTGCTACTCCACTCGAGAACTTCCTTGCTGAAATGTTTTGTCGCAAAACCATCAACGTTATTACTACAAAAGCAGAGTGGCCAACAGATCCGCAACGATTCAACGCATCCGAGTGCATGATGAATTTCTCAGCGGATCAAACTCACTCCTAGCTACATGTACATGTACCATGGGCCGAGGTGAACACTCCCTCGCGACAGTACATACCGTTCCAAACTGGTAGAAATGTGGTGCCAACTCCATGAGCCACTCTGGGTCGATCTGAAAGAAGAACATGAAACAGCACAGAGACAAGCAGCAAATAGGCATGATCATCAGTGGTCAAAAAATGCCACTATTAAATGTGCCCATTTTGCCTGAAATTCCAATGGTTGAACCAGGGAGTAGTAAAATATCGATTTACTACACCCTGATTTGAACCTCAACGTTGATATTATCGCAGATTCGGAATCAGCATGCTATTCTCTGTCAGTCCGATTTTCATGAATTTTCATGAACTGTGTAGCAATGGCTGCAACCCAGAGTACATAACCCCCCCCCCCCCCCAGAGTGTGCAATGCCTGATCCAGCTCTGCATAGGGTCTTGGTCGAGCGTAATCGGATCTTTGCGTCATCACACCGTACACACCTGAGGGGAACCCGGGGAGTCGCGGGTACTCTTGGATCAAAAACAACTGTGCCCTGCCTCGAGACCGGCCTTGCGCTGGTGTGGTGGACCTCCTGGAGGATGTATGTGTGCCTCTAACATACCAATAAGCAAGAGTGCATCGTATAGCTTATAAAGGAGCGTAATATGCAGGTTCTACCGTATTTGGAAGTGTACATGTACTCTGCTCCGGTTCCAGCATGGCCCTAGCCCCGTGCATCCACGCATACACGGCTGTTGCAGGGAGGTCACTTGGCAAGATGGCGGCGACCTGTAGCAACACCCCTGGCAACAGAGGTCACACGGAAAGCGTGGGTACGCTCATCGCATTTTTCAAATTTTCATGATCATTTCCGCAGAAAGAAAAGGTTCTGTCACTTCGAATACTTGAAATAGTACTTTTATGGATTTCGTCTCTTCAGTCTCTTGCTCGTCAAAAAATTTTGTTGGAGGCAGCTGTGCTCCGCGAAGAGCAACGGATACCGCTCAGTAGCAGATAAAGGAGATGTGCTTCGCAGGACTCTTTCGCACAATGACGACCTGCGCCTCGGATCGGAGGAGAACTTTTTGTCAAGTTTACTCAATCTCCGGACAGCTATGGCTGTTTCTACCTTGTTAGGTCTCATCAGCGGAGTTCACAGTGTGTGGCCGAACAGATCAGCAAGAATTAGTTTCAACCCTGTTACAGTGTTAGGTCTCATCAGGGGAGCTCAGAGTGTGTTGCCGAACAGATCAGCAAGAATTAATTTCGACCTTGGTAGGTCTCATCAGCGGAGCTCAGAGTGTGTTGCCGAACAGATCAGCAAGAATTAATTTCGACCTTGGTAGGTCTCATCAGCGGAGCTCAGAGTGTGTGGCCGAACAGATCAGCAAGAATTAATTTCAACCTTGTTAGGTCTCATCAGAGGAGCTCAGAGTGTGTGGCCGAACAGATCAGCAAGAATTAATTTCAACCTTGTTAGGTCTCATCAGAGGAGCTCAGAGTGTGTGGCCGAAAAGATTAGCAAGAATTAATTTCAACCCTGTACAAGGAAGGACATGGCACTCGAGAAGGTGAAGCTTAGGAGTCACATTGCCTAACTTGCATGCCAGAACCTCCGCTCTGCAGGTGGCCATGAATGTGTGGATGGCATCACCCAGAACCTGCCTTGTTGCTGTTGTAAAAACCAGCTTGCCGCTGAACAGCTTGCGACATGCCTGCATACTCTGTGAAGAGTCTCGAGTAGCAATCTCTCAAGGACTTTGCCTGGGCAAGCAGCTGAACCTCGCCGCTGTCCGCAGGTGTGCGGCTCTGCACGACTGTAAGGGGAACAGAAGTGAGGGCAGCAATGACATCCGGTTTCAACGCACGGTGTATGTGGTTGCCGACAAATGCTCCTGAGTGATATGCTTGCCGCTTTATTTGGTACTGTGGCAGTACTGCTTCCAAGGAAGTAACGCACGGGCCAGCTGCTTTTTTTAAAAATCTTTTACTGTTAATTTCTCATGCTCTTTTCGAGCCACATCACCTCTCATTCATCAAATTGAGTTCCTTTTCTTTCTCCTTCCATAGGAAGTGCAGATTTGATGCCACAGTCTGCAAGCCAGCAGCCACTACTTCCTGCTGCTGAATGTGCAGCGTCACACACTGCAGCTGCCTAAGAATGCTTTGTGCTTCTGACTGTAGGTGTAGTTGTTGCGTTGCTGTGTCGTGTACGTTCTTGTAGCGTCACAAACTGCAGCTGACTAAGAATGCTTTGTGCTTCTGACTGTAGGTGTAGTTGTTGTGTTGCTTTGTCGTGTACGTTCTTGTAGGCCTTGATAAGTGCTGTAAACGCTGCAGAGTCACCGTAAATCCAGGGATAAATCCCTAGATCAAGGTGGAGCACAGGAATACACACGTCTTGCAGCTCAACAGGAAGAATGGCTTTTCTAATCACGTTGTTGTACCGCTGTGCGTGCTGCAAGTTGGCACCTGCTGCAACGAACTCTGTATTTAACGTTCCGGCAGCAAGTCAGCAATTGCTTTGTATGGCGGTGATGCAATGTCGTACAGTTTCATCACCGCCATACAAAGCAATTGTTGCATCGTCTAAATGCAGACTGGATGAGGCTGGAGCTACATGCATATTCATATGCATGGTTTTTTGGTCATCACACAACACATTAATACTCAGCACAGATTCAATGGCTTTCGCATGATCTTTCACAAGGTGCTGAGTTCCACGCTAGTACTACACAACTGTTCACCGCCTAACCACCATACCAGCTGTAACTTTTCTTGGTGTTTTTCCATTTCAAATCCACTGAATAAATAACAATTTCCACTAAATGTTGCTAGAGATTTGGACCCAGCGGGGCCAACAAGGAATCAGCGGTGCCCCAGCAGTAACAAAAAACAGCTACACAGATACTCTTCTCCTCGGCAAAACTACCCTTCATGTGACGAAAACTCGTTGAGCACCTCAAGGAGGCAACAAACTTCGGTGACTAGAACGATCGAACGGCAACAACTTCAGAGACAAATTTCCATGAAGAATGGCTTTTCTCAGCGAAGGAAAGCTCAAATTCACTACTTTTTTCTTTGGCGAAGCATGGTCAGGATGTTGCGCAACTGTAGCCGCGAGGGCAGCTCGACGCGGTGATCAGAAGTGGTGCTTTGGAGACCCAACTGAGCAGAGATTGCGTTCAAAATACACCTCCTTGAGTACAAATTTTGAACGTTGAGAACGGGAAAGTTCCGGGAAGCGCCATCTCCTGTACAAAAACCAAGTGGGCCCGTTTTGTACTGTCGTAACAGCCGTGGCATATCCGATCCGGTGCACGGCATACAAAGCTAGCTTCTTCATTCACACTGCTCTCTCTATATTTGGACTCCGCCTTTGCCATGCATAGCAGATATCTGCGCCTGGCGAGGAATGCCGAGGATGCAGTTGGGCGATCACGTCATCATTCGAGGCGTTTTGAGAGTGGCATCTCACAAGCTCCAGGTTTGCAACTAACGTTACATGCAGTGCACTCCATACAAAGAACATAAAAGATGTGTGCAAGCCTTGCCTGATAGGCAACATGTTTTCACGATGACAGTTTATGGTGGTAGCCGAGATCACTGTTACCCGTACAGTGCGTCCTCGCCTTGTTCACGCTGCCATCGTCAACACATAAATGATGCGATTCACATGGCCTAAACAGGCGTCTTGCGGCTTGTGTTTCTGCATTCTACATGGGTAAAGTAATGACTTTGGACAAGGTGCCATGGAAACCATGGCGGGAAAAGAAGCATCTTGGGGAAAATCTGGCAAAACCGTGGCCATGGGCCTCAGGACATTGGCCATGGGAAATGGTACCGCCATACTTCCAAATGCGCCCGGCCGTGTGTAGGTCGACTTTTGTGTAAGTTGTACGAGTACGTCGCAGGATGCATTACAGACAATACGCTCATCCATGCAATCACACATGACAAACATGAAACATAAACTACTCAATATAGTACAAAATGTACTAGAAATTGCAGCAAAATAATAAATAAATAAAAATAAAAAAATTTCACGGTTCGCGTGAGACTCGGCTGGAAGCAAAAAATACTATTTTAAATTTTTTTTCCTTTTTACATTCCTGCCACAAAAGACATGGCAACACACGCGCCCACGGAAACCTGAGTGAAACGGTCACCTGTGGTTGCCTGATGATCTCAACATTTCCGCTGCCCCTGGTGAATGCCAGTTATCCCGTGAGTGTGAAACGGCTTTACCTTTTACAGCCTAAATTATCTCATTCTCCCAACAATGTCCAAGACACACCGTGGGACGTTACTGAAACCAGTATAGGGTCAGTTTTGGCCCACACCGTCCTGATTACCAAGAGAGCGGGTGGTATGCGGTCCATCATTGACCTGAAAAAAAAGCTAAGCAAGTTTGCCTTGGCACCCCATTTTAGGACGGCACATTTGCTCCTCTTCCTTCATTGCATTAGACAAGTTTGTGAAATCTCTGGACCTTTCTGATGTCTATTTTTACTTTCCCTGCAGCCAGAGATCTCAGATAGCCTCTCCGGTTTCAATGGAGAGGTGTCCTGTATGAATTCCAGTGCCTTCGTTAACGCTACGGATAGTATTCAGCTCCACTCTGTCTACTAAAGTCACGAAGACCGTGTTTGCGCAACTACGGGAGAGGCCATGTTATCTTCCTTTTTCAATCACTTTCTTGGAATTGGAAATCTATGTTTCATCAACTTGTATGCCAATGTAACATACCAACGAGAGAGACTATCAGACCCTGGTCTCAACTTACCACCGTGACATCTCTCATGTATTTGCGATCCGTCTCCACAATCTCGTTGAACAGGAGCCTGCGCATGAACCACATATAAAAGAAGTTACAGGTTGCGATTTTCGAGAAAACATGCGGCGTTCCTTGCTAAACACAATGGCTATTGGTCGAGAATACCTGTTGTACCACCTGGTCAGGACGAGCACTGTACGATATCCTGACTATTTCAAGAAGAACATGTAATCTTATGGACCTTCCCAAACCGGGATGAGTTCAGCTCACTCTGAATGCAAATACAGTAAAACCTGTGACTAACGACCACCCCGTGGGGCCAGAGAAAGTGGTCTTTAGTGGCAGGTGGTCCTTAGTTAGAGGTTTGCACCGCACAACCATAATGAATGTGAGACCGTCCGTGCCTGGCGAAGTGGTCTTTAGTTCCAGGCTGGTCGCTAGTCACGGTGGTCTTTAGTTACAGGTTTTACTGTACAGCGAAACCTGTATAAGGCGACCGCTCAAGAAACTGTCAAACTGTGATCACTGCACACAGGCGGTCACCTTATCCAGGGCCATTGGACTGGAAAACAACCCTTGGTCCTATTTTTAGTGATCCTCCGAGTCAGGTGGTCGCCTTATCAGAGTGATCGCCTTGACAGGGTTTACTGTACAAGCTTCAGCTGTCAACAGGAAGGGTTGAAATATCCCAGGTTGGAAAAGGACGACGGGTCAGTCACAACACGCGGTTTTCATTAGATCCGAGGCTAAACAAGGTCACGAATGCATCAGTCAGGCTGGCCGAATGCTACTGAAGTACAGGTGTACTTGGTGAAATCCGACCCAGAGCGCATGTTGGCGCCCTCAACTTGCATGACCCATGACGCCCTGGAAGTGGTATGAATGCGGCTGGACGCACACACACGTACAAGTACCGTGATGTTATCGGAACTGGTCCAGGGCGTCAGTTTTGCACTTTGGTTTGGACTTCAGTGAGTGCAACTGTAGTACTGGCAGAAGATCTTACCATGGCTGTGGCTTGGAGGCAAACAACACAGAAGTAGGGTGTACGTGTAGAGTCTGGTCTTCTCGTATTGATCTAGATGAGGAAGACAAACAGAATCATACAAGCAAAACTGATATCTGTGGCGCCCCTCTATCTTCACTACCAAATTCTTCAGCAGGTCCAGCTCCATTCCTCCGGATCCTTGTAACAAATGCGTTTAGTATCACCAACAGGATTGGTAACCTGCCGCATACAGTGTCCCAGAACGAGGTTGACATCGCTATTGTCACAGAAACAAAGTTAGGGAATGGCATTCTGGACTCGGATATTTCACTGCCTGGATACACTGTTGCTCGGAAGGACCGCAGCGAGAACGGGATGGTGCTGCCATCTGGGCTAAGTCTGAGCTCTCATTCACACACACCTCTCCCACCTGGAATGCTCTGCGCACGAGATTCTATGGGCGTCTGTCTCCACACAATACGGGAGTCACGTCATTATCGGTGCTGTCTACCGCCCAGGGTCATACACTGAGTCAGATGTGTCCCTGATTGATCATCTTGATGGTCTCCTTGATGGTATTCGCCGCCTAGGCACTAACATAATCTGGTCTGGGGACTTCAATGTCCACAACGAGCAGTGGCTTCGCAGTACAAAGACAACTGTGGATGGGGAAGCCTTGGAAGTAACTTAGTTTTGGTGTGCAACCCACCACCTCGACCAGCATATACATGTACACCATCCAACACGTACGTGGTGAAAACACGTTAGATTTAGAGCTTTCCGACTTAGTAGTATGCACAACACATACCTAAGACCACCTTCTCCAGACACTTACTTGTAACAGCCCGAAGCATGGTAGCGTGCAGCATTGGGGAAGAATCCTGCTACGACGCAACGCTGAACGGCCTCGGCATCGTCTGCATGGTAACAGGCCAATAAGCAAGAACAGTGCCACACCGTCAACCAAGTTGATACACTGCTAACACAAACACTATCTTGGCAAAGAATGCCTGCAAAGGCTATGTTGTGAAAGTTTCTAAGTTACAGCTCCAGAGGCACTTTAGTCCAACTGTTGTACCCCTCCCCCCCCCCCCCCTTGATTGTACACAGAAAGCCAGTGATTCTACAATGAATACTAGTACACTGAATAATGAATCAGGGTCTGAGGCGTGAGGTGGCCGAAAGCCAGTGGTTCTACAATGAATACAAGCTATGGTGGAGCAGGGCCTGGTACCTGAGATGACCGGTCTCCAAAGCCAGAGGTTTCTTTCAACACGTACTCTGCAACTGCCACAGAACTATCAGGACGCCTAGCAAAGAACTAATGAATGCGTTCAGAAGAAGCACTTTGATTCTCACCTCCGCTGGAGACCAGCTTGACTTTGCAGCGCCGCAGCAGCTTGCACAGCTGAGCGCGTATCTCGACGACTCTGCAAAGCACTGCGCACACAATAAACAAGAGCAAGCAAATACTGAAATCATCTTCTCTCCACCAATGTGCTGGCATCAAAGTTGATCAAAGGAAAGCAAATGACGCCACTGCAAATCCGGGTAGTAATTCTGAAGACCCAGCAACACAGCATGAGTCATTCACACCTCACCACCACCCTACACTGATAACACACTTAGAGCAACGGCAGCAATCCACCTACCTTTATGGTTCAAGAAATTCTGCTGGCACCAACGAGAGTTCTTCTGATACTAGAAAGCAAAGAAAATAAGGACAGCAAAGAAAAGATGAAATGCTGGTCTTGCAAAAAACTTGCAGCAAATATGCAATACGAAGGCGCAATGGTAATACATTGTACCGTGAAGGACTGCGAGAGCGCCCCAACTCGCGAGAGCGCCCCACCTTGATTGTACCACCAGGGAAAGGAAAATTGTATGACAAGAGTACAACTGAGTTTGTACAGTGTGAGAACCACAGCGCACTGCGGTCACAGTTAGCATGTTCTTGTGCGGATATCCAAGGTAAACTGCGTACGGATTGCCTACACAGCGTGTAACGTGTGTACACGATACGTGCCGTATGACCTACAGGCAGGACAACACGGCCACGAAAGGACGAGTGGGTGGGGCGCTCTCGTGGTACTTTACGGTCTGCTTCTAGCAACACTCTCTCAAAATCTCACTACAATGACATGCTGCGCAGCCTCTCTAGCAACAGGCAATCCCACAATATGTTCGCTGCTACAATCGGATTCACTGCAAACAAAATAGATTACATAGCCATTCGACAAGCTTGGTTCAGCTGCAAATACTAAGAAAACTTTAGGAGAGAGAGAGAGAGAGAGAGAGAGAGAGAGAGAGAGAGAGATAGAGAGAGAGAGAGAGAGAGAGAGAGAGAGAGAGAGAGAGAGAGAGAGAGAGAGAGAGAGAGAGAGAGAGAGAGAGACTGCAATTCCTGAAGAGATGATGTGAGTCCTCTCCAGGAAATAAAACAACATTTTACTTCACTACTCCCCATTGTCAGGATGAAGTTTCAGCCGAACACACGCTTTATGTGGCATAAGCTACTTTTAAAACAGCAGAAGCAACTCCGTGTACTTGGAAGTACATTCATATGCTAGTACAAACTCACCTGAAGAAAAGCATTGTAGACATTGAGCAGAGTCAAGTGATCGCCTTCTCGCGACGAGAATCTCAATTTGGCTTTGTCCTGTAGGCACAAGCACAGACAATACGGACTATTGAAACAGAATTGTCCTCACGAGGGCAGTGCTGGTGCAAACGTAAACACAGACCAACCAAGAGCACAGTGCAGTGTAGTGGAATGAGCTACTCAAGCATGTATACGTACTGGCTGAGTCTGCCCCAACTTTGTGTAATCCGATCTACTGAACAAACATGCACACAGAGATTTGACGCGAGTAGAGTACCCTGGCGAACGAAGGCTGCTCAACACCAGCCGGTGGAGCTTGCTAACACAGCACAGAGAAAGGAAACTGGTAAGAGCTTTGAGTGTCATGCTCCGAACGGTCATCCAGCAATGGCTACCGGATTATGGCTTAAAGCTAGAACCAGTGCCATGTCTCCCCAATACATGTACCCACTTACTGTAATAAAAACAACGAGTAAATCAAAGTTTGCCACACTGGTGTATGATAAACACCCCATACACTACGCAAATACTACTGTCGTAGACATGGAAATCCGATGGGGTGACCGTGGCCGGCGCGGCCCGTACTGCTTTCAGCACGTACCTGCACTGTAGTTCACGTCCACACTGTACAAATGGGTCAGCAGTGCTCGCGGCTGCAAGGCCAGCGCCCCGTGGCCGCTCGACTTCTCAACGGATTTCAGTGTCCGCTACAGCACACTACCCTACTGCGTGTGTACTGTTCATACCCACTAGTACTCAGTCACCAGGCGCGTGCCCCGTATGGGTTCCTGGGTGCCCGGAACCCTCCCCCCCCCCCCCCCCCCTATTTCGCTCAAAATGCAGGATTTTGCTTCATTTTTTGAAAATTTTCCCGGGGTGGCCCCCGGAACCCCCCACCCACCCTTGAAGGTCACCGGCGCACGCGCCTGGTCACTGCGCTAGCAAAGAACTCACCGCTTCCAGTCGGTTGCGTGGAGACTGCACAAAGACATTGTGGACTTGAAGCATGGCCGCAATGGTAACAGCCTCCTCCGAGCAGCCAAATGTCTCTACAGTGAAGCAGACGCAGGAAAGAATGCTTTGCCATCCTGAGAGATCATGTGAAGTTGTGGCACTCGAGACAAGGGCCGCTGATAGCACCAGTCGCTTCTGAACACAAGTAACACTAGAGGGAGTTCCATTGCAATGTCCTTGGTGGCATGCGTGATTCACAAATAACAATAATAATAAACACAGCTCGCATCGTCTCTGACCCTGTTAGACAGGAGCTGCGTTGACGCATCTGTCAACAGTGCCAAGCCAAGTCAGTCTATCTCCTGCAGCTTGGAGAGCGGTCTCCACGGAGCGGCCGAAATGTGTTTTAGCCCTGGGAGCGGAGGACCAAAGGACTATGTACCAAGCATGAGAACACGAAGCACTCAAAACAGAACTTCCATAATACTAGTAGACATAACCAACCTGAGGATAGAAGCATAGCCGAAAACATAGGACCAAGCGGAAACTCCGCCATCTGAACTCCCAGAGGATCTTCTAGCAAACCGCCACCACTGATTGCTGCGCAAGGAACACACACAAAGTTGCAAGCTTGCCGTTGTAACAGACACACGCGCACATTCTACAAACATTGCAATCTCACTTGATGATCATACCATGACTTGTGCTTATTTGTAGACTTTCAGTAGTAACTAAGGTCATGGCTCACTTCACAGATGGCATGTACTAGCATCATCTCCTCTGATTGGAGGTCGAGTCAGGTCCAATACACTGTAAATTGCAATGCAGCTAAGCCCGTGCCATTTTTGGTCAGCTATACAGAGGAGCCAAACATATGTTCCACGTTATTCCAGAACAAACAAAAATTCAGTCGATTCGGAAACACATTTCAGCTGCAGTTGGTTCCACTCGATGTCGAGGAAGATCTATTTCGGATTTCAGCTCAGGTAATACTGGCTACCAATGAAGTGACTGAACCCCTATTATTTTTGGGGTGGCGTGACGTGCATGGTGGGGATGGAAGCACGGGAACTAGAAGAGAGAGAACCCTTACATACATGGATACGGAACTGTGAGCTTCGTGCATAGGTTATGCACAAAATTGCAGGTCGAAAAGAAGCAAGGTCGAAACATTGGCCTACGTGGCCATACACACTGCTTCTATTTGTGACACTCTGGTACATGTATCATACTAGCGCGCATGCGCAAGAAACAAGGATGCATGTGACTATCTCCTACCTTTTAGCGCATAGAGCAGCTCTAATCCTCGCATCATGGCCTTGGCAGGAGGTGCCTACAAAAACACAACAAAGAAAGACAGGTACGTATCAAAAACGGATCGGAATGATATTCAGATGTACCGTTGCCATGGCAACCGCTTTAAATTCCAATCAAGGGTGAATATCACCATGGTGATTGCACGACTACTCCAAAAGATGAAAAATGCCCAGGCATGCACCAGCAACCCATCCCAAACAGAAGCATGCAATTTCATTGCAATAAATTCAGCAACAGTTGAAGACATGATTCCCTGTTGCCATGGTGATATAGCGGCACAACACGAAACACGTTTACTCATCGTCACAAGTGCAAATTCTCACCGAGGCAATGATTCTGCCACACGAATGAGCCTGATTGCCTTGTTGTCCTCGAAAGCATAGGTTTGTGTAACCACTACCACTGGGTGGCTGTAGGTATGAAATTCCACCATGATACATTTCATAACTTCAGATCCTTCGAGTTCAATGTGGAAATGACGAGTAGTGAGGGCACTGGCTTCAGTGAGACGTGTCACTCCCAATGTTACGCATGACACGCTGCCTCCCGATCCACATTCAACCAAAGGTGCTTGCACCATATTGAAGTAAAAGAGAGTGAGAATGTCTAGTGGAAGATTTCCCTTCCGAAACTTATCGCTCCATGATACAGAATGCACAAGGGAAAGTAAAATGAAAAAAATCGAAAAAAAGAAAATTTGGCAGCTGAATCTACACTGTACTTTTTCAAGCCCACGGCACCTACGGTTAAATCTGTGCACTTTGAATCACACCACGTACAGAGAGCCGGTTGCGGAATACTGTAAATCAACTAATTTTCGCTGGCGATTTAATTTCGCTGATTTCGCCGGTCAATGTCAATCGGCCAAAATTAATTGCCGGCCAAAATTTGTCACCAGAACCAAATCATATGCCGCCGGACTCTCTGTAAAACACTTCGTAAAGAAGACAGTGGTGTACAAACTATGCAGACCTTTGTACACACTACGCAGACCTTTGTACTACTATACATGTACGTCTAGTACATGTGCACACGAAACATCGATCACTTTTTCGGGCTCTTTCACACCCACGGCGAAAGTTTAGTGGCGGCGAAAAGTGTTTTTTGGAGACCGGCGAAAGTTTTTCACCGGCGAAAATTTGTAGATTTACAGTAATACAATGGTAGCAGCGGCCTACCACAAGGCAATTCAGAACACAGTTTGGATAGAGTCCACTCAAACATAGTAAAAAGGAGGAAGGGAAGATGTCAGAAGATTCATGACCTGCTTCACTTACGGAGACAAAATCGAAGCGCAGCACATTGTCAATTCCCATTGATTTTAGCTGCAACAAAGCAGGTGCTAGTTGAGTTCTGCACATGGGCAAACAGCATAGGAGAAAAAAACATAGGAAAGTGGCCATTTGAAGCACATACCAGTAATGCAAAGTAAAAATGGCACTTAATGCCATTGATTCTGAGAACCTGTGAACTGGAATGGCTGAAAACTGCTCCCAGGCTGCATACAAAAAGAGTTGCACCTGCTATGTTTTTCTTTGTGTTTTTTTTGTTAAAGGAGCAGCAGTTAAAATAGTATCAGTCGCATCAGCTGCAGTAGCACCAGCAACAGGAAATCACAAAGTACATGTAGAGCGGGCAACATACCGTTGCAACTCCGGCACAGCTGCGGGTGCAAGCTTGTGAAACTGTTCCTCTGCAAACAAAACACACACACACACACACACACACACACACACAAGTATGTAGGTCACAGTGCACTGAATATCAAGTTATCAACACCACTAACAGTGCAACTGGAAGTATCATGAAGTCAGAACACTTGTCTCTCCATCAAGGTATTACCGGTAAGTGCTGTGTAGTTGGAGAACACAAAGGACCGATTCCAAGGTGAAGTCCGCAAGGAGCTCTCGAGCAGGTTTCGCTATGTTTGGGGAACGCACTCAAGTCAAGTTTACCAATGAAACCTACTGGAAAGTGCTTAGAATGGGTACGAGGGCAGGGCTAGTCACCCTGAGATCTGCAGACAACAGTCGCCAAGGCCATATCTTGCTATTCGGATAATAGTGAATGCTCTTACAAACACAACTGTAGTTAAGAGAGTCGACAGAGGCAAGTGTAGAGCTTCCCTGGCTGTAAATAGATTCTTGTCTCCACAATTTTACATACATAATATATCAGTACGAGGGGCTGCGTGTGGATAATTTGAAGTTCGTCTGATGAGTGTTTATGAACACGAAACTCCGAGTTACGAGAAAGATGTTTGGTCTCTGTTGTTCTGCCTTGTGTAGTACGCTCTGCCCATTTTGAGGTATTGAGCACTATTTACAGCAAGGGCTCCAGACACTTTGTCTAATTTGAAGTTCCGGATATTTCGAAGTTGGGGACTGGTGATTCGAGGTTTGAATGATAGGGAGTCTACCGGCATTAGGACAGCACTAGTGCCGGTACATACCTGTGTACAAGCGGAACGCCTTGCCTGAGCGCACTCGACCTGCACGGCCTGCCCTCTGCTGTGCGGATGCTTGCGACACCGGGACAGTCACTAACGATTCTGAGACCAGAAGACCAACACACCGACAAGCAAGTTACATACACATACACACATGCATTTGTGCTCGGTGAAATCCGACCTCAACTTGCACGGCTTACACCAGTATACAGAGTATAGAGAGATGGGCTTGCACCTCCGCACCCAAACTGCTTACCAATATCGGTGCGAGGAGAGTACGCCTTGATCTTGACGTAACCACAGTCCACAACTGCAGCCAACACAGCACGCAGAGGAATAAAACAAAGTCAAATAAATGCTGACAAGAAAGAATGAAACATTGCCCCGGAAGGAACAAGCGAGAAGACATCTTACTGTAGACTATGCCATTGATGGTGATTGACGCTTCGGCGATGTTGGTTGCCACCACAATCTACAAGAACAAGACAGGAAGGAGCAGCACCGACAGAGCTATTTTCCACAGCTCTCTCTCTCTCTCTCCCTCCCTCCCTCCCTCCCTCCCTCCCTCCCTCCCTCTCTCTCTCTCTCTCTCTCTCTCTCTCTCTCTCTCTCTCTCTCTCCCCCCCCCCCCCCCCCGGCCTCCAATGCAAGTAGTAGCAGCAAACAACAACACTGCCAAAATTAATATTATTCAATGCTTACAGGCAATGCCATTTCACTGGCACGCCACATACTATGTACTTGATCCTGAAACCCATGCATACAAATACATTCACTAGCCCAATGACCTCAGCTGCTGTCAAAATCTTCAAACTGCCAGGCACAGCCCATCACCAAATACACGCACGTACGCGCGCACCCACCACACGCACGCACCCACCAAACACACGCACACACACACATGCACACACACATGCAAACACATGCACACACACACCATCGCATTCAGCTATTCTCACCTTCCTCTTGCCATGAGGTGTCCGACTGAATGCCTTCATCTGAAGAAGAGAGAGAGAAAAAACCCACAATTTCAGTGCACATCAGATGACACAAAATCAGTCACACATGAACAGTGAAACCAATATGGCCGACATCATGTGACCCATAAATTCAGGGGTCGTGTGCCGCCACTGCCGTGTGGGAACCAACATGGCTGCCCTGCATGGTCGTGTGATAGATGCGCAACAGCTTTATACCGAAAAGGGCTGAACAAAGCAGAAAGAGCACAGGTCATGTGACAGCAGGTCAGCACTGCACAGTACATGTACTCACTTGCTCTCCAGGTGGTAAGCCGCCGTACATGGGAACAACCAGCAGCTCATTGTCACCATCGGGCAGACTTTGAGCGCGCTCTCTGCATGCACAACACCATGACCAGCACCAAAGAGAGGGGAAAAGAACACTTCACAGAGGAACTCTCACAGGAACTGGCACAACACAACACAACACAACACAACACAACACAACAGAGAGAGAGAGAGAGAGAGAGAGAGAGAGAGAGAGAGAGAGAGAGAGAGAGAGAGAGAGAGAGAGAGAGAGAGAGAGAGAGAGAGAGAGAGAGAGAGAGAGAGAGAGAGAGAGAGAGAGAGAGAGAGAGAGAGAGAGAGAGAGAGAGAGAGAGAGAGAGAGAGAGAGAGAGAGAGAGAGAGAGAGAGAGAGAGAGAGAGAGAGAGAGAGAGAGAGAGAGCAGGATACTACATCTACTAGTAGACAACAAGAATAAGAGGATGAAAAAGTGTTTTTACTCCGAGTTTCACGCACTAAGCGATCATCAGAAAACAGTAATGAGAAAAACTGGACACTGGTTTACATTTTGGTACCCACAAAGAAAAGGCAGTGATACCAGTAGATACATGCTGGACAGGAACATACCTGATACGCCGCACTACATCCTCCACCTCATCCTAAGAAACACAACGAAAGACACCGGGAGTCACATTGCACGCCGCACAAGGGGGAAAAAACTACTAGATCGGAAAACCAGCCCATATACGGTAGCCAAGTATGTTGCTCTACAACTTATGCTCCAAATAGACCAAATCAGCTGGCTGGTATGAGCAGCAGGTTACATTAATGCATTGATTATTTACAGTAGGCCACGTACAGTGTAAGCGCATCCACGTGCATGGGCATATCTACCACTGAGTACTACTGCGTACATATAGATATCTACGGATCAATACAATAGTGGTCATCTTGTAATCCATGCATCAGGAGCTAAGCTGTGCGAGTAAAGCCTGGGTTCTAACTTCCAAGTGAGATTAAACCCGAGTCTAGGAAACCAGGCAGTTGATTAGGAATGCTAAGTGTGCCTGGCGTCAGGAAAATATGCATAGTCGCGTGTATTTCGTGCACTCTGTTTTGTGTGTTTGTTTGCTTGTTCTTAGTTTAGTCTAAACACCCAACACCACACATGTGTTCTCCCACCGACCTTGTTCACCACACCAGCAACACGATTCCAAGTTGCTGAAGGTATGGGCAAAAACTCCTTCATACATGTTTGTTTGTTTGTTTGCTTAGTAATGCTTACTAATTTGTTTATTGATGTTTAGTACTGTTTACATAAATTTGATCTGTGATCGTGTATCTGACAACAAATACAGTGTGGCGGCGCGGCGCGCCGCCAAGAGGGTCGGATTTCAGTTGCCAGCACTGTAAGTCACAAATCCCAGTACAGAAGGTTTCGGGCTCATAGGGAATAGCCCTGATAATAGTACAGGACCTAATGACGTACAGTAAAACCTGTGTTTGCCGGACACTGCATCACACGGAATCCTGTACTGTCAGGGCAAATCTTCCCGCACCAAAGTGCTGTGGAACGAACGTGCATCCCTGGATCAAGCGGAATCCTGCCATATCAGGACAGTTTCCGCTGCACCCAGGGCGTCCGGTTAGGGCATGTTTCACAGTACCGTATTTTCCGGAGTATAAGCCGCACTTTGAACACTCAAAATTCACCCCAAAAAGAAGGGGGTGCGGCTTATAATCAGATGATCAAATTAAGGCCACACCAAGTTAATTCTATGTTTCGCGTCGGATATTTTCTGGAAAAGGCACGCGGGCGGGCGGAAAAAAACCAAAAACAGAAGAAAAAACAAAACTCCATTCTATGTGTACTGAGCCATGTTGCACACAGAATACCACTACTAAACTGTCACTTCTACCGGTATCCAAAACGACAACAAGTCGTCACAGGCCAGCTGGCAGACTGGGCTGGAGCGATACAGAGATTTCATGGATGGCTCCTTCTGCATTTTGACATGAGTCGAGTGGGATCCCGCTCCATCACAATCGTGGAAAATCCCGAAGTCCTTGACACCTGGAATCTCTGCTCGCTTGGTGAGCAGGCCCTACGCCATCGCACGGCTTGAAAAAATGGAAATTTTCATCTCTCGCACCTTCTACGTACCATCGCCTGGAATGCAAGATTATCGAGAAGCTGATAACCTCTGATCTGCCATACTGGCTGGAGAATGTTCGCCAGAACAGCCATCGATTGGCTCGTCTAGGTTCTTTTTTTTCTTGTCAAGGATTCGAAAAGGTACGCGGGCGGGTGACGCGAAACATAGAAATA
The DNA here is from genome assembly GCF_964019385.1 of Sycon ciliatum. NCBI lineage: Eukaryota > Metazoa > Porifera > Calcarea > Leucosolenida > Sycettidae > Sycon > Sycon ciliatum. Next base: position 6,727,458 of record NC_088643.1, read on the forward strand.
ACTTGGTGTGGCCTAACGGTGATAAATAGGGGAGATGTCTGTATTTCGTGGCCAGAAATGGGGGTGAGGAAGGGGGGGGGGGGGGGGGGGTGCAGCTTATACTCCAGTGCAGCTTATACTCCAGTGCAGCTTATACTCCAGTGCAGCTTATACTCCAGTGCAGCTTATACTCCAGTGCAGCTTATACTCCAGTGCAGTTTATACTCCAGTACAGCTTATACTCCAGTGCAGCATATACTCCAGTGCAGCTTATACTCCAGTGCAGCTCATACTCCAGTGCAGCATCAAGGCTGTCACAGCTGGGGCGGCTGAGGCCGCCCCACTTTTTAGGCCGTTTTTTGTTTGTTTGTTTTTGTTTTGTTTTTGGAGCACACTCGACTCCATGATCGCAGCTCAGCCCAAACGTGGAAAATAATGAAGAATCCTTGTCCCCGATCGTGGTTTATTGCAGAATCAAAACACTACAGTCTTTCATTGCACACAACACACTGAAATGGCACCAAATGCCTGGAAATGCTTGCAAATTGGCTCCAATTTTTGGAATTTTTTCCCGTGGGAAGATAATGAAGAACCCATGTCCCCAATTGTAGCGTCTTCTTGGTTTGTTGCTGAATCAAAAAGTCTTTCATTTGTAGTTACACTGAAATGGCACCAAATGCCCGGAAATGCTTGCAATTGGCTTCAATTTTTGAAAATTTTCCCGGGGGACGACCCCCGGACCCCCCCCCCTTCCACGGCCGCCCCACCTCCAAAGTCGGTGCGACGGGCCTGAGCATATACTCCAGTGCAGCTCATACTCCAGTGCAGCATATACTCCAGTGCAGCTTATACTCCAGTGCAGCTTATACTCCAGTGCAGCTCATACTCCAGTGCAGCATATGTACTCCGGAAAACACGGTACATGTACTTACTTGACCTGTCAGGAACACGAGCACATCGCCAGGTCCCTGCTCCTTGTGTATGCCGTACACCGTTGTGACGGACGCCTTCACGTAGTCCGACGCAGGGCTGGAGAGGAACACGCGCCACCACACCAGCAACAGCAATACGCACAATGCACCTGATCAGACTCGGTGAGAAATGCAATGGCATAACCGTCTATCATAGACCAGGCTGCATGTACCTAGCTGCGACAATACGATCATTCCAGCCCATACGTAAGTCAGAATGAAACGCTGCTGCCTGATGATCGGTGAAATGCATGAAACTTTTAAGTTTCATACATTTCAGCGATAATTTTAAAAAGTTACAGCTGCACTGTCTTTCGCCTCTGTTGTGTGTGTGTGTGTGTGTGTGTGTGTGTGTGTGTGTGTGTGTGTGTGTGTGTGTGTGTGTGTGTGTGTGTGTGTGTAAATCAGAATAAATATAGGCAAGAGTAGATAAACAAGAGTGTGCAACTCCGGATCTCTTCTGCACAATCTGCAGATACCTCCGCCCGCGGTGGAATTTTTTGTTGACGTCACCTTTTTTCAGAAGAACGCACATTTCGCCCCAGAGCAGTGTGAGAGCACGTGCTGGGCACCGACTTTGTAATGGAAAGCCCGGCCAAGTGCACGAGGCAAACCTTTCCAAAAGACTCGCAGCGCGTGCGTCGTCGAAAAGATTACGTCAACAAAAAATTCCGCCGCGGGCCAACCCATCCCGGAGTTGCACACTCTTGTTTATCTACTCTTGATATAGGGGGACTACAGACTATGTACTCAGTACACAGGGCATCACAGACTACATGCACGCCAGCAATACATCATCTTCAATTCACTCAATTTTAGTGCTCTTCTTTAGGGGTGTCTACGAGTACTTCAGTAGTAGGGTACCCGTGCTACCCGTACTTTGATCGGGTAGTAGGGTAGCAATTTGCTCCTGAGAACCTGATCGGGTAGTTGGAGTACGGTGTTTGTACAACGGTCCATGCAAACAGCACGGCTAAGGGCTTACTGAACCCTTTCTATGGTGCGCAAGTGCACACTCACAGTACAAACTGTGTCAAAAAAATTACCCGATAGGGTACCAGTGCTACCTGGATAAAACTACCCGTTACCCGACCAAACGCCTACCCGTTGCAGCCCTACTCTTCTTTTTTTTGACTGATGTACAGACTTTCTGATCTCCCCGTGTATGATTTAATCATACCCCGGGGAGATCGGCAAGTCTGTACATCGGTCAAAAAAAAGAAGAGATACAGTAAAATCTGTCAAGGCGACCACCTGTCCTAGAAGACCACTGAAACCAGGAGCAAGGGATGCTATTTCCAGTCAAAATGACCCTGGATAAGGAGACCACCTGGTAACAGAGACCACATCTTGAAGGTCCATTAAGCGGTCGTCTTAGACAGGTTCTACTGTAGTAATAATGTAGACTGCTCTGACATGTGCACACACACAGTATTTTCACCTGCCCGCCCGATGGCCATGCTGGGTACACCTTCAGTACGATACCCCAGTGTCACTCACAACACGAGCAAGTACACGCAGACGCCACGGTGTCACTCAGTCACACGACCCAAGCCTACCTCTTCACATAGTGTGTATCCACGGGGTAGGTGCGACCTTCAACTGATAGTGCCGCGGCCGTGTCCGATCTGAAAAAAAAAACAAGCAAAACACACATAAAAACTCAGATGTTGAGCCTATACTAGTAATATGTAGAGAGAAAGGGACCTATAAGTTACTAGTTATGACTAACAGTCCACCAAGGTAACTTATAGGTCCTTTTCTCTTTACATAAAACAGACATAGACTTTTTTTGAAGTGTCAGCATAAGCCCATGCCACTGTGATGTGATACTTGAAAACAATACAACAACTGATCATGCATGGTGTGACTATAGTATAAAGGGTTAAACACCCATCAGAGTGTTGCCGGGGGCGACGCCGGCTTCACTGTACTTACGCCTTCTCTGGAGTTGTGTTGAAGTTGAAGAACTTGCGAAACAGCTACAAACAACACGGAAAGGACACATGGCCACACAAGCAGAAAACACCTGCTCAAGAGCCTTGGCAATAAGAGACCACCTGCTCTTAAAGGCAGGTGTTACAAATATTGGGGCGACTGCTAACACCTGTACGTATTCTAAATCAGGAATGCACCAATGGTCTGACCTTGCTTTGAGTAGCCCTTTCACAAGCTACTGCAGATTTGGTCAAAGCAGGGAGCAAGACAAGAAGTCCAAACAAACTGTTATATTATCATTGACTTAAGAGATTTACTGTCGTGTCTTGTATCAAAGCCTGCCTCCTATAGAAGCCTGTTTTGAATACAAGCATGATTTTCAAGACACACTGCCGGCACAAAAGCCTGGTTTTAGAGTTGACCTACATAGGAATACCTGATTCGAATAAAGCCCAGCCCGGACATCGGCATCAACAGGAATAAGCCCGACTTGAATACGCGACAGTACGGCAAGCAAATCAACAAATGCAGCACAAAGAGCGTGAGAATAAAATGGCAGTACCTCCGCATCTAGAGTGGCAGAGGAGACAATGAGCCTGAGCTCCGGCCGTCGCTTCAACACCTACACAGTAACAAGCGCAAAGCAAAG
>NC_088643.1:6735994-6805994 GCF_964019385.1 Sycon ciliatum
TGAGCACGATGTCCTTGGCCGTCTCTGCACTGATGTCTGCTGCGAGGACTGGCAGCTGATCCTGGTGAGTCGTCAGAATCTCAGACACCTCACACACATCAACGCTATGCGAATCAAGCGACATGCGTGACAGGTAATCAGCGTTGGCGTTGGCTTCAGTCGTCTTTACCATCACATCGTATTGATACGCTGATAGTGTTACAGCCCAACGCTGCAACCGCATGGCTGCGATTGAGGGGATGCCTCTCTTTGGACCGAAGATTACGGCAAGAGGGCGGTTGTCGGTCACCAGGTTGAAGTGCCGTCCATAGAGGTACAAGTGGAACTTGGTGACACCGAACACGATAGCAAGCGCTTCTCGTTCCAGTTGGCTATAATTGCGCTCGCTGGTTGTCAAAGAGCGGCTGGCGTATGCGATTGGTTGCTCCTGCCCTTCCGGCATCACATGGGACAAGACAGCGCCAATTCCTGTGCCTGATGCATCGCAGGTCAGACGTAGCGGTAGCGAAGGGCTATAATGAACTAGAACTGGTGGTGCACTCAGAGCTGACTTCAAAGCTCTGAAGGCTTGCTGCTGTGGCGCTTGCCATTTCCAGACGGTGTTACGCTTCTGGAGATCGTAGAGAGGCTGTGCGAGCGAAGCCAGGTTCTCAATGAACTGGCCATAATAATTCACCAGACCCAAGAATGACTTGAGCTCCGTGACATTCGTCGGTGCACGTGCGTTCTGAACCGCTTGCACTTTCTCATCGGTGGCGTGTAGACCCGACGCGTCAATTTTGAAGCCGAGGTACTGGACTGAGTCGGAGAAGAACATGCATTTCGATTTCTTTAGCTTCAGACCAGCTTGCAACAGAATCGACAACACCGTGTTCAGACGTTCCAGCAGTAGTCTGCGAGTGGGTGCAGCAATCAGGATGTCGTCCAGGTACTTGGACACGCCTTCCAAGCCAACCAGGAGCTTGTCCATGATTCCTTGGAACACCGCTGGAGCCGATGCAACACCGTAGGGCAGACGATTGAACTGGTACAGGCCCTTGTGCGTGTTGATGGTAGTCATCTTCTGGGACGCCTCATCCAACGGCACTTGCAGATACGCCTGCGACAAATCCAGCTTCGCAAAATATTTGCAGCCATTCAGGGAGCTGAAGATGTCCTGCGCTGTCGGCAGTGGGTACTGGTCCACTCGTAGTTGGGGATTCACAGTGACCTTGTAGTCACCGCAGAGACGAACTGAGCCATCAGGCTTTGGAACAGCCACTACTGGTGTTGCCCACTCGCTGTGCTTGACAGGCTCTATAATGTGCTGCTGCTCCATCTTCCTGAGCTGCTCCTCAACCAAGGGCTTGACAGCTAACGGCACTGAATAGGGACGCCTGAATACCGGTCGTGCGTCCTCTTTCAGATGCAAGGTAGATGCGCCTGTTCGCAGCTCACCAACGAGGCCGTCAAACAAGGTCGCATTGTCAGCAACTATCCGCTCCAAATCGGGTCCATCCGTAGGTTCGTCAACCCCAAACACGGATGACCAGTCGAGTCGGACGTGCGGCAACCAATTTCTTCCGAGCAGTGTAGCACCCTCGCCTTCAACAATGAGCAGTGGCAATGGCGTTGTACGGCCATCATAGCATACCTCCACTGTGGTTTGACCCAACACATTGATTTCATCACCTGTGTACGAGCGCAGCTTGATGTTAGCCGGTTCGAGTTGTTTGTCACTGGTACGGTCCCACGTCTCACGTGACATAAGGCTCACTGCAGCTCCAGTGTCGAGCACCATTGTCGTTTCCACCCCGTCTAACATCACATTCACAGTTAGCTTGGGACGGGACTCTACGGAGTACACATCACCAACTTCATGCTCCTCACATACAAAATTGGTTTGGTGTTGGTCGCCCTTTTTCGTACGACACACCTTCTCGAGGTGCCCACGCTTGTGGCAGTAGTGGCACTCGGAAGCCTTGAAGCGACACTGTGAAGGAGCATGGTCCTTATTGCCACAGCGATAACAAGGCGCAGCCCCGTCAGTAGTGCTGCTAGCGCTGGCTCCGGACTTGCCTCGCTGTCTAGGTGCAGGTGGCTGTCTCTTGTGCCAAACGGCATGGACATCGCTGGACTCGGAGGTAGATCTACCCGCGGCCATCAAGCGCGCAGCCTCGCGATCGACCACCTCCTGAGCTGCAGCCGTTTTCAGAGCAGTCTCCAAAGTGAGGGCATCGATGGTCAGCAATTTTTTACAAACGACAGCGTCTCGTATGCCACAGACGAACCTGTCGCGGATGGCATCTTCCAGACCATTGCCGAAGTCACAGGTCTTTGCCAAACGTCGTAGCTCAGCGGCATAGTCATGATAACTCTCACTTGCCTGCTGGCTGCGGCTCCAAAATTTGTAGCGTTCCGCAATTGTCAGACGCTTAGGGGAGAAGTGTGCAGTCAGAGTCTGTCGCAGCTCTGAGAGGGACTTGTCATCCAGTGTTGCTGGTGCGATCAGCGTCACTAGCAACCTGAAAACACTTTCTCCTACAACTGTCAAGAATACAGATTTCTTCCGCCCGTCCTCAATTTTATTCGCTTTGTAGAATTGATCCAGCCTGGCCAGATAAGACTCCCAGTCATCAGCATCCGTAGATGTGAAGGGGCCCAGGTTTCCGAGCAGCGCCATGATCCGATCTTCGTCGCCACTTGTTATATCGGGTTCAGCAAAGCACAATCACAGGGTCGGAGAAAACTACCATTACAAGTACATCTGGAAGAACAGTCCGTAAGCAAGCAAAGCGCGGGAAAAGAACACCGCTCCACTAGAAGTTATGCAGATTCAGAGACCGCGCATGCGGACTGGTGTACACACAATAATGATGTCATGCAACTACACATACACTACACAGCCAATTACACACTAATTACTTGCCACCAACCTTGAAAATCGGCAGACGCTGGCGTTGCTGTGTGATTGACAATGCATGATTGGGGTTGTAGATGACAGACTGCTTCGCTACATCCTCGTCGGTCGTTCGCTCAAACTGTAGATTGCTCTGAGGGCCATCGGTACCTAGCAACACATAAACACACACCCACACCCACACACACACACGCACACACGCACACCAGTCATGGATCTGTTGCAACTTCCTCCTTTCGCATAAACAAAATCCCAAGTGACCCACATAAAGACGTGCCTGTGATCTGCAGGACCGCACTTCGATGTACGCTTCCTCAATCCGTTGCCATAAGCTATAAAGTGCAATACTTCCACCAGTCGGCTCGGCGATCAATCATTTGGGCTCAATGCAGTACGCTATACTCCTCCAAACTACATGAAGTATATTGAGTTTAAAATAATAGCCACATGCAGTACAACCATTCAGCAAACTACATTGTAGTCTGTCAATTACTGAAACGCATTGCACATTGTACATGTATAATGTATCCATAATTAATTTTATACTGTATTGCTGTTGTTTTCAAGTCTCTCTTTTTCAGCCTCTTGTTTCCGAGTTCTACAATGAAAAAATTAAAATGTGAAAGTGATCTCTATTGCGTAAGATATTAGTATGTGCCCATATCCAGGTTTGAGCCATTTACAAACATGAGGATTCAGGTACTGTGTATGCATAAGGCCTGACAAAACTTGTCTCGAAAAAATGACAGAAAACCACCCAAGAAAATACTCACCTGGCTTCCAAAACCGAGGCTTCAGAGACATGGATGATCACTACATGTACGTAGAATAGTACCGAAGACATGCAGCAGAGAACTAACAATCCATTGATTCGACTGACTAGAGAATCTGATAATACATTTAGGTCATTTAGGAGAGTATTCACTGCATGCATCGCATTGATATTGCCATTTTTTGTATTATTTGGACGGCGCCGCGCCGCCGCCGCGACTTGCTAAACTGGCATTACGTCATTATGTCGTAATTATTCGCGCCATTCGCAAGTTTTATGCGCATGCTCGCGTCAAAAATCGTTGCTGGCGGGTAGTTTGAAAATCCCAAAATGGGCTTGAGTTGATGGCATTGTTTGAGTAAGAGGAGTGAAAATGCCGAAGAGAAAAACTAGGGCCGCTCCTTCCCGAAAGGCAGCGCCGAAGATCGGCGAGCCCAGCAACGATGAGGCGAAGCAGGATAAGGATGACAGGGCAGAGGCCATTGCCATCTATAAAGAGGAATTCGAACAAGAGCGTGAGTGACACCTCACTGGATAGCCACAGTAACGATTTTAGCGACTTACGTCAGTGCTGTATCATGACGTTGCTTGTTCCCTATGTAGTGAAAGTACGGGAGAAGAAGCTGGAGAAGGAGCTAAAGGAGTTGACCAAATCACTGAAAGCTGCCCATCGGACTACCCTAATTTCCCTTCCATCGGTTGGTTGATCACTTGATTGCTTCTTTGGGGAAACTGCTTCATACAATGTACTTGTACAGTATTTGCAATGCACCTGAGCATGACATCAGGTATGCCGGAGCTGTGACATCATGGGTCATCACAACTTTCCTAGTGTTAACATAGTGTGGGAGGTTATATCAATGGTATGGGGTACGCCGCAGTGGTGAATACTCCGCTGAGGATACAGCAGATGTGGGATACTGTTTGTCATCTGCTGATCGCTGTCTGCTTGGCCATGAGACCCAGGATAAACGGAACCAGCTTTTGATTGGTCCGGCCATACCCTAGCCTTTCATACAGTTTGTGTATGATATGGAGGGTATACACATGACCTCCTCAGCAGTAAACACACGTTGGTGGCCAAAAAGTTGGTCCGGCCATGGCCTGGCCAACCAGACCGGTTCCACCGGATCTGAGACTGCAACACAAACCATAGCGTACATATTCGCGTTGTGAATCAGCTCACAACCTACTGCAGTTGTTGCAACCTGTATCTCTCAGTCAAGGTCAGGCATGCTTAGCTTGACTTGGTTTGTGCACGGGATATGCAGAGGGAAGATACGCATGCTATGCTCAAGCCATAGCCGTGATAGTTGTAGCGAACATACAGGGGTCGCTGTCCTGAAACTGGGCATTCACAACAACATTTTTACAGTTCCACTCGTCTGGACCGGCATGGCTGTAACACTCCCCTCCGGAGTTGGCAGTGGGCATCGATCCAGCCTAGTGTTCTGACCGTGGTAGATCTACCCAGGGTTTCAGGGGAATCACCTACACCTGGAAGCATACAATCCCACCTGTACAGCAATGAACACAATACATAACATGGTTGAGCTCACAAAGTATACGCCGTAGAACCTGCTCGCGGAATTTGCTGTGTCCGCTCTTGCTGTATTGGCAGCAAATAGACATCACATTCCGATTCAGGATACTGCACAGTCGCCAGGAGTGTGCCTCAGCAGACATATCATTGGTTATGCCCTGGCTGGCTACTTCACAATCACAGTAGATTTTGCCGATTGCTAACTATGTATGTTCTTCTGTTTTGTTCTTGTCATGTTGCAGTTTGTTCAGAAAATGACCGTCGCTGAGTTTGTTGGTGAGTGGTATGATTGTGAATGGTTTTACCGAACAATACTGTAAAACATGTAATTTTAGGTGCATTACAATTTCGGTGCCAGGGACCTGCCAGGTTTCAGGTGTAATTTAGAATTAGGTGACCAGCGTTCCCTTCACATACAGTGAATTCCTTAGTCCCTTTTAGGTGTAATTTAAATTTGGGTGCCTGGCGTCTCCACCGAAATCACCGAAATGAAAGTTACACCGAAAATTACATGTTTTACAGTACCATCAGCACTTAAATTCCGCATTGCATCCCCAATAATTCCCCATGCTGCCACTGTACTGAACTGTTGTCACTACTGTTTTTACTTGGTTAGTAGTAGTACCCTTCCCATTGGTATTTCGAAGGGTCTTATTAGTCTCTGATGGTCTTATTACCCGACGATGGCCAAGTGCCGAAACGTTGTCGATTAACGGAACTGGTTCGGATGTGCAGCGCTATGGGAATAGGTGTGTCCACCGGAATTCCTTTCAGAGATGAAGCTGCAGGAAGCCTCAGCCCTTCTTCAGACTATTTCGAAGGGATTGCTTCTAATACCACCGGCATGTTGCTAACTCATGCTGTTTACTGTGTTTGCGTTTTCGTTGTTTAGCTTTTGGCGGTGACGTCGATGCAGCTGCTAAGGTACAGTGGGCAGGAACACACACACTGTGTTTCAATAGCATTAGGGAAGTTCCGGAGTACGATTTTTCGTGGCAAAATCCGTAGAGGCGCTACAGATTTTTTATACGTCGTTTTCGAGCAGTGAAATGTTCCGGAGTACGGAACTGATGTGTTTGCCGTCATTGCCTAGGTTACGATCACAAACATGTCACATTCCCGCGCTATGCCTTTTTATTTTGAAAATTTGTACCGAAATCAAAACTTCCCGCGGAAAATCGATGTTTCTCGTACCGAATTTGTACACGAAAAATCTTTCTGCACCCGGTGACGCAAAATCTCCATACGAAACATGGTTCGTGTGAAAGCCAGTCCACACGGATTCTCCGTGCCGAAAAATCGTATGGAGCACGCCTGGAAAAAATCCGTAGCGCCCATACGGATTTTGGCACGGAAAATCGTACCCCGGAACCTCTCTAATGTCAGTCTCTGTGTGATGTGTGTGCGTGTGTGTTTGCCATCCATGTGCGCTTCACTAATGGAAAGATGTCGGGATGCTTGTGCACTCTTGAGCGCGCGTGATTATGGCGTTTCTTGCATTCTGGCTTGCTCTGCAGGCTCATGTGGAGAACTCTGTGGCTGAGCCCGTGATGCCCATCACTAAGTCTACATCGTCAACGTCTGCATCTGGGTATGTTTCAGTATCTGATTTTCATGATGCCATGTACCGTAAAAGCCCCTGTATACGCCCACTCGAAATTACCCCCACCCTCCGTGTACACGCCCGGTCAGGGGAAGTCAACACTTTTGTTTCAAAATAGCGCCCATGCCCATGTATACGCCCAGGTATACCGGCAACACCAGTACATGTACAGGTACTGATACCCAATACTTACTGCTCCCTATTCCAAGTATACATGGATGTGGCAAATGGGATCGAGGCCTTTGGCCTCTGGTTGGTGGATCTGATCTATCCTCCCCCACCGTTTAGGAGCCGCATCTGACGCCTGATCATGGGGTGGCGGCGTCCCACGGAAGCGGAAAGGTGTTTCTTGACCAGGGAGTAGTACGACTCCTTGTTCTTGACCTGCCCGGTACGCGAATCCCGTCGAATTTATTTATTTTTTATTATTCCAAGTATACGCCTGGTTCCAAAATAACGCCCGTGCCCTTGTATACGCCCAGGAAATCGAGGCTGCTATTCTATACGCCCGGGGCCTATACACGGGCTTTTACGGTATATCTGCAATCAATACTGTACGTTGAGTAATATGGTGGTGAACACACACCTGGCAATATGGCGGTATATACACGTCTGCCCATACTGCACTTGAGCCAACTACTTCCGAAGGATTGGACCCAACAGAAAAATAGAACACGTTCCCACGGTTTGCAATGGCATGGATCGACACTTGTTTTAGGTATGTTCTGTATGACACTTATCCTGTGTTCCTCTGTCTTTTCCCCACTGCAGGTTGACAGATGAACCACTATCTGATGGTAAGGTGTAACTTAATATCCAAGGATTGAAAGTTTAGCTCTGCCTTCTCAATCCAATGTTGACAGCATGCATTTTTTAACCGTAAACTCCAACGCAGGCACCTACACATGTATAACTTCTCCGACTCCCAAGCCATCTCTTTATTGCGAATAATTGACAGTTCTGCATGCATTGTGCATTGATTACACCTTCTTCTTTTTTGCAACGGCTGAATGCTGCTGCTTACCTTCTCCTGGCTGTCAGTTATTCACAGTCAAGAAGCCAGTTGGGAGATGAAGAAGTCATAAAAATTGATTACAAGGACCATAAGCAAACGGCATAATTTTCAGGAGCTGATTTGTCCCATTCATGCACACTGCGAAAGTGGTCCCTGGATGTTCGCTTGTCCAGCAGAAAATCTGTCCCAGGAATGGTGTGTTTATTATCCATGGACCATGGACCTACTTGGGAGCTGTAGCTGCTCGTGATGTCTGTATCCAGCGTGATCCGCTTCTGGATTACTTGTGTCTCATTTCAGTCTGGTGTGCTTTGTGTGGATTGTGACTCTGCAGTGACCAATCGCCAAATGCCTGCACCGCCCGCGTGCGTGGTAAGTCACTAGCAATGTAGAATGTGCCACAGACGGAAGGCACTGCTGACTGACTGCGAGTAGGGGGCGATCAGAGTTGATTTTTACTGTTATGCTTCCAATAGCAGGCCAAATGTAGTGCTGAACGCTTCTTTTTGTACATGGATTCAATTGGATTGTGAGCAGTATCTGTAGGAGATACTGCAGATGAAGAATGTACCACAGCTGGTATGCACAGCCCTATTCGTTCAGAACTAAGCTTACGCGTGGAATTGCCGAACAAAAGACACAAGGTTCAATTCCATAATTATGACAACTTCTACATGTTAGTGGGATGCTGTTCTGCAGATGTTCTTGAGCACAATGTTCTGCTGTGCGTGATCTCCTGCAACTCCAGGATGGCGGCGGTGTGTCGAGCTCCATGGAAACGCCAATGGAGACGAGCAGGACAAGAGCAAAGCGGGTATGTGTCTGTGCCAATGCCCAAGCTCTGCTGTTATACTGATCCTGCTCCCAGTACTGTATTTTCCTGTTTGTTATAAGTCGACCCCGGGCAATTTATGACAGCAAATAGTTACGTGTTTGAGCAGGAAAAGATCATGACGTGTGAGATAGTGAAGTCATCGGTGAACCAAAGCGGTGCCCATGCTCTCCTGGTCTACTGACCCTGCTCCCAGTACCATGCTTTCCTGCTTGTTATAAGGAGACCCCGAGAAATTTATGACAGAAAGTAGACGCATTTGAGCAGGACCAATTATGTCGTGTGAGATAATGTCATAGATGAGCCAAAGGGTTCCGGGACAAATGCATGGTGCAGCTCCACCCGCCTTTATCCCTTCCTTTGCTGTGCTGAATGACTTTCTTCCCGTGTGTCTGTCTCTCCTGCTCAGAAACGAGTCGCCACGGAGACCGAAACTACCAATCGGGCAACAACGACAACACGGTAAAGACTCGTTCACACACGCTACACAGAATCCAGTACAGTAGAGCATTGACTATCCGAACCCTTCTCGGCAGACGCCATTCAGAGGCGAAAGGGTTCGGATAATCGATGCTCAACTGCGCTAGATTATGTATGCAGCTTGTCTGTTCGGATGAGGGAAATGTTCGGATTCAGTATATGACTCGTCAAGAGTACATAACCCCCCAGAGTGTGCAACTCCACTATGGGTGCTGTCCCGACAGAATTTCAAGTTGACGTCATTTTGATGATGCAATGCGCACTGTACACGGATTATCAGACGAATCCGGAACCTGTGGTTGACCGAAGCCGATCGATCCTGTACAAATTATTACAAAGAAAAACGTGTGATGCGTTGACACCCGTTCACATGTTGTAAATCACTGGTGCAAGGAGCATTGCGTCATAAATAATGACGTCAACTTGAAATTCTGTCGGGACAGCAGGGTATGTGGGAGTTGCACACTCTGGGGGGGGTTATGTACTCTTGGACTCGTGCATGGACGTGAAAATGTTTCATCATCGGAAAAATGCTCCATCATGATCCTGTACTAGTAGTTCTAGCATGCATTGACGGACATGCCAGCAGTGTGACTGTGTCCCAGCCATTCCAGATAGACGATGTCTGGATAACGGATGCTCTGCTGTGCAACTCTCTCCTAAGATGCCGGATTGACCTCCAGCATTCACATGTGCTCCTGAAGCTGCTTACAAAGCAGTGCACACTGTCTCTACTGGCGGCCACGGCCAAAGAGTCAAGAAAAATCTTCATTTTCACAACATTGCATTCCTATGTACATGTACTTGTGCGTCTTTCGTATTCTTCCTTCCGATTAGGAGGACAACGCGGCAAGCGACGCTGGACATCGGCGACACTCCGGCACCTACTGCGCCCACTCCTGCTTTCGACTCTCGGTAAGCTGAGCACTTGGCCCTTGGTTCATGCTAGAACGTTGTAGCAATTGTAAGCTGTCAAGTTCCAGACGTCATTGTGGCACATTAAAATGGTTTCTCTTGGCGATTTCAAACAGTATCCAATATTGTTACTGAGGTCAAACTGTGTGCCGGTGGTCAGTTTCTCGTCACTGCAACAACATGTGAGCCTGGCCTGAGTCGGTTGCACCCTTCAGGTGTAGCTTTTACACTTCCGAATGCTTGCGTCAAACTTGGTTTTTGCTAGCACCCTTAGTTTGGGCAGTTGGCATAGGTACTTGCACAGAGTTCCATGGTTTTCCGGCTTTCAATATCTTTGTGCCCTCACTATCTCTCTCTTTCTCCTATCTCCTATCTCTGGATAGACTTCCCGGTCTCCGACAAGGCACCGGTCGGACGCGGGCGAAGACAAAGCGCGGTGTTACGATCACGGTCAATCCAGACAGTCGCGACGACGTCATGTCCTTGCTCGACGTGGCCACCGACTGCATACCGGACATTGTTGAAGATGATGCAATGATGGAGAAGTGTCGTGACCTTCAGGTAATGCAGGGCTCTAGCCAAAGGGGGGGGGGGTAATGTCCCTGTAACGTCCATGTCTCCTACATTGTAGCTTTCCACTCTCGTACATCCTCTTTTACGGGCATAAGCAACACAATGATGAGAAATCAGGAGATAATAACACACAAGTGTGGAAAATATGTCTCATGAGAGTGGCAAGAGTTTTACACTAAGACACAGCTGGTTTAGATGCGGCTTTCAATCACCGCCAGCTCCCTGAGCTCGTTAGTAGCGACTGTTTGATGTGGATTCCTAACCTGACCAAGAGTATGCAACTGTCATTACGGGTCAGTGTGTGTGGTGCGCTGCTCATTAGTCAACTGCATCACACCCTGTACTCACTCAAACCCATAACCTCTCGTACCAGCACACCCGTTTTCGCCTGATCCATTCAAGTGCCGACACGACCTCTAATAAATTCTAGGTGCACGAACTTCAGTTCTGAACAAGGTTAGTTTCAAACCAGAGGGAAAGTATGGAGTTTGATTCTCACTCAGTCACAGTGCCTGGATGTATATGCATGATATACTTCAAAGTAATGACGACGGTTCATCAAGCCCAAATAAAAGAGATCACAGCTTCATACTATTGGTTACGTACTGTGCATGTACTCGTGTCATGACAAACACGCAATAGCTCCGTATACTGGAAAGCAAGAGATTCTACTACCACATGTTGTACTGATGTCCTTGCTAACAGGTGTGCTGCTCTGTGATGCTTCCGCTTGTGCATTCCCCATCTGCATGCAGGCTCGCCTAACAATGGTGCTCAGCTCTCGGAACGCATAGCCAGCGGCACACAAGTCTTCGCTTCACACAAACTAACCAGTCACAAAAGATTTACGCATGCCCCTCGATCAATTCATAAAAATTAAATCGAAAACATTGCGTCCCACATTTCATTTTATGTGGTGTAGGTACATAGCCAGATTTTCCTTTGCTGCGTTGTATAACTGCATCCTGTATCTGCTCGCAAACTTGATATGGCGCCGTTCGAACAGGCTACGGCGAGCTTCCCCCAGTCTGTTCCGACTGACATGACACTACTCTCATATCATTCTTGTCTGTACCTAGGCTAGCCTTCTAGGCTCTATCAATCATTAGTGAGGATTCTTTTTTGTAGGCACGCCATCTACCTGGACCCTCTCCGCAAGCACACTTTAGCACAGTCACCAGTCATTTCTTCTTTCACTTGTATTCTTTCTGCATCGACTATACAATAATAATACTTTTATAGTCTCAACATTTTAGTCCAACCGTGAACTTCATTCCGTAAAATTTGCTATTAGCACGTGCATTGCTTTAGGACGAGCCATCATGAGTCAATTGTACTGTCCTCTCCGAATGCTTGTGTCGATCACTTTGAGTTCGCTTCCGTGCTCATCCATCTTCTTCTAGTACGTCTGTACATGCATAGTGCTCCGTCCGCTGAATCATTGCTCTGAATGAAGGAGTAGTAAAATACCTACTCCCTGCTCAATGGTTCGTATTTTTACAACTCAAGAACTGAATGGCCAACTGAAAGTCTTGATACGGTCGGGTGTGCTCGGTCATGATGCGAACGAGTCCTGTATGGAGCGCGGACTGCCGAGCGATCCCAGCGTGCCGTTGCTGTCACTCCTGTTGGCTGACGGTGGTGACCGCAGTGATGATGTAGCCAGGGCGGTGAACTGCTGGAGAAGTCTCTGCAGCAACGGGGACAGTTTCAAGAAGTACAACATAATTGTTTTTTTGTTGGCTGGTCTATCATCACCATTGCAAACCCAGAAGTATTCCTACACGAAAGATTTCTTAATCTGAGGCCGTGATTGTTTGGTCGGATCCAGATCCACTGGATCTGCAGTTTTTTTAGTGATCGATTGGTTGAATCCGTATCCAGATCCTTCGGATTTGGATCAAGTCAACCCTGCCCCAGGAGCACAGTCCGTGCGCCAAGGGGTACTCAAGGGCTGATTTTATTTGCAACCGCGGGAAACGAAGTCACCAAGACGCCTTCATTTGAGGCTTTTGGAATTGGAGAATTTATTGAATTTAGGTATGGCTCTCGTCCCTTCTAGAGAACTAACCAAGACCCTGTGGGGGCAGAAGGAGACTTCTTTGGCTCCGTGAATACACTAGCTATGCGGTGGTCTAGTTAGTTTGAGTGTGTGGTTCGTATTCAAAGTGTTCCAAGCCGCAGTTCACTCGAAGGTCATCGTGGATACGTCTGCACTTGAAAATCAAGGCTGGAAAGGACTGCCTGGTGTGTCCGAACGGTATGTTTTGCACTGAAGGCATTTTTTGTATGAATTGTTGAAAGTGTCTACTTGTTCGAAATGCAAAAGACATGGTCGTAGATCCTTGGCCCACAACACCCCACTAAATAAACTATGACCTGTCGTGAAATTATGTGAAATTGATCAACACAATCATACACAAATTATCCTATGGCAAAGTACTGCAAATGCAAATAATAGCATCCCTTTACCTAGGTCATGTTTGTAGGGCCTTATGCCACATCTTTGCATGATTTCCTCATGCAAATCGTGTGCCTAGCTTCGAAAACACATTGCGCTAAGTGCCGAATATATACCTGTGAATCAGAACAACAGCACTCACTATTGCTTTCATGAGTGGTAATGGTCAGCTGAAAGGAAACTTCTATCCATCAACTCATAAGTAAAGTAATGACTAATCTCCTTGCTGCGCATGTGGTTCCTTCGTATTTACATGTACCGTAAAGTACCGCCAGAGCGCCCCACCATCTCGTCCTTTCGGGGTCGTATTGTGGGGGTGGTCTCCGGTCTGTAGGTTATACGACACGATTTTTGTACACATATTGCACGTTCTGCAGACAATCTGTGCCTTCGAGCGGACACGAGCTCCACACAAAAACCTGCTTAGTGTGACCTTAGTACACTAAGTTGCTCACACCGTACGAACTTCGTTGCACTCTGCCACACGATTTTCCTTTCCCTGGCTGTATTATATAAATCTGTCGCAGCAAAATCAAGGTGGGGCGCTCTCGCGGTACTTTACGGTATGTGCGCCTCTCTGTGTTCGGTGAATGATTTTGAATATTTGCGCACGACTTCAGGATAGTGCACATTGTATGCATGTACCTGCATATGTAATCCTTTCATGATTTAAAAATTAGGAGCCGTGCTTCTCATCACCGTGGACAAGTAAATGTCGGCCAATTACGTAGCGTTTGGAGATTTGCACAAGTACAGTTGCGTGTCGATTATGCGGCAACCGCGGAATAAAATGAATATTCTGGACGACTGAAGCTACAAAGCCATCTTGTGTTAACTTAACAGATAAAAAAGACAGTACTTCGAAGTACCTGTATTTATCACTAGTATTACCCTGAGACAGTCGTGCTCATCTCTAGAGACTGGCTTGTATTTAACTCTACGTAATGGCAACTTTCATGATGCTGACTGTCTACATTTACTTGAAGTAGGACTATAAATACTAAATATAAGGTCTATAAGCTGTCAGTGCGGTGCTGTTGGATACCCGACATGCCATGTGACTGACCGCCCGATACTAGTAAACGACATGCGATTGTACCGGTCACAGTGTAGCTGGGTTTTCACGAAAATTTGAAACTTATACGATTGTGAGAAAAGTTCAGAAACCACACTTACACATACACACGCACGCACACACACACACACACACACATGCGCGCACCCGCGCGTGTGCACACACACACACACCTGTCCTGTTCTGTTGAGCCACTACCACAACTTAGCACAAGGATCGCATCGGCCCCAAAGGGGCAGTAGAGCGAAAGTGAGAGGTGTTGGCTTCGAGTTCACCTATCTCTACGGTGAACGCAACCTCGATCGAAAGTCATGCCAAACGGATTTATCTACCACACGCGCGCGCGTGCGCGTATACAAAACGGAGGAAGGATTACTTACTCTCCCTGTATGATGTTTCTGTTGTATTCGTGAACAATGTCATTGATGTTTTTCCATGCATGTTTTTGAATATGCGAGCATAACTTCCAACATCAAGCACATTCTTGCTTTTCATCAGCATGTACAAGTTTATGTTGGGCAGTTATGTAGCGTTTGTTTTACCGGCTGCGTTTGTTTTACCGGCTGCATTTGTTGGTGCTTGCAGGTCATTGGCATGCTGTATGTTTCACAGAAGCTCGTGTAACAGGTTCACCGTACAGCTATGAATGCAATGTAGCGTGTTGAAGCCACTTCGGTATGACGTGATGCCTAATTTCCTGGTTGTACCAAAATTGCGAGTATGCAAGTGATCGTCAAGCCTGCCCCTGTACAGTAGCCGTCTTGCCTTGTTACGCCTGGTTCTGACTCTGCGTTCTCGTTTACTCCATGCAATGTTACAAGGAACACTGCTCCCTTCTCAAGCAATTCATTGGCAACAAAACGCTCGGCTATGCCCTGTAACTTTGCTGTGCGGTTTGTGCTTTGTCAATGTTGTGTACCAGTTCATGATCTGTGCTTGCTGGTCTGTTTGTTTTCTCTCGCACAATTGAGGCGCTGTAGCACAGTGTACAGTGTCGATCATCCTGCCCAGGCTCTGATTTCACGTACCACAGTACGGTTTCTCTTGTTGCTCACTGTAATGTGCATGATACAAGCTCCTTGGTACTCCATAATCACCTGGTGCTGTTGCTGCCATTGTTGGACCCTGCTGATATCCTTCTCGCAATGCCCGAACGTTGTTCCAACAAATGCACAACTCGCTCTTAGTTGTCACATTCGGTTTGGTCTCGTTCCAGTCTTTCGAATTGAGTGAGTGCGTAAACTTGTATGAAGTGGTGGAGCAAAAGCCGTGTGCCGGCAAACATTCAATGTCCGGGTGTAATGACGCACCAAGGTCCCGGGACTTGCGTCCAATTCCTGAGTGATTTTTGTGTGCCTAGCCTCTAGGTATCATACCATATTTGTTTGGTTCAACCGTTTCGGATGCCCACTGCAATACCATTCACTGTATTATGTGTGTATGTTATCCAAGAAATCTCCCATATTTTTGGGTGGACAAACCTCGCCATAAGTCAGTAACCTGGCATTTTGCACTAACAGAACTCCTAGGATATCAGCGCCGTCTCAGTACCTGGGGACAGTTGTAAAGAAAAAGAAAAAATATCCTTGGCCCACAATGCCCCACTAAATAATCCGAAGGGTGTCGCGAAGACGACAATTTCCTTACCTTTCTTTCGTGGACGAAAAAAGACACTTCGCTTCGTCCGTTGCGCATGAAACGAAACATGAGGGTAGTGTTTATCAATAAGAATAGGTATCATGCACGAAGGAATGGCGAAAAGGTACTATGCTCGAGCGCTGGTCGTCGTCTTGTTTGTCAATTTTGAGTCCCATTGAGAATTTTCTTCTCCAGACCTCTCAAATTTCCCGCGGTTGCAAATAAAAGTGCAACTTCTAGACGACTTTTTTGAATTTGGCGCACGGACTGAGCAGGGTTGATCGGATCCAAATGTGACCTTTGTGCGTATATGCATATGGCGGGTAAAAATCATTTTTTGTACTCATTGTCGTACGTCTAGTCAACTTTTGTTGACTTTTCGTACGACTTTCGCCCTTTCGGGTGACCTGTCAGCGCCATTTTTTACTTCGTCAACATGGCAACAATCAAGGTCCAAAAAAGTGATCGGTTGATTCTGAAGGATCCGACGGATCTGAGATCTGGATCCAGATCCGACCAAACGATCATAGCCACCCAACAGCATTGTTTCCAAGAGGTCAGGTTGGAGTAGTATGTTGAACAATGTGGCTGTGTTCTTATAGCACGTTCTTTGAACATAATTCGCATTCAGTGGGTGCGTTCGATTGCTGCCATGAATCCATTCATGAACGGAATCTCGTCATTCGATTTCATGGCATGTGCCCTGGGATCGGTTCGGAATCCATGCATCGATGTGCATCATTTTTGCAGTTGGTTCAGTTCGCTTACATCGGTCTCAGTCTTCGACGACGCTAGCTTCTGGTCCAGTCTCTCCGTGTCGCTCTGCTGCTGCTGGCCGAGGTGAATAATCCTCTTGCGCAGTTCCACATTCTCCTTTTCCAGCACGCTGACTTTGCTCTCCGTCTGATGAACAGACCGGGCCATGTCACGGCCGGCCGATGTGGCCTTTACCAACCTGAAAGCATAGACATGAAAACGTATCATCAATCAACTGAACTGAGATGGTACTCACACTTTGAATAGCAGTCATCATTTCCCAATAAACATAAGCAAGTGACGGCCCAAAAATTTTTCCCATTAATTTTTTGATTTTTACCGATGCCCAGCTCGAAAATAAGAACTCCTGACCCCATGTTCACTGATTGCACCTACATGTACATGACGTATGTATGTCAAGTACTAGTAGCTAAGTAAAGTGAGTAGGAGGTCTACCGAAGGCCATGCACATCCTACCACCACAAAAAAAGTCATGTACCGGTATATCATACTGGTGTTTGCGATCCTACACTACGTCTACAGTGCACTACGAGTCAGTGCAACGAGTGTATGAGTCACTGACGAAAAAAAAAATCAAAAAATTAAATTCCGCCAGCGCTCTTGACCACCCACCCCCTTTCTGCCTGAGGACGGATTTTTCAATTTTTCGAAAAATACGGACGACCCCTAAGTGATTCATGGCGAATGGTTGAGCCAATTCACATCCTGCGGTACCCCCCCCCCCCCCCGTATGCGCACTTTAAAGCCGGGAATAGTAAAATACCATGCAGTATATATTTTACCACTCCCTGCTTTAAACGAACGCCTGTACTCACTGCTCGCTTAGCTCCTTCTTCTCCTGGAGCAGATGACGGAGCTTCTCCTCCTGTGACCTGCGCCATTCTTCCTCGCGCTCCAACTGCGCAGACGCCAAGCTTAGCCTGTCCTCGGACTCGGAGAGCTGAGTACGGAAAGCGTGGCGTACGGTACGATACTTCTCCCTGTAGACAGGGTCAGAAATGTGCAATGTTTCAGTGCTAGACAAGAACTCTCACAAATAAATCCGCCAAACACTGCCCAGACTAATACCAATCGAGGGCTTCTAGATTCACTGTTCATTAGAAGTAATAAGTTTTTCATCTGGGGTCAAAAGAAAAACCTGCCAAGTATTACTCAAACAATACGACATGGAAAGAAGGAAGAACACCAGAGATACAAGGGATGAGACTCGGCGATGAAAATTTGAAATAGTCGAATTACTACTTGAAGTACTGCAAGTATGAATTTACAGTGCACACACGGTGGATCAGGGCTGAGCCTGAAACAACATGACCAAGCGAACACCTCCGTGACATTCCCGGAAAACACTGTAGCCGCATGGCTCGCCATTGCTCCATACCCACGGCAGGTCACAGTGTATTTCATTGACCAACACGACACATGGCTCTCTACTTGCTATCAGTACTTACTTGACTGTCGTTCGAGTGTGCTCATGGCTGGACTCCAGTTCACTGCATCTGCTCTGCAATTCGTCCACCGTGTCGTTGAGCTTAGCTATGTGCATCTGAAGCTGATGCTTCTCGGCTTGGGACGCTTCCACCTGCCCCAGTGCACTCAAGCTTTGGCTCTCGGATTTCCGCTTCTGCGCAAGACAGCACAGCGACGGGCATATGTGAGAGTGCTTGTCAAGACGAATAACACATTCCAGCACACCAACCAAGGAATTCGTGACCGAACGAGTGATACGGAAAGTGTTCGAGGGGGGGGGGGGGGATCGCGTTGTATCCCAACTGGAAAGAGGCGAAAACGACTGTCTCCACAGTGGTCCTAGCCTGCTTCCTGACTTGGGTGGCGCACTGGTCCGTTTTTGCCTCTTTCCAGTTGGGATAGGTAGTAATTGTCACCTCACTCGAAGCTGCACAGGACCTGCATGCTGATACCGATATCACTAATCTCACTACAGCGACTTGTGACAGCGGAAAAAATATCGCTCGTTCTTTCCTTACCAAATCTTATGGGATTTTTGATAATTCCAACTCCACTACCTAGGTCCACACATGTGTACCGGCAGGGCCGGAGGCAGCTTCCGCGGAGCGGTGCGGCCGAAGGGCCATCTTTAAGGGGGTCCTCCCCCGAAAATGTTTGGAATTTAGACGGCAAATCCTGTACTCTGGGCAACTCCCTGTACAAAATCATACATCGAAACTTTTTCTCCCCGGTTTTGGACGTTCCACGTGGAACGGCTTTTTGGGAATTTGGTACGTCCATGGCCGTACCGGCCGAACCAGTGGCGCCGGCCCTGACCTGTGCTGCTGTAGTACATGACCTTGTGAATATCGACACTCAGTCGTGCATGAGAAAAGTTCAGTTATATTCGTGAGGTTGAAAGCATGCAGTCAAATGGTCACTGGACCTTAAGATTGAGTTATTGTTCACAAGTTGTTGTGGCACCGAGGTCGTTATTCACGAGGTCGACGGAACACGTACCGTTACCAGTAAGCGGCGAAGATGGACGTCATTTGCCTACCTGCGTCTTGGCCTGCTGCCACTTCTGCTGTTGCACTTTGACCAGCTGCTGGGAGCGTTGCAGTTCCAGTGACAGTCGCTTGTTCTCGGCGTGCTCGCGCTCGCGCCTTGCCTTCTCCTCGGTGACACGGCGCTTCATCTCTGAGATGCTTTGCTCCTGGAGCACGCTGCACAGTGACACACACACAGTGACACACACACACACACACACACACACACACACGGCATAACAGGATCATCGGCTTGCTGAGAGCGGTCTAGTCGTTCTGTGCCACACCCAACAAATGTGTTTACATCCAGCTGTAAACTTCGGAATGGTTTCACATCTATCACATGACCATATGTGACAGCCATGTTGGTGGTTCCAGCTCTACTCAACCCCTGTACTTCGAAGTACTGAACAAGTATCTATGGGTCACATGATGTCGGCCATGTTGTTCCCACTGTCCACATGGCATGATCACTTTCTACACACATTTTAGTCACATGACTAAGATGTGAAACCACTCTATAGAGATGTTATAGACACCTACCAAAATGACAATATGAGACCGCCATGTTGGTCCCCAACTCACCCACGGTCCACACACAGCTGTGACCAACCAGCTAGGTCATGCTGCCTACTTTGACGCACTGAACCAGTGGTGTGCTACTGTGGGCGGATACCAATTACAAACCAGTGTTAAGCCACTGGGCGTTTATACGCAACCATGTGGAGACTATAGCTGGGGACCACTTCAAATGAATCCCGGGCTATGCCAGGCACCTGAAGTGCCATGTTCATAAGTATACGGCGATGCAGTTTACACAAGAATCTCATTCAGTCTCCCACGCGCTGCCTCCACCCTATTCACTAGATCCCCGCTCTTTGCTGGCTATGTGTTTTGGGCAACATTACCAACGCAGGCCAAGACCAGCACGTCGATGGATAATTTTGTTGCTAAAATCTCTGCTCAATTATAGGTTTCCTGTATTTGCATGACATCCTGCTGGTTTGTCTCCTCCTTTGCCTTCTTTGCCTTTTATTTGTATTCTTTTATCTGTTTTACTGCTGTGGTTGGCTTTCGCCCTTGTCTCAGTTTTACTGGCCATCATCATGATGTGCCATGAGATAATGTCAATATAAATACAAAATACAAAACATGTGATCAAGCACTACCACAACGTGGTGACAATATCAAAGAGACCTCAAGTCGCCGGTCCATTGTGCATGGCAAGAGCCGCAAGACTACACACGCCGATGTCGCCGCCGGCAGCTTACCGATCCGTCTGTATGGCCTGTAGACTACCACGCAGGTCCTCGATCACCTCTTGGCTCCTGCGCGAGTCCGATTCTTGCTGGCGGGAGTTCAATGTGGCCTGTTCCAGTGCTTCTAGCTTGCCCTGAAGCCGGGCCATCTCCTGGTGCAAGGTATTGACCTGATCAGCAAAGCAGCACACAGAACCCAATCATGGCGATCAATGACCGTGTTCTCCTCCTTAGCCAACGTTTCTCAAGGTCTTCATCCGCATGTAGATCTCACAACTGGAAACTTTCATTAATCTTGAAGTGGTTAGGCTTCAAGCTCATGCATCTGAATTTGAGCCAGGAAACATGACGAGGGGATAGTCTGAAGTAATTCAGTGGGCAATGGTATTTTAAGTCATCATACCATGCATGTTTTAGGCTGGGACATCTGGGCAAGTATATACTGGCCCAGCAATATCAAGCTAGTACTGTCACCTAGACACATACCTTGGCTTCCTCAATTTCCAGAGCTCGCTTCTGCTCCTCGAATGAGTTCTGCAAGTTGTCCAAGTCCTTGGTGGACTTTGTCAAGTATGAACTTGTGAGGCGGTGCTCCGAGGATTTCTGGAGGAAGGAAAAAAGAGCACGGCCACATCATGCAAAAACACTGCGTGTAGTTGCCGGAGTGATATGCACACTGAAGCGCTACAGGTGCACAATGCATAAGAAGCCCGGCGGTGTGCATCCAGAGTGCTCCAGTAAACACGGGATGTCTGAAACTTGATGGCCATGAAAAAACCAGCTCACATGGGAATCTGCGTGTAGCACCTATGCGGCTGGCTAATCAAATGCCCCCTCCTTTGCATTGGCTTTTGCCATTGGCCGATGAAATAATAAAATAATAAAATGAAAAAGTGCTGACCAGTGAGAATTGATGTCTTGATAAGAATAGTGCCACATTTGAGTGCGCAGAATACTTTTCGGGACGTAAGAGCCACGTAACTACTGACACTATAGCGGTTATGCAATTACATCATCAGTTGAGGTGCTTTGCGTGCGATTACATCATCATCCGTTCAGACACTCTGTATGGAGTGGCAAAGCCTCGGTGCAGCTATGCGCTAGCTGGTTTACCACTCGGGCAAGTCCTCCCACTACAACTGTCTACTTAGCTCCCATACACGAATCCGCCGACTCATGCTACATACTTAGCGCCCATAAGCGACTCGCCTGTCATCACCATGACATCATTTGGCATATAACGTTAGGTCTACTAAGCTAGATGCGTGGGATCAGAGGCCAATACTTGACATTCACTTCAATCTAGCCGGCTGGCACCGAGGATATTATTATCACACTGATTGCACTAGCTGGTATGGCATATGGTGGCTCTGGTGCCCCTACCTTATCCAGCTGATTACGCAATGCCTCGTTCTTGGCCTGCAGTGGCAGGATGCGCTCCTGTGTGTCCTTGATCTGTGCCCAGAGCTACGAGCAAACACAGCAGCGGAATCATTGTTCACATACATATTCATAGCCGTATGATTGGGCAAATGATTCTGTAGCTCTGACAACTTAGGCTGACATGCATCTGCTCCAGTGCAGCAAAGTCAGCGAGCTGGTCTGCAGCACAATGTCATGTACCTTGGACTTCTCCATGTCGGCACTGCCAATCTGACGCTGCGCCAAGGCCAGCTGCTGCTCGAGCGATGCAATCTTCTCTTCCAACACGCTGTTCTGACTCGCCAGCAAACTACTCTCCTCGGTTGCTGCTTGTAGTTGCTGGAGACAGCATGGCAATTAGAAGAACACAACAATTGATAAGGGATCAGGACATGTCCAGCAAACCTTACTATGAAATACATGTGCTTATCTTAATCAGTAAATTGATGTTGCTGTTTTTGTTTTTTTGTTTTTAGGTTTCCCGTTCTCAGGGCCTTCTAAGTTATTCGGTACTCTTTGTAGTTGTACTTCTGTACTGTTGAGCTATCCGAATTCAAATAAACATTAAAAAAAATCTAAGTACAGTGGAACCTGTCTAAGGCGACCGCTCATGAGACCTTCAAAACGTGGTCTCTGTTACCAGGTGGTCTCCTTATCCAGGGTCATTTGACTGGAACTTAGGATCCCTTGGTCCTGGTCAGTTTCAGTGGTCTTCTGGGACAGGTGGTCGCCTTATCAGAGTGGTCGCCTTGACAGGTTTTACTGTACCGGCAGACTTCATTGCAGCCATCTACACATTAGAGGCACATTATAAGGTTCCTCAACTCAAACACTCAACTTGAACACGGTCTCTTTGCCGGTGCTTGCAACTTGCAAGTATTAGTAATGGCAAGTTTCCATCACGTTTAAAGCCACCTGTGAGTTGGAATAGACTAAAACGTAAAAGGTGTTGCCAGCACCCCAAAACATACCGGCACCACGGTGCACAGGGGAGTAGTTGGTCCCCCTTTTAGGGAGGGGGGGGGGTGGGGGTGCAGGGCCGCTTATGTGTAGGATGACTGGTGCGGGTGCATTCATGGTAATTACGTGATCTAGGTTGAACATTTTAGGGGGTGCATATGCCTCCCGTGCCCCCTGCGGGCAACATGCCCGGTTATGTTGCACTAGTGGCAGCACTGCATCTATACCGTGTACAACTCACCTCCAGCTCAGTCATGAGCTCCTTCTGACTGGTTTCCTCCCTGGCAGTGACCTGACGCAGCTGGGTCGTGAGCCGCTCAGTTTCCTCTTGAAGAGACTCCTTCTCGTGCTCAAACGACGCCCGGAGCTGCTCCATCTGATGCAGATTAGTGTTCTATGCACGGGAGAGGGTAGGAGCGGAGAATCAAGTGTGAGGAGCTTGCGTGAGCTGCCCCAGATACTTAGTCACGGCTATAAAGTACAGAGTGGATTCTTCACACAGTCAGATCTCGCTTAGCTGCACACATCCGTTCTCCACTAAAATATCCGGATAGGGGAGAGAGCCGGATAATCAAACACGCATACTGAATGTGTGCATGGCATATGCTGTAAGTCGGTAACTGTTCACGAGGCTCTCCTTGACTATACATTAGATAGTGTGTCTGGACACGGACTATTGGATGCATTGTTCTGTGCATGTATGGTACTTTAGGTAACTGCAGGCTAGACGAGCCATACCGATTCTATGTGCATGCCCTACAGCATTATGGCGCTTTGCTGGTTTGTATTCATCCATTTTCACGGTACTTAGACATTTGAGGTAGACGTGTAGGCGCCTTTCCATAGATCATGTCAATAGACTAGTAGTGGGCACGCCAGACACTTTGTGGCATCGCCGGTGTTTCAGTATTGTCAGTTTGCACCTATGTGGTCGCAGTTCTATCGCGACAAGCTGTGCATTTGCCTCTAGGCAATTCACCTTTCCTTAGCTACGCTGCAGTTGTGCTGCGATATTCATCTATAGCATAATATTGGTCTGTGTGATCGAATCCATGTGTTCAATGCATTCTAGGTTGCTAACATAACAAACCAGACCAGACACGGTATGGACTCATGATTGTATGTAGGTGTGAACAAGTTAGTTTCTGGCAATGTTGTGGTGTTTGGTTTCCGCCCAACATTGTCGATCTGCATGTTTGCACTAGCGTGCAGCTGAACCAACGCAGCCGAACCAACGTGCCTTGCAATGCTTTGCTAGGCTTTTCTTTCACTGTATCTTTTTGGTCACATATAATACCGTACACTTTGCTTTTACTCACTTATAGCACGTTTGCGTTTTGGTTATATCGAAGAACCCAGTGTGTAGTTACGATCCATCACAGTTTCAATGTTTATGGACTAGCGTGGTGTAGTCCTGCGGAACATTAATGGTAGCAGAGGATGGTTGATCGCGTTTCGTAGAAGTTGATTACAGAGAGAACTGTAGTCATGAGCACGTCCGATACCGAAAATCGGAGCACTGCAGGCATGGAGGATGCGGAGCAGGAGGTGGCATCGCAAGCGTCTGGTACGTCACTTTCGGATAGTGAACCAGAGGCGGTCGCCCTGGACTCAGGCAAACTCAGAGCGCTGAAAGTGCAAGTGAAGTCGGACTTCACCAACGCGAGAAGGACCCTGATCGTCGATCTCCGTCGGGTCAGTTCCGGTGAGTTGTCATTTGATCAGGTAGCAAGCTCACCCGTGTTGACTGAGTGTTACGAACGAGCTGCATCCGTAATTGCCGAGCTCGTTAGTGTTTACACCACGGAGGATAACAATAGTCAGGCAGAGAAGATGTTGAGAGAACTTGAGAAGTTGCAAGAAGAATATGCAGAGGCATCGGCCATGATTGTTGAGTATGGCAGAGGCGCAGTAGAAGACCCCGTCCCTAGATCTAGGAGGCTGTATGCAGCACCTCACGATAGTTCGCATGACGAAAGGTCAATTCAGTTTCAAGATAGTAGATACGACGCACGCACACGTGGGGCTAGCCCGTATTTACCGTTACAGAGACGATCGCTGAACTCACGTCAGCTTTCGCAGAGCCTGAGTGATTTATCCATTCAGGGACCCCGAGATGCCGTGAACGTAGCTGCCGCCATTCACGAGGAGCACCACGCACCAGTTCAGGGATGGCCGCAAGCTAGTGATGAAAGGCGAACGCCAACCGGCCTGAGCGCGGATGGGGGAGATCAAACGAAAGAAATCCAAATCTCCTCAGAGCACGAACAGCAGTCTCAGAGAGAAGTCCCGCAGGTCACGCAGACAGCAGTGGCAGCTCCGCCACCCGCCACGAGTTCGTGTGTCGTACCGCAAACCTCGTCAGTTGCAGGACTCGTGGTGGCGCCGACCGCCTCAAGTGCAACATCCGCTACGAAGACGCAAGCTCCGCGCCAACCACGCGGTGCAGCAGAAGTCACAACACGTGCGACCGCGAGCACTTCGTATAGTGCACAATCTAGCAGTGCAAGTCGGCCTGCCGCGGGCAGGCAGCATCAGGCAAGTCAGGGCATCGCAGCCCACGCATCGCAGGCATCGAAAGTGAGGTCGACGCATTCACAGCCTGCCACTCGGCAGCACTTGACCAGTGCAAGTGCATTTTCTATGCCAAGGATCTACCCTACCCCTAGTGCGAATCCTGCATCTGCTAGTGCAAGCTACATATACAGCAGTAGTAGTTATGGTGCTAACAGCTACAGTGCCATGCCAAGTATGCAATTCAGTAGTCCCAACCAGTATGGAACACAGCAACCTATGTGGACAGGCAACAACATCACGCAGCCTAGCTATGCAACCTATAGCAACGTCCCACAAATGGTCGCACAGACACCAAGCATGACAACTCAGCATGGTCTAGCCTTACCTGCTGCAGAGTCCACCACCATGCCACAACCGCAGAGTGCACTGACGGCACCTCACCAACCGGAACCATGGCGTCAGCTGAAGCAGATCGGCATTCCGACATTCAACGGCGACAAAAGAAAATTCGAGTCTTGGCGTGCGGCGTTCATGGCATGCATAGACGCATCTCCGGCAGCACCAGAGTACAAGCTACTGCAACTCAGGCAGTACCTAGTCGGCGACCCACTGGACTCCATCGATAGCTTAGGCTATTCCCCTGCTGCGTACGAGGCCGCCAAAGCGCTACTGGTCAGGAAGTATGGCGGAGAACGCAGGCGTGTCGCGATCCACGTAGAAGAAATCGAGCAGTTCGGTAAGGTTGGCTACAACAGAGCGTCCGAGTTCGAGAAATTCACGGAGCTCCTCGAGGTAGTAGTCATCAACCTGAAAGACAGCGGCCGGGCCGCAGAACTGGAGGCTGGTACGTTCTACCAGAAGCTCCTCCGTAAGTTCGACGAACGTGTGCTTGCACAGTACCATCGATGGCGGTATGATCGGCAAGTAGAAGAGTCCGTCGAAGCCCTGCTCGAATGGGCACGAGTAGAATCAGAGCTAATGATGATCTCGGCAGAAACGGTGAGCGGCGTAGCAGTAAAAACCACGCCCCAACAGCAGCAACCACCCCGAGATAACCGGTTCCAGAGGCGTAGTGCTCCGCCTAGTCGCAACCACGCATATCATGCTCAACAGAAGAGCGACGTCAACTGTGCAGTATGCAAAGGCGCACATCCCCTGTGGAAGTGTGCGGCATTTAAGGTCATGTCGGTCAATCAGCGTTGGCGGCTCGCCAAGCAGAGCAACGCGTGCTTCCGGTGCTTGGGCAGTGGCCATGCTGGCAAGGACTGCCCCCGTGATCGTGAGTGCCCGGTTAGTGGATGCATCAAACATCACCACCCGCTGCTCCATGGCAGCAATGTTACCGGCGGCGCACAGCCAACTCCGGAAGCTGAGAAGCCCGCACCCCAGACATCACTGGTCACGACTGTCACAGAGGGGGAGCCAGAAGCAGCGACACATGTGGCACAAGGGCGCCGGACGGACCGTGTAGCTCTACGGACAATCCCGGTGACACTGTGCAACGGTCAGCAGTCAGTGACTGTCAACGCTTTGCTGGACGATGCCAGCACTGTGACGTATGTGCACACTAGTATCGCCACTCGACTCGGTTTGAGTGGCAAACGCCAACGGACGACGGTCAGCACGCTCAATGGCAAACTGGAGACGTTCGAGACTATGCCAGTAGACATCGAGCTGAGGAGTGTTGATGGCAACTTGAAGCAGACGATCACGGCGTACACCACCGACAAATCCGTGACTGGCGACCTTCGCGCAGTCGACTGGCTAGAAGAGGCTAGTAACTACCCGCACCTGAGGGAGATTCCGTTCCCAGCGGTGGGAGAACACGACACTGTAGATATGCTGATCGGCAGTGACCAAGTCCAGCTGCACGTATCGACGCGTGACGTCATTGGTGAACCTGGGCAACCTGTCGCTAGGTTAACACCGCTCGGATGGACCTGCGTAGGGAAGCTCAGAGCACCCAACTCCAAGCAGACGCAGGGCCCACAGCCCAACCGTTCGTACTACGTCGGTGGAGACAAGTCAATTGCAGGAGTCGAGCAAGCCCTGCAACAGTTCTGGAAGGTCGACAGCTGTGGCGTCGAGACGGACAATGCGGCTCCAGGACCAACATCGGCAGACGAGGCCGCAGCGGTGAAATTAGTGGAAGACTCCACGCGGCTAGTAGACGGCCGGTATGAAGTATCGATACCATGGAACAGTCGTAAGGCGGAGTTAGTCAACAACGTTGATATGGCGACTAAGCGGCTGGAGTCAACACGTCGACGACTGCAACGTGAACCGCAAGTAGCCCGAGCATACGCCAGAGTGATCCAAGATTACCTCGAGAAAGGATATATCACCGACGTCACTGACGAAGCGCCTACCGACCAATGCTGGTATCTGCCACACTTCGCCATTGTGCGGCCACAGAAGACGACAACTAAGGTCCGGATTGTGTTTGACGCAGCCGCCTCCTACCACGGCATCTCACTTAACGACGCCATCCACGCCGGCCCGAAGTTGCAGCGAGACCTTTGCGATGTTCTCACCCGGTTCCGAAGAAAGCCCATCGCCGTTGCCTGCGACGTAGCAGAGATGTATCTGCAAGTTTCAATACGCCCCGAGGACAGGCCGTACCACCGCTTTTTGTGGCAGGACCCGGCCTCCGATGGTCCGGTCAAGAAGTACCAGTTCAACCGCTTAGTCTTCGGTGTAAACGCGTCGCCATTCTTGGCTCAGTATGTCGCCCGCCAAGTCGCGGACGCAAGCGTCGATACCCACCGATCAGCAGCAGAGGCCATCCTGGACAGTACGTACATGGACGATACGATGGACAGTACTGCCACGGTCGCCGACGGTACCAAGCTCCATGACGACCTAATGGAGCTGTGGGGGAAGGCAAGCATGCGACCGAGAAAGTGGTTATCCAACTCGACTGCGTTGCTGAGTACGATCCCAGAAGAAGAACGCGCAGCGGATGTCGACCTGACGGTGGGAGACCTACCATCGGTAAAAACGCTCGGAGTGACATGGTCTGCCCTCGATGACGAGTTCACGTTCCGCGTGCAGCAACCGGATCTGCCCAAGCGTATCACAAAGCGCTACCTCTTGCAGCGGACAGCAGCCGTATTCGACCCACTCGGCTTCATATCGCCGTTCGTCGTTCGAGGCAAGATGCTGATGCAGGAATGCTGGATGAGTGGCGTCGACTGGGACGAGCAACTTCCCGACGCGATAGTTGATAAAGCCCAGCAATGGTTCCAAGAGTTGAGCGAGCTCAGCAACGTCCGAGTCCCGCGTCAATTTGAAGCATCGACCGGCAAGCTCGAGCTGCATGCATTCTGCGATGCGTCCAGCGAAGCCTATGGAGTTGTTCTGTATGCGAGAAGTGTGCGCGAAGATGGAACAGCGGAGTGCAGATTCCTCGTGTCGAAGAGTCGTGTCGCGCCCACCGCCGCTACCAGCATTCCCCGGCTCGAGCTCATGGCGGCAGTTCTCGGCCATCAGGTTGCCACTCGAATGAGTAAAGTGCTCGACGTGCCACTTAGTACTGTCACCTTCTGGAGCGATAGCACGACGGTCCTCCACTGGATTCGTAGCTACAGTCGGCGGTTCAAACCATTCGTCGCGAATCGCGTCAGCTACATCCAGCAGCGTACCGCACCGCGACAGTGGCGCTACGTCCCTACGGGACAGAACCCAGCTGACCTGGCATCACGAGGAGCTTGCGTCAACGACCTGGTCAACGCAGACCTATGGTGGCAAGGACCGGCGTTTTTGAGCAACGGCTCAACCTGGCCAGCCACGGAGCTAAAGGATACTTCGGGGTTGAGCGACGACCCGGAAGTTCGCAAGGCAGCTGTGCAGGCGTCTGAGAGCGCATTCGTGACGCAGCAGATCACCGTCGTGCAACCAAGCCGCTACTCCAACTGGACGAGACTTGTGAGAGTTCAGGCATGGATCAACCGGTTCGTCAATAACTGCAGACAAGGGGACCGCGTCAGCGGAGAGCTAAACATCCAAGAGTTGGAAGCGGCGGAACTTGCCATCATCTACGGAGCGCAGCAGGATGCATTTGGTGACGACATCAGCGCACTGAAGAAGGGGAAGACTCTGCCAGCAGCATCGCGGTTAGCAAAGATGTGTCCGCGACTGGATGAGGATGGCCTACTACGTTGTGACGGCCGCACCCGCCTAGCTGACTGGCTCCCGTACAGCACGCGCTTCCCGATCATTCTACCCCGGAAACATGAAGTTACGTCGCTAATCGTGAAGCACCACCACGAGCTGCGACAGCATGGTGGCACGAACGAGACGCTCGCGGCATTGACAGAACGGTTCTGGCTGGAGTCTGCCCGAGAGGAGATACGCCAGTGGGAAGCTGAATGCATGGTGTGCCGACGTCGCAAAGCCAGGACGGCAGAGCAAGTTATGGCGCCGTTGCCGAAGGTCCGGCTCGCTACACCGTTGAGAGCCTTCGCTAGAGCCTCGGTAGACTATGGCGGCCCATACTTAACGAAACAAGGGCGAGGACGCAGCCAAGCCAAACGTTACCTCTGCGTTTTCACCTGCCTGCTAACCCGAGCCGTACACCTCGAGATGAGCTACGGCCTCGACGCCAGCTCGTTTCTTAACGCGTTCTCAAGGATGGTCGCGCGCCGTGGAAAACCGCTGGAGATCATTTCAGATAATGGGACGAATTTCGTGGCAGCCGATCGTGAGCTGAGGGAACTGGTGGAGGCTCTGGATAACGACGCAGTTTTCAAGTCCCTGGCCAACCGTGGGGTGGCTTGGAAATTCAACCCGCCGCTAGCCCCGCATTTCGGCGGAGTCCACGAAGTAATGGTTAAGGCGGCGAAACGCGCCCTCAAGGCAGTTCTCGGCAATGCTGACCTGACGGATGAGATGCTGGCAACTGCGCTCACGAACGCCGAAAGCCTTATGAACAGCAGACCGCTCACGTACCAGTCGGCCAGCCCTGACGACAGCTCGCCGCTAACGCCGAACCACTTTCTGACGGGTCAGATGGGCGGTCAGTTCGCCCCAGAAAGCGTAGACACCACAGGTTTCCACCCCAACCAGCGATGGCGGCAAGTTCAAGACGTGGTGAAGCAGTTCTGGCGGCGCTGGCTCAAGGAGTGGGTGCCGACTCTCAACGCGAGACGGAAGTGGCTAAAAGAACGGAGAGACGTGGCGGCAGGAGACATCGTCTTGGTATTGCAACCGGATGCACCACGTGGGCACTGGCCACTCGGACGCGTCATGGAGACCAAGCCGGGCCCAGATGGTCACGTGCGTGTTGTGGAGGTGCAAGTCGGCGGGAAGCGAATCACCCGTCCCATCACCAAGATCTGCCCGCTAGATGCATAGAGAAGATGGCAGCTAGATCTGTACGTATTCAGTTATGGTGGTAACACAAGTAAGACAGAAGCAGTAGTTCAATAGATGCAGCATACATTGCAGGCATATCACATAAGCACCACAGTGTTATCATTTTTATGTTTACCACATCTTTTTGCCACGCAGTGATTAGACCGATAGAGGTACAACACATGCAATTGTAAGCTAGGTAGTAGTGGAATACGCTGCGAGGTAACTCATCGCGTATTCGAGGGGGAGGATGTTCACGAGGCTCTCCTTGACTATACATTAGATAGTGTGTCTGGACACGGACTATTGGATGCATTGTTCTGTGCATGTATGGTACTTTAGGTAACTGCAGGCTAGACGAGCCATACCGATTCTATGTGCATGCCCTACAGCATTATGGCGCTTTGCTGGTTTGTATTCATCCATTTTCACGGTACTTAGACATTTGAGGTAGACGTGTAGGCGCCTTTCCATAGATCATGTCAATAGACTAGTAGTGGGCACGCCAGACACTTTGTGGCATCGCCGGTGTTTCAGTATTGTCAGTTTGCACCTATGTGGTCGCAGTTCTATCGCGACAAGCTGTGCATTTGCCTCTAGGCAATTCACCTTTCCTTAGCTACGCTGCAGTTGTGCTGCGATATTCATCTATAGCATAATATTGGTCTGTGTGATCGAATCCATGTGTTCAATGCATTCTAGGTTGCTAACATAACAAACCAGACCAGACACGGTATGGACTCATGATTGTATGTAGGTGTGAACAAGTTAGTTTCTGGCAATGTTGTGGTGTTTGGTTTCCGCCCAACATTGTCGATCTGCATGTTTGCACTAGCGTGCAGCTGAACCAACGCAGCCGAACCAACGTGCCTTGCAATGCTTTGCTAGGCTTTTCTTTCACTGTATCTTTTTGGTCACATATAATACCGTACACTTTGCTTTTACTCACTTATAGCACGTTTGCGTTTTGGTTATATCGAAGAACCCAGTGTGTAGTTACGATCCATCACAGTTTCAATGTTTATGGACTAGCGTGGTGTAGTCCTGCGGAACAGTAACCAACGATTTTCTTCCAGATGGCGAGGGATCCGGATAAAAGAGGATCTAATAAGCGAGGTCTGACTGTATACGACTTCAAGAATAACTTGGTATGGCCCATACACAACCATGTTGCTGGATGGATCACCGGCTATAGGCTGTGCTTGCCCATTGCTCTTACTTCAAAGTCGGAATTTTTCGTCTTCTGCCGCTCCAGCTCCTGCGATAGGTGCGACGACTGCGCTTGAAGCCTAGCCACCGTCTCTTGGTGGCCGCGGTTATCATTCTGTTGGCTGGCGAGTTCCCTGCGCAGCTCTGGAAATTGCAGCAAGACGAATACAGAAAAAAGGAGTGGTGCACGCTGCATAACTTGGCTAAACAAGTGGGATACCAGTGGGTTGTTCTAAGAATTATGGCCAAATTGAACTTCAGCCAGCTAAGGTACAGCCCGGCCTTGGTTACATTGATCCGCTTTTCCTCACCAACAGGTCCAAATTGGCTGCAATCGACTTCACATTATGAATCATGACATTGGTTACATCATCAGTGCTTGCTCATTCTCAGCTTTGTCAGGCAAGCGCTTTTATTAAACGTCTTTCCCTCCTTTAAATCTGCCTACCAGCAGTTCCTTTTCACATAGTCCTTGAAGTTCACGTGTGTAAATAATCGACGAGGAGACAATAGTCGTAAAATGGCAATAGATTAGATCAATTGTGCACTCATAACTAAAGCAAAAAATGGAAAAAATCAAGTTCCATAATGTTTTCTTGTGACTTTCATCAGTGGAACGCAATTTATCTTATTTATTGCCATTCACGTATGTACGCATCTTTCTTCCTTGGGACCAAATCAATCAAATAAAACCAACTGAAATGAAATGGTTGTTGTACTGAGTGACTTGGGTCCTACAGCCACCACTCGCTTACCATCACACTTGCTCAGCGCTTCTTCAGCACGTGACTGTTGTTCTGCGACTTGCTGTGAGAGCTGCTCCATAGTGCGCTCCTTTCCCGTCATGTGGCCCCGCGTCTCCTCGATGGTATCCGTCAGCCGGTTTACCTGCGCTGACAAGGCTGCATTCTCCCCTTTCAGTTTATCCAGCTTGGAGAGCTGCAGACCACATGCCCGTGCAGTATAAATAAATAAAAAAGTAAATTATCGTGTCCGTTCCCGAAGGGAACTCACGACGGCCGCTAACACCCGGTAAACCCTAGTATAGTGTGCTAGAAAAGTAGAAATGAACGTCACAATGTTTCATTCGGATGTCACAACCCGAGTCCCCGCAAAATAAAATGCCCATCCATATTTGGCGTCAACGTGCATGGTTATCTATATTGCCATGCAGTAGTCAGTTGACTGATACGACATACAAGTGCACGTTTGCTGTTAGATGTAATGGTAGTGCATGGCCCTCCTGGAGGACAATGTGCTTGGATCAGCAGGCACGTCCCCGTATGGGTTCCTGGGTGCCCGGAACCCCTCCCCTTTTTCACTCAAAATGCAGGATTTTGCTTCATTTTTTGAAATTTTCCCGGGGGAGGCCCCCCAACCCCCCTTGAAGGGCACCGGCGCACGCGCCTGATCAGTGTGACTACATAGGGAAGGTTGGATTCCAATGCTAACGTTCTGTCTCCGTACCGTCTTATTTTGTTCCTCCTGGATGCGGTCCAGGTTTCGCTCCAGCGATTCCTTTTCCCGGCGAGCGGTGGCTAGTTGCTGTGCGGACTCCTCCTCCAGCCTCTTCTTGGCATTGTTCAGCAAGTTCAATGTCTGTTGAGATCACAAGTGAGAAAATAGCAGTCAGACTTGGTTCGAGAGAGGTGCTACCAAAATACTAGAATATCACCACATTCAAATACATCCACACACAGTGTCTTCCCAGAATGAACACCTTTAAGCCAGGCTATCTCATTACAGTTTGGGATCTAGTTGTCTTGGAATACCTGGAATTTCAGGGAGGCGTGGTGAAGGAAAGCAACAATATTCCTAAAGCCATACCCCTGGGGCCCGTTTGGACCCCAAAACCCGGAACGAGGGTTAAATGATTACTGAAGCATCTGGTATGAAAGACATCCTCGAGCAGAAGCCGTATAGAACGCCACATGAAATGGTATATGTGTACTACATAGTACATACATACATCACCCTTGAAAAGTAAGGCAGAAAGGTCAGAGCAGACCTGCTCTTTCCTGAGTACACGGCACTCATTGCACCCATTCAGGTCGGGCACATAGCAAACACGTTTCAATGTTTCTGCAACTGAGGCTACCACCATGATGATGACGGTGGCATTTTGCCAATAAAAACATTATTGCCAACTCACTTCACTAATCTCAATGGTCTTCTGGCGCGACGTGGTCACTTCCGTCTGCAAGTGCGCACACAGCTGCTCCTTGTCCGCTAACTGCACCTCCAGTGAGCCGACCTCTTCCTGTGCCGTGCGCAACCTCTGCAGCAACATACGACCGGTCGAAATAGAGGTCCATATCTCATAATTGCTTTTGGAATGCATGCGACTGTTAGGCTATTGGTTCATAAGTTTCTAGTGGTGAAGTTAGCAGTTGGAAAGTGGTGATAATCCCGAGAAAAGCAAATGGTCTGTTTTCTGGCCGTTCATTTCCCATGTGCTCCTGACATCTGATGAGATCATACACAGGCTAGGCATACAGCGGAGCTAAATCCTGAGTAGTATGCAATCACAATACAATTACATGCTATGCTCACCTCCCAAGATCTCCGGTACGAAAGCGCCTGAAAAGTTTATGTTTTGCAACCTCCAAACGTTACAAAATACGGTTGCTGGAGAGAATACAAGTTTTTTTCCTTTTCTTTATGACTTCTCACTCGTTAAAACCCTGCAATCGCCATGCAACGTGGTCATTGGCTGCCGCAGCCATGTATTGCTTGGAATAAAACTAAAACCAACGTACCGTGTCGTTCTCCTCGCACCGCACCAGCAGTTCATCTTTTGAACTGCTCGCCATCTCCTTGGAAACGGCCAACTGTTCTTGCAGCTCAGTCGCCTGCAGAACACCCAGCAACATCACATCAACAGGCTTGAAAACCGCAGCAGCAGTCGTCGACACTTTGCGCAAATGTTACGGCTCATACATGTATCTCCATCAGTCACTACCAGGCGCGTGCGCCGGTGCCCTTCAAGGGCGGGGGCCCTCCCCCGGGAAAATTTTCAAAAAATGAAGCAAAATCCTGCATTTTGAGCGAAAAGGGGGGGGGGGGGTTCCGGGCACCCAAGAACCCATACGGGGCACGCGCCTGACTACTGCGGACTGTCGAATTTCCCACTCTCAGCAGGATAGCCTTGTTTTGGACCTAGACATTCGTGTATACTTCAAAGTGCATCATGTCATGCGGGAGCGGGTAATTGCTGTTGTATGCTTTGAATCCTGCTTTGGCGTAGTGCCGAGATTGGACAACCTGCTGCAGTACAGGTCACTTGAAGAGCTCTGGAGAGCATGCACATAACATGTCCAGAGTACAACGGACCCAGCATAACGTTACATGCTCTATATGCACTCATCAAATTCTGGTTACCATGGTCAAGTGCATGTATGGATATTGCATCGGTCAGGCAGTCAGTCCTCTTTTCTTTCCTTTTTACTGCCACACTGCCACCGCCAATACCACTGCAAAGACCTCCGCCAATGTACACACTTTGTAGAAGCAGAAGAAGAATCAGGATCAGCGGCCACTAACCGTTCAGGGAATCCTTCCTTACCTGATTCTTCATTTCAGCCACGACTCTGGCGTGTGTCAGCTTCTCCTGTTTCGTGGACGCCTCCATGCGGATCAGCTTTGAACGTAGCTCGCTCGCCTCGCTCTCCAGCTGGTGAGCCTGCTCTTGCACGGTTTCTAGGTGCTTCTCCGTTGCAGAGCGTGCTCGCCTGACGTCCTCGACCTGTGCAGAAAGACTGCGCAAGACAGAGAGCGATAGAAACTATTATCACTCTTTTATTCCACGATGGCGAGGACACGTTGAGATATCAGAAACCAGGAGGGTGAGTGGAGCCGGAATAGGTACTGTTCAACAGAAGACTAGATGCATTGTGTGGGAAAGAATTTCTACAAGGTTGGGTTGTGATGTGACTGATGTCAATAGAGAGTGAGTTGTACAGTCAGATCTCGCTTATCCCTCGCTGTAGTGTTATCTTGTATGCGTGTGTACCCATTGTGCATGCCCGTTCTCTTATTTTTGAGCGAACACTACACTCGCCATCCGGAAGAAAATCGTTGGCTACCGATTTACATCATATGTCATGCATATGTACAGTGTGTGTGTTCAATTATCCGGTTCCCTCGCCTATCCGGATGTTTTTTTGTGGAAAACGGATGTGTGCGGTAAAAGCGAGGTCTCAATGTAAAGGGTGAGGGCACTGTTGAGGGGACGCTTCGTGCCTGCTTGTGTGTCCGATGGAGTAGGTCCGTATTTGTCGACGAGTATACGATATGGTTGGTGTTGACGCTGTGGAAATGAACACGGCCTTGCTCAGGTGCGCTTGGCACATGCGGCTGTGACTGTGTATCGTGCTATGGTGCCGCGAAGGCCCAGTAAGCATTGCCCAATGACCAAGACTGTGCCTATGACAGACTATCTCTCACGCGTCCGCATACACTCGTTCATTTTAGAATACTGTCAGTGAAAAACCGTCCAAATATGGTCTCCAAAATGCAATTCAAGAAAATATTCTTTCGCTCAGTGTTGATACCCTGCCCCCTGCAAAGTTTCTTATCTCAAGCCCTGCTTTACACTGTGACCTGTATCAAGATTAGTTGTGTACAGTACTATACTAATCAGTTCGCACACTGCCGTGATCTCATCGGATGGGGCTGTCGGAAAACCCACGAAAACCCACATGCACGTGACATTACACCGTGTGCATTCATCATGTAACCCGGGGCCTGCTTAAAAAAGTACAGTACTTATGTCTCAGTGTAACCCCGGGCCTGCTTAAAAGTACATTTACTTGTGTGTCTTACGTTGAGTGTGTCGATGACGCGTCTGTCTGGATGGCAGCCTGCAGAGACAAGCCAGAGACGTGTTCTCAGGTTGGGTGTCGGCTTAGCTGACAGGTACCTGACAGCGCCATGCACAGATACACTCATGCAGAATGGGAATGCCAACCATGACCCTAGTTGGACAACCGTGATCAGAATGTAAAGTTCACGCCATCGGACCATGCACTGCCTGCTTTGACGTTAATTGCCAGTATGCCATTCTGAAAGGCAATGAGTCTTACCGCTTCACGCTACATTACGGTGATATTATAATACTTATTTCAAGACTTTCCAAAGGCAAATGGATGCCTTCCAAAGGGAGTCTCCTAAAGAATACGCGGTGAGCGGGGTGGGGGAATTGTCATGAGGGAAGGGAAGAAGGAACACAATGGCAGGATAGTGTACACTACTGACCAGCCTCAGTCGAATCTGCTCCTTATCGTTCATCACCGAGGCCAACTCTTCTTGAGCGCTGGATAAATCGGCTTCCAGGCTGGACATTGAACTTTTGGAGGACTCCAGTTGTTGCTGAGGGGAGAGAGGCAAAGAACAAGCCAGCCTGCCGCATTTACCAACCCCAGGTGGCTTTCACTTGAAACAAACACACATGATCATGTACAAACAATGACGACCCGTATTGGCTCCAAAAAGGTGTGTGTCAGGGCATGCATAATCATGCCAGGTGGGTGTGTATCAGGGCATGCATAATCATGCCAGGTGATATGAAAGAAACAGCAGTGCGGCATGCAAACATGCGTAAAAGAAAGAAAGAAAAAAGAAGACAATTCCAAGAAGAAGCTCACCTGTGCGTGTTGCGTGCTGCTCTGCAGTCGCTTCCGTTCCTCTT
Organism: Sycon ciliatum; assembly: GCF_964019385.1. Lineage (NCBI taxonomy): Eukaryota > Metazoa > Porifera > Calcarea > Leucosolenida > Sycettidae > Sycon > Sycon ciliatum. The sequence continues at coordinate 6,773,484 of NC_088643.1, forward strand.
GCCACTTCGTCTTGTCGTCGGTTTGCGCTGCCTGGAGACGCTGGCATTTTGCTCGCTCCGCCGATAGATTGGTGTTGGCAGTCGACGCCTAGATATTATAATGGTGAGGACCCATAACCAAAATACCGTTGAACTTAGGAAATTTAACCAATATTCAGACTCAAGTTAAGCCCTTGATTCCTGTGTTGTATGGACATCACACCCTGCCCCCCCCCCCCTCCTGCCCTGCCCGTTTTCTCTCTTGGGCGCTGCACAAGTGCGTCTCCTGACTGGGGTCAAAAATGACTCCCCCCCCCCATTTCTGAGGCGGTCTCATGTATTTATATGTTCGCATATGGAAGCGCCTTACATGTGATCTAGAAAATCTTCGCATTTCTGCAGTCACCTACGAAAGCAAGGTCGCCGGAGAGCGAGGTTTCACAGTGCGTGTACATCATTTACTGCTGCGACCCATACCATTTGTTTATCATTGGCAAGGCATTCATATGATGTTTCCGAAGCTAAATAACCATAACAATGAAACCTGGTACTGGAGTGGTATAGAGGTTATGCGATCGCATCATCAGTTGAGATGCTTTAGCAAAGTCGCGGCACAGCGACGCACTGGGTCAAGCGAAACCCCTAACTCACGCTGTATACTTAGCTCCCATAAGAGGTTCCGATAACTCTCGCTGTATACTTAATGCCCGGCAATTGCCCATAAGAGGTTCCGCTAGTTAACCATCATGACATGACTTGCCGATAACCTCTATAGACAGTTTACCGCAGTTTCTCTCCTGCACTTACCCGGTCCTGAGCCGTGGCCTTGTCTTTCTCCAGCACCTGGACCTTGACGCGTAAGTTACTGATGGTTGACTTGCTCTGCTCCTTCTCCTCGTTGAGCTTCTTCACTGCCTTGTCATGGGTGGTACGCACAGTAGCCAGGTCAGCTAAGCACATTGACAGCAACACCATAATAACAATCAGAATTACAATGTAGATTTTGCAGTCCATTTAAATATATTAGTTCCGCTGGTTTTTGAAAGCCCTATTTTTGGCCAAGTTTTAAGGCTCAAAACCGCACTTTAAATTCAAAACACACGGGTTTTCAGCCCTTTAGACCTGCTTTTCCCAAAAACTTGTCACAGCATACCTGTCTAAATTTTATACTTGAGTAAAACCTGGCCAAATTTCTAGCTCCTTATCCTTAGACTTTTGAGGCCTCGAAGAAAAATTGCATAGGTCACACAATGCAGGATATAACAGTTGTTTATCTAGTACAGTGTCTACTACGAAAGTTTTGTGCGAGACACCAACATGTTGGGGTGCCGATTATGGATGCATGACAACTTTCCCTTCCAAAATGTGATAAGGTGGCAACTGCACTCGAGTACCGAGTACCATATAATACACGTACCCGCGGCCTTCAGCTTCTCCTGCTTCAGCTCTTCGGCATGCTGCTTCTTCCTCTCGTCCAGGGTGCCCTGGAGCTGCCTTGATCGCTGCTCTAACCCCGTGATCATCTTGGAAGAGGCTTTGTTACCCTCGGTGAGATGTTTGACTTCTGCTTGCAGATTGCTACGTTCTTCCACGAACGATGTGGTGGCCTGTGAGATTTGGTTTTGAGATTGGTCCTGGACGGACCGCAGCTGAACTTCCAGGGACTTCTTCTCCGCTTCCAGAAGCTGGTTGCTCGTCGTCAGGCGAGTCTGCAGCTCCTGCTGCTTCTCTTGTAGGACGAGCACCTGGATAGGGAGCACGGGATGAATAACACGACTTAACACGGCATGGTCGAGGATCAAACCAGTCACATCGTACTGTATTCCCTATGGTATAGCTGCAATGCTCCAAAGAATCGAAGCTGGGATTAACGAATACAGTGGAGCTTCAGAAGTACAACCCGTCACAAGCTCAGCAATCCTATTTCAGTGGGTGATTTAGAGAGGAGGGTGGGGGGGGGGGGGGGGACAGAAGGCATTGTACCTCATTTCGATATTGTAGACATGGTTTTGCCCGGCTGAGTAGAAGTAATGGCACAGTACAAGAACTGCCCATGATTGCATAGACATGATAGGAAGGTTTTACTCTGTAGATGACTTCCAGGGTCCAAAAATATTCCTGCAAGTCACGGTGCCTGCTTAGCAAGTACCCTGACAGTGTTGTTGTTGTTGTTGTTGTTGTCACAGTGTTTCTTTATTTTACTTCACCATATGAACAGGCAGTGTACGAGTATAAAGCTGTTGTACAGCTGTCACATGACCACACGGGACAGCCATGTTGGTTCCAACTCCACTCAACCCCTGCATCCATGGATAACATGATGTCGGCCATGTTGCCTCCACAGTCCACATGCCATGATCACTTTCTACACAGATCTGCACGTACTTGTCACGTGACAAGGACGTGAAACCACTCTATTGTGCTTGTCACAGCAATCACAAGTGCTAACCAGTACTGTAGTATGCAAGATAGGGTGCACGCTGCTTTGCACATGAATCAAACGTGTTTGAAGGCATATTTATGTTGGGACCCTCTGGGGTGCCGCTGGATCTGCCGCTGCAGTTACGAGGTGGTCTGATCCATTTACATACTTGTACAAGTACGTACTTCGAAGTACATTCGAGGAGAGATATACGTGACGGTGTCCAGGAAACGTAGTCACGTCTCCCGGGGTGGTCTATGAAAGTATAATGTAGTAAAGTGGCGGGAATCCGAGGTTCACGTGGAAAGACTCTTGAATTCCTTTGTCGAGACCCAGCTGGCCCATTTCTGCTCACATGCATGTCCTCAGTTTCTGACACCAACACAGCGGTCAGCTGACCAACACAGGGTCAGCTGACCAACACAGGGTCAGCTGACCAACACAGCGGTCACACTGGTGTATTTCAGGCCAAATTAGTGAAGTCCCCGCAACCCACCGTGCCCCATATCCACCGCTACTTAACATCACAGATTCTCGGAAGAAATTAGATGGAAACATGGAAAACGATGGGGCACAAGTTATGCACTAGAGTCCACCACCCAAACCAGATTTTGACAGACATGTTTTCATTTAATTTTTTCCTACGCTCATCATCCGAGTACTTATTTTTCGGAACAATACAGACTTATCCCCATGTGTTACCTTCGCTTCCACTGTCTTGCACTTCTCTGCTAGGTCTCGTCGCTGCGCTGCCAGCTGGTGGACAACTTGCTTTGGTTCATCGGTAGCGCTGATATTCATCTCCCGCAGCTCGCTCTCGGACAGCGCGGCCTTCACTTCTTTCCAGCCGATCACCGACGCCTGCTCCTGCAGGGCTGTGCTAGTCGCCAAGGAGGCGCGCTGAAGCTCGGCTTTCAGCTGCGCGTTCTCCGTCTCCAAGTCGTTAACCAGCTGCTCGCGCTCTTCCGAGAGCTCACGGATGTGCGAGACGTACGTTTCGACCGCCTGCATTTCCTCTTTCTGCTGCCGGCGCAGCTCTTCCATGTTGTCCAGGGTGGAGGCAAGCTGCTGCTCGGTGCGCTGCAGCTTGCGGTAGAAGTACTGCAGCTTCTCCTCGGCGCCGACGTCCACGCGTAGCCCATCCTTGATGAGATGGGCGAGAATGTCGCGCTTCTCCTGCTCCTCCTGGGAGATTGAGAACAAGATCAACGGCCTACAATGTACAGTGTACGCTGCATGCAGTGCTTCACATTCAGGGGCATTGGAAGATATTTTAAGGTGGTACAGTCAGCCATCTGAACTACATCCGGCTCAGGGTTGGGGGGGGGGGGGGGGAGGTGGCCTGTTGAAAAATTTCAAAATTTAGCGCCCAAATCAGTGCATTTTATTATTTTTATTGATTCATGGGGTGCCTGGAGCAAATAGTGACATAGTCAAAACCGTCGTGACCATGTAGCGCTGGCACGCTAGTAGTAACTCACACAGCTGCAGCGTGAATCACTTTCAATGTATTGGTCACGCGCCGGTGTTGCACCGCACCCCGCACTTGCAACTCTAACCGTGCTTGCAGACCCATGACATGCATAGTAACTAGTCTCACTGTGTTCATGTATTACTCGCACACACTAGGATGACCTGAGGAATACTAGCACATGTACCCTGTAGACCTTTTTTGATGCATTTCACTTTCGACCTCCTTTTCATTTATCTACACACATTCTAATAAAGCTTTCTTAGAATTCCTAACGGCTGTCTTCCCGGTACCTCTTTTACGCCCAATGCCCACACCGCTATTCAGCTCCTTCTTCTGCATAGAATCAAATGTCATTCCTTGTGCAATGACTGCGGCCCACACATCTTACTTTGACCTTTCTGTTTCTGCTCTGCGTATCCCCTGGTCATAGGCTAGCCTTGCACTTACACTAAAAGTTCCACACCCTATAAAAAGCTGCTGTTCACAATTCTCTTCATGTCAGTTTAGAGTTAGAGTTAGAGTCAGAGTTAAAGTTACAATGTAGTCTTTAGTTCAGTTCAGTAATAATAAACAACAGTGTGTTCACTGAGACCCGTGTGCATTTGCCTCCCAGAGACTGCGGCCCGCTACAACCGTAGCGTGTCCGACGCCCCTGACAATAACACATCACCGTGCGGCATCCAGTAATGGTGCATATAGGTTTGCATAGTATACGCACACAACTAAGCAATCCCTCTCGAAGATACACTATACCCTACCCTTATGATTGCCCCCCCCCCCCCCCCCATTCCGAACACCTCGCCCAACTGAGCACCCGTTTCTGGGACCGTCGAGTAGCAACAAACTTCACTGTTACATGCACTTGGCATACACCAAGGGTGAACAGCACAACGCCATTGTGCGGTGTTACCTCAAGGGTGAACAGCACAACGCCATTGTGCGGTGTTACCTCAAGGGTGAACAGCACAACGCCATTGTGCGGTGTTACCTCAAGGGTGAACAGCACAACGCCATTGTGCGGTGTTACCTCAAGGGTGAACAGCACTGGGCAACGCCATTGTGCGGTGTTACCTCCCTCACCAGCTACATGTATACTCAGCAGTGTGAGTTAAAAGCAAGACACCTATCAGCGTGTTGCTGCTCAACTGTCCCACCACATGCTGCCCAAGGGTAAGGCGCTTCCATTCAAGACACTGAATGCAATTGAGGTAAAATTGGTGATGTATCCATGCCCCCCCCCCCCCCCCCATGCAATGACCATGCAAGGTGTGGCATAATTCCAAAATAACTACAGGGTCAATCATTGGCAATGCTCTGCTCCGATATTTTTTCAAAATCCCGATAGAATGTCATGCTGACTACGGTAACTAATTTCAAATGTTCTAATCGGCTCGTAATCTTACGTCAATGATCTTAGCTTCAGACATGGCGCCGGCTTCTTCTGCCGAAACGCAGCTTTCCGTAGAGTGCCCTGTATTTGAGGCTGTAATACTAATGGGCTGCACTCCACTGGCGGAAAGCAGGTGCGCGACACCCGACACTCGCCTACCGCGCCGATGGGGTCGATATCGTCCGCAACTAAGTGATTTGTAGCGGCATTCAGCAGCCGTGTAGGATATTTACTCCATCCTGCGCCGGGCTGGGAGCCTGGGAGTGGGACGCGAGGTTCCGTCGTCGGCTGCACGTGTCGACGATCAACTGCGAGTGACAGAACTATCCGATACAGTCATGTATTTCAATGGAATGGAACGCTGCCATCCACACTACGCTACTCGTCGAAGCCAGGCACAGCCTAGTCTAGGGCCGCACTCCCATCGACGGCATTTCTCAGAATACATGCAAATGAGTGAAGAAGTAATAAATAATAATTCGTAAACTATCGCCAGAACCAAACTACAGACGGGTTCGTCGACCGGTAGATCTACGTGGTCCCCGTCTCGAGAGACCTACATGTAGCTGCCGCAACCCGGTGGTCCGTAGGCCGTCAGCTGTGCACTGACGCGTGGCCTGCTGCTGTCTGGAGGCAATCATTAGTTGAACTAAGAAGTGCTAACAGTTTCTGAACATCCCCATGGAAGACAGGTCCAAGACCAAGCCCTAGTCGTCTTGAAGGTCTCAGCTCAGCTGCTTGGTACATGTATACATCAAGATGTCATCATGTGCAGCATGGTCCTGACAGCTGCCAGGAATTATTTGAAAAAAGGTGTGAAGGTGTAAAGCTCGGTGACGATGGTAACCAGTTACCTAGCTGTGTCGGCAAGACTACACCCGAGACCCAGGGCCAGACTCAGCCAGGGCGTCAGCTCAGACCTGGCTGGCTGCCTCAGCCTGCATGTACCATGTGTACTGACCATATAATACTGACGGACGTGCCGGTAATGGCTGTATCATTGTATGTGCCCTGAGCTGTGGCGCCTGGCATGGCCTGCATGGCCCAGTGTGGGGATAATGTCATTATGACAGCCTAGTCTGTAGTCTACCATGCATTGTGTACCTGGTGTACCAGGTGTACCGCGCGTGGCCGTGTGTGAGGTGCATGCTGAGGCTAGCCTCAGCATGCACCAGGCTGTAGCCAGTAGATCTACTGATATGACTGTGTAGCCTGTAGCCTAGTGTAGGCGATCTGGGGCTTTGTCATTTCTGATGAGTGCCGTCCGCGAGTCGTAGATCTACGACTACGGTCTTTGTAGACGCCGGCAGTATTATTGTCATTTTCTGTTTCTCTCTCCCTCTCTCACTCTTCCTCTCCTGGGAAGCTCCTCATGCTCATTCTCCCTTTCTCTGTCCATTTCCCCTTCCTGATGCGTAGACCAACTGATGAACCCGAGACCACTAGGTCGGGGGAGGTTGACCTACCTCATCGGCACGCCAGCCAGGCTCCTCTGTGTTGTCAATATTCGCTTGTCCAATTATTTTGTCTACCTCCCCCTTTATGTTGCTGGCCAGTACTGCAATGCTTTGTAGTAAAACAGAAAAAAGAAAGAAAAAAAGACACCTTCCGGTAATATCCGCCTACCGTATTTTCTCTAATAAGAGCCCGGGGTTCTTATTTTTCAGTTATTACTATTAGAGACTGGGCTAATATTGGAGACTGGGCTCTTATTTTTTCAATTGTCAACTACTAGTATCAATCCAACTCCAGTCTATAGGCATAAACTGACCATATCAAGACTGATTTTCCAACCCTAAACTCAGGAATATTGTCAAAACAGATTTTTCACAATAGCATTGGCGCCAGGAAGGAAGCAGTAGACCGGAAACCTCCTTACAAAATTTATGTTCTTGGCATGTTGTACTGCTGTTTTATATATGTAGTCATTGGAGTAGGGAAGGTCTGGAATAGCCGGTTGCGCTATGGCAAACTAGTGATCTACAGCCTCGGCGATACCGGTAAGTAAGTGACAGCGACTCAGTAATCATGAAATGCATGTGTATGGCTGGCTGGCCCTTGCGGAACATTCCGAGTTCGTGCGTGTGTGGTACGGACCTCAGCGTCGATCATGCAGCAACGTGCCCTATTGGGGGGGGGGGGGGTACCCCTCTGTCCGGCACAATGCTTTGCGTGACCTGATTGCCGAGGCCTTGAGGTCAGACGGATCACTATCGCCATATTTTCATTATATGCCTGCCTGTTGGCCTGCCTGCCCGTCTCTCTCCCTGTTCTCTGACAACTTGCTTGTTAATTCGTGCGGTTGTTTTCAGACGTAAAGCCCTGCTGTAGAGGTCTCAGCCCTCATTTGTTAGTCTCTCTCTCTCTGTCTCTCTCTCGCTCTCGGATCTCTCTCTCTCTCTCTCTCTCTCTCTCTCTCTCTCTCTCTCTCTCTCTCTCTCTCTCTCTCTCTCTCTCTCTCTCTCTCTCTGTTTTTGGTGGACAAAAATATCTCTGGCGTTGATTGCTTTCTTGCTTCGACTTCTGCCGCGCCTTTGTTCTCGTACTCCCCTTTATGTACAAGTGTTGTGCAGACCCTCCCTTAATATAGTCTGTCTCATTTTGTCCTGAGATGTTTTGATGCATAGTGATTATGACGCTCATCATTCGCTCCCTTGTCACTGGACAGTTCTGTCCGTTTGGTTTTAGCGAATTCAAATAAAGAAAACAACAACACAACAAACATGGATGCGGCCATCCCCGCTCTGCTCCCACTCGAGGGTGAAGCGCTCCCTGGTGCCACGACCAACCGGCGTCACATGGCGGAGACTCGTCTGGATATTTGTGCGAGGGGCTTCTGGTCTCGGCAGCAAGACGCATTCTTTGATGTAAGGGTGACTCATCCCTCAGCGTCCTTGCTGTCCAGAGCGGAGGAGCGGAGCGGAGGAATGAGCAACAGAAGAAGAGAGCCTACCTGCAGAGGGTGAATCTGATATTGTCATGTTGAAAGAGATGCATTCACGCTTGGTTTTTGCCACCAATGGCATGTGCAGCCAGGGGTGTTCACGTGCACTGAAGAATTTGGTTGCCCTAATTATCAACAAACATTCTGGTTTGCGTTATTCAAGTGTTATGGTAAGGTTGAGGTGCTGTATCTCTTTCTTGCTATTGAAATGGTTTGTAACGTGTTTCCGTGGATGCAGGGCATCCTATTTACGCCGCCTAGCACGCCCATCATTTCTTGATCAATGCCGCTTGCATGTTTGGAGGTGTCGTGAATGGCCAACCGTGTCCTCAGCGTTTGTTCAGCACCTCCATGAGCGACACTGACTCACGCTGCTATCTGGTGTTCACGAGGTGTTTGTCGCGCTGGAAACGGAGCGTTTCCGTAAGTTTGTATCCCTGGTGATGTTTGTGCATGGGGACCACGATGGGAATTAACCATATTTTTATATTTATTACAACATCTCAAGACTCGGTGGAAACACTGGCCAATGTGAAGAGAGTGGGTAATTGCCAACCACGGCGAATTAACCATATTGCGTGACCGATCCTTTCAATGTTCTTATCTTTGTAACATGGAAATTGTGGGCGCAAGTTATGCGATCGAGTCCACCAACTAAGCCAGATTTTGAATAGTCAGACGTGCACAATCTAGCACAAAACTGACAAGGAGTACTGGGACATTCCACGGCATGAAAGTCAGCTCGAGCACTGCTCGATAGCGCTAACCAACGGCCTTCCAACTTGGAAGGTTCATGGATATTAGCGCTAATTTCAAAGAGGGGGAGAGGTTCTTATCTTTCCTTTTCCTTTCCACTTGGACTCCTCCTTGGGGGGTTTCCTTTTTCTCTCTAGCTATTCTATTGGACCTTCTTGCTATTATTCACTAAATAAACTGTCTTATGTGGGGCTTTGAATAAATCATGGATTAATACTGTACATGTACATGTATACTGTATCATGTTACTTTTGATTGTCCGCATACATATCTGCCCCACCGTTAGGCGCTGCATCTGCCGCGAGGGTTTACTAGTACCGGGTGTTAGCGGCCGTCGTGAGTTCGCTCCGTGAGTTCCCTTCGGGAACGGACACGATACTTTACTTACTTACTTTATCAACCCAGTGTGTAAGGGATAGCCCTTTCCCGAAGATGCTCGCCACTTTTTTCGCAACTTTTCGTTGTTTAGGAAGAAATCGCAACTTTCGCAACTTTCTTCTTTTCCGCGAACTATTTCGCAACTTTTCCGCAACTTTGGTCCCATAGCATGTGGTCAAAAGGTCAAGTCACGCACTACATGTCGGACAAATGCATATTCGCTCATTTCTCGCCTGCCTTCAGACTCATTTCAGAGAAACAGTAGATCTACGGTAGTTACGATAATGTGCATTCGCTTTGATTTGCACTGGAACGATGTAGGATACATGCAACAGGATACTGGCATTGTGTAAAGTGGTGATTCACAGCAGGAAGGAGGGTACGAGTTTGACTTCTGCTATTTCTGCTCCCTTTTTAGTGGTTTTAGTTTTAGCACAAGAACTCTCCAATTGTAAGTTGCGATATTAGCAACTTTTGAGCTTTTTCAGAAAAAAATGGATGCGATTTCAGCAACTACCACCTGTTTTGGCACGGTTGCGAAAAGCATAAGTTGCGAAACATTATGGCATCTTTGGGAAAGGGCTAGTAAGGGAAGGGGTACGCGGGTGCATTGTAGTGTTTTTTGAGCATCAACGTTTTTTTAACACGGAAAGCAGATAAGCCTTTTTTTATATAAGGTAGCCAAAACATAATACCTTGGGTCCCTTGGCGGATTATGCCGGCATAATCTTGGGATTTCGTCAAAAAATTATGCTCCGGCATAATTATACGGATTCCAACGTGTAAGGTTGGCATAATCTTTCGGTTTAGACAAAAGTATGCTTTAGCCTTTAGGGCATGGCCGTGTGTGTATGCGTGGTTTCTCAATCCTCTATGTACAGCGTGAATACAAAATGGAACCGAGCATAATTCAGCATACATGTATTTGTTGGCATAATTGTGGCATAGTCAGAAGCATAATTTGACGATTGGCCGAGCATAGTCCGCCAATGGCTAGTCCTTGGTGCAAAAATAAGAAAAGAAAATGATAACACCCGAAAGCGCTAAATACAAAATCAAGAAATAAAAAGCGAAAATCATAAACCAGGTACATGTACAGTACGTACATGTACATGTACATGTACATGTACATGTACATGTACATGTACATGTACATGTACATGTATACCGGTAGCGCTAAAAAGCTTTTAAAACTGATCATAATAATTTTAATAAAGCTACATGTATGAATAGGATGAAGGCCGCAGACATCACGCAACTACGTTACTTGTTTGACATACATGTACATGTACATGTATAGTACTGTGTATTTTATAACAAAAATATTATTGAAAACCCAGAATCGATTTTCTCGTTCCTATCATCAGTGGGAAAAATACGGAACTAAGGATACAACCAAAGAAACTGAAGTTAAATACTGTAAATAGAAAGGTGTTAGAAATAACATCAAGATACAAGTGCAATAAAACCACTAGAGGAAACGCAAAAAGGTAACAAGAATACGTAACCAAAGGCGAGAAGGCACTGAACGAAGTGTCAACCTACGAATACAACTAACCTTACTTCAGTGCAACAACGTGCTCTTTTTTTATAATGATAATAATAATATCTTTATTAGGATGACCCAGAGGCTAGTCAATTCACCGCTTTGAAGGGTGTACATGTATCATTGTATGAGCTACTTGATTGATTTTTATTTCACGGATCCTCCAGAGGCAAATAGATGCCTATCGAAGGGAGTCTCCTAAGTCAGTATGGGAAATGAGAAAGTATGTTCGTAGGGGAGAAGAGGTAGAAGATACATTAGAATAAAGAGTACAAAAGAAGTAAATTCAGTACTTCGGGTGGTACATTGCATGCTAATCATAATGAGAATTAATGAGAATTAGAAAATCAGCATTGCGGACTACTATAACTGACATTATACTCAAACTATTGAAACTATCATTCATAGATGTGGTTAGCCTAGACACAAAAGTCAGGAATACCTTTCAAAGAAAACGTACATGTACATGTAGATTGCGAATGATACCGACGAACAGCAATACTAAATTTCGCTGTTGTAGAGAGTGAACGAATATCTTCAGGCAGTTTATTCCAAGCAACACTCAAAGAACAATGGGTTGATTTACGAAAGTAGGTGCCAGCTTTAGGAAGAATTATGGATGAGGGGTGACGACTGCTTTGGGAAGAGGGTAGCTGGAAGTGAGACAACAAGGAGGGGTATTGGGAGAATACATGGTGGAAATAGACAAGGCCAAGAATCTGCCGTCGCCATGCTAAAGATTCCCAAGACTGGCAAGAGGACAGAACATTGAGGTCTTCTTTGGAAGTCGTCGGTGAAAGAAAGTGGTAAAAAGTAACATACCGCATTACCGGTACTAGTACTAGTACTAGTACTAGTAGTACTGTACTAGATAGTTGTGTGCATGCATTGTGATGTTACCATGGCAATATCACCCGATCGGGTAGTCTGTATACGCCGCACTGTATACATGTACCATGTGTACCCGATGGGCCGAGCAACGCGTGGAAAACTACCCGAAGAAAATGCTACCGGACTCAGCTGCAGCCCACCTACACAGGCTAACCCAGTTGTAGACAGATCTACTCTGTACTCCCGTAGATCGTCGACGTGCACGTAGATCTGCATCATCACTCATCACAAAGGCAGGTTATGACTAATATGAGCATCACGCATCAGTACATGACATGCATCAGGGTTTGTGTAGTCGGTAGTCGGTAGATAATTATTATTATGTACCAGTACTGGCAGTAGTACTACTACTGTACTAGTACAGTATGAATGATTGATGTATGTGGCTACAAGTACAACTCGAGCTCTGGATGGAGCGTTGCCGTAGAGGCGTAGTTCATGTAGTTGCCGTCGACGTCGTAGATCTCACCCGCGCCGCATGCACGGAGCTAGCCCAGTCTCACTCAGCCTCTGCCCGGCCCAGCCAGCGGAGTTTGCCCAGGCCCAAACATGGCGCGACAGGTGACCCATGACGTCGTGAGCAGCCATTGGCTGCGAGAAGTTGCGCAGTGCGCATGGGCAGTGACGGTGCTGAGAAGAACGAACGCTGCTCCTCGCTCGCGTCTTTCTCGCTGCAAGTTAGTTTGTCATTGCACTCGAACCGCTGCAGTTGTAGCGAAGTGAAGTTGGAATTTCTTGGGACGCTGTTGCTGCGGACGTTATAACAGGTATGCAGTGCTGGTCACGTTTCTCTCGTTCGCTACGTGTGTGCAGGGGATTCCTGGGGTGGTGGGGCCCGTTCGTATGTGGGCTTGTAGCGAGCGCGAGGTTTTAGTATTTTTTCTAGTAGGTGGCATTTTTCATTAAATTTCCGAACTTCGTGCTATGTCTGTGTTTGAAGAGTGCCATTTTCCTAGCACGTCCTTGACTGGACTTATCTTGTCGTTGCTCTTTTGTTCTGCAGGCAGTATGGCAACGTCCGGTATTGATGTCGACGCTGAGATTACAGAAGTCTACAATGACGTGAAACTGAAGGCTAAGCACAAATTCCTCATCTTCAAGATCAGTGACGACAAGACCTCTATCATAATCGATGACGAAGTCCCCCGAGCTGGTTCAGCGAATACGACCACTGTGGAAGACTGCAACGTGCATTTCGAGGCGATGAAGCAACGGCTGGGGAAGGAGCCTAGGTACATACTGTACGATTTTGGCATCAGCAACACTGAAGGCAGAATTGTAAAGAAGTTGGCGTTCATTTTCTGGTGCCCCGATAATTCACCCATTGGCAAGAAGATGATTTACGCATCATCCAAGGATTCCCTGAAGAAGGTGATGACTGGCATTGGCATCGAGTTCCAGGCTAACGATGCGAGTGACATGGAGTTCAAAGATCTCGTAGCGGAGGTGCTCAAGAAAGCGTAAGTTTGCAGTCGACACTGTGTGAATACATAGACGCACCGCGCCTCGCTTCTGCAAGTGATGTGTTGGACCAGTGATTGCTACCCTGATTTTACAGTCCGACCCAGTACGCTTGCTGTTTTTGCATGTCCAGTCCACAGTTTGATTGGGTGTGCGCGCGCGTGTGTGTGTGCACATGGTGTCTGCCAGCCCCCATCATGTGTGCCGCGTCTGTGTTCCTAAAACCTGCTTCAATCTTGCGTGTCTACTTGTATGATTTCGCTTTGCTGGGGCGCGATTGAAAAATGAAAGAAACAAGCACGAAACATATCTAGACCATTTTCATCATTTTATACTGCCCCAAGGCTGGACCGGACCTTTGGACGTCTATACTGTCTTCCACTCTTAGCATTTTCTCCGTTACAGTAAATAATTGCTTTCTCCTGCTACTGCTCCTGCGAGAGGTGTGTTTTTCGAATGTTAGTCGCTGTCGCTGCTGGCCCCCATGCACCGATCGGCTCAATCACCCTTCTGCTGCTTGTCCGGAACGTGCGTGTGTACGCTAGAAGCTATCTTCCGTTTCTACCCCTTCCCGCACAACCTCTATGATTGTGCGTTTGTCCTTGGCCTCAGTATTCCAGAGTCTTCTGTTTTGCTGTGCCACCTCTTTCTTCTTTTCTTCCTTTCTTTTGCGTGCCCACATCGAGCCTCTAAATTTGATGAACATACTTATCCCTGGAAGGAGCTGAAGCAGTACCTGCGCCTTGCGTTGACTAAGACTGCAAACTTGTGTTGTGTTTACGTGAGCTCGCGAGGCATGGCTGCATGGAAATCCAAGCCCAGTCTGGAAGAAAGCCAGTGCAGTGCTCCTTGTTAGGTGGTGCGAGCAGGTGTTCCGAACCTGCCCCATTCAGTGCAAGCCCGCCCAGTATGGCAGTAACAGCACTGATGCAGCTCAGGGACCTTGTGCTGCTAGTACTGGCCATTTCCCAGTGTTGTACATATGCCGCACGGTCCGTATGCATGCTTGCGGGCACTCGTGTGTGTGTGTGTGCGCGCGCTTGCACGCGCGTGTGTGTGTGTGAATGTGCATCATGGGTGTTGTGGGGGGGGGGGGGGGTTGTGTGTGTGCATGCATGCACGAGCGAGTGCATGTGTATGTATGTATATGGCTCCAGTACGTCGATACTAATGCAATAAGTGGCTTTGGTCCTGCCTTCTGGAGGCACTGTACAACATTTAGGCGGCTGCTGCGGGTCTACGGATAAGTCGTTTGTGCGCGTGTGTGTGTGCACTTGTGCGCGCTCGTGCGAGAGAGAGAGAGTAACTGGGAGAGACCCATATTAATAAAATAAATCATCACGCATATAGTTGTATGAAAGAATCAAATGAGGGCCATGCAACCGTCTACAACTTGTAAAAGGTCATTAGCTGTGTCTGGTCACTGGGCGACCTCTGAGACCCATGTTCCCGACGTAAATCTACCCCCACAGGAAATCGCGAACTCCCGCAGCCGTGACAGAATCCGTGAATTTAGGTGTCTTCCGAGTTTTCGAGGAAAAAAAATTAGCGAACAGTTTCCTTGGAGACAAGAATGCATTCAAGATGCCCCTTTTCCCGACTCAGTGTGCAGTGTGCGGTCCCCGTTGTATGTGCCGTGCTTCCGGTGTGTGTGAGTGTGTGTGTGTGTGTGTGTGTGTGTGTTTGCTTGTGCTTCTGGCGTGTTTTACGACTCCCAGCACAAATACACGTATTCAGGCACATCCGTCTATTGGCACGTTTCTTACCCGGACTAGAGTCACACAAATGGCCTCTCCAGCGAAGCAGCCCTAGAAAGTATAAACTATTGATTGGCATGAAATACGTGTGCTTGCATGCATACTTGCATCCCAGCGATGCTCCCTGGTTCGAGTCCTGGTGGTGACGGTCAATTTTTCTTCTTCAGACTTTCCCCGTTTGCATCTTGCCCTCAAACCGGCAAATACTGTATGCAGTGTGTTTGGAACTACAGGCAATTAAATTCCTACTTTAACAGGCAATGCTCGGTCCCGTAATACAGCCTCTTTTACGGACAAAAAAAACACAACGAACATTTTTTCCCAAGTGTTCCAAAAACTTCAACTCAAAATTCTAGAAAGAAAAAACAAAACACGCAAAAAACAAAACAGCATAATCATTGAATGTATAATACTTAGGTAAACAGCAGCAAGTTCAACTTCAAGTCAATAATCTCGGTCCCAACCTCATAGTGCGTGAGTCAGGGGAGTTTTACGGTACTCCTGAGGAATGCAATTCCCCGGAGCTCGATTCACTGCAAGAACGCACAGGTCGATCAAAGTTTTTTTTGTTTTCGGGGGAATTATCTTTCGGTCGCTAAAATTGCCGGGCACTTCACCAACTTCTATTGGTGAACCCGTATACACTGTCTCCCATAATGATCTCCTCTGCTTGCTTGAATACTGGTTTAGGATCCTTTTCAATTTCGTGCACAGATTCAGCATTAGCATGTACAGTACAAGTAAAAAAGTGCAGTAAAAAAAAAAGTATAAGAAATTGAGAAGCCGCGCATACGAATTCTTATTGATGAGTAATAAGGGTGCATGTCCAAGATCCCCTTGTACGCCTCCTGCAGTTTCATGCTAAAACAAACATTAATGACGATTGTGTACATTGTATTCATGCACGTTCACGTGCTTCTTTGGTGTACGTTGGTAGCCTATACTAGTAGTAGTACCGTACTGGCAATATATGTTGCCGCAGTGAGGCCATGAAGCGTTACATTGGCACATGTTTGCCGCACGCAGGGCGTTACATGCAAAGTCGCACAGGAGCCGTTACACAGGGTTCTATATTGCCGCAGTCCTTTTTTTGCTATTGCAGGACTTCCTGCTGCGTCCAGTTTTGAACTTTTCACCACGCGGTACACGTGCTTTCACAGTTTTCAGCCTTTTTTGCAATGAAAAGATTGCCGCACCCCGCCGGACCAATATTTGCGTTCTGGTAGCTTGCGCAAAGGACGGTTAGGGGCACACAGTTTGGCGAAATGAGCATACCTGACTTCGGCTGGGGAGCACGATATGTCTTTAAAAAGACAACGAACAGATGGCATCAAAGAAAGATGTGTACTGTCCTAATGTTGTCTGGCAAATTGAACTGACGAGAACCTCGAACACATACTGCTACTACGACCAGAACGTTTACTTTACGAAGGGCTACCTTTGCGTGCACGTGTTGAACCATCATCATCATCAGTAACAGAAGTCCTATTGCATCCACAGCCTCCACATTGGTACTAGTATGTGGAAAAGCCCACGGGCCGGGCAGACATCAAATTGCTTCGGACAGTGTTGGGATGCGCTCAATGACGGCACCGACTGGCGCATGTTCAGTCACACAGCACGACTATCTGCATGCTGGAAGGTGGCTGTGCAATATACGATGCATGTGGTGTATCATCGACTGAGAGCCAAATCATCCCGTACATGTACAGAATTTGCTACTTTTTCAGATACACAATCTCAATCATGGCCATGCTCAAACTGCGGACAGCATGCTGTTTCGTGTATGAAACAAGTACAGTGTAGGTTTCATGCACATGTGGTAGTGTATCACGATGGATAAAGAAGAGGAGCTAGGACGGATGACCACCATGACCTTTACAGTATGGTTCTGGCCAGGGAGTCGTAAAATACCGGTATTTTACGACTCCCTGGTTCTGGCTGAATATCAATGCCGAAGTTTCTAGCAGAATTTGCCAGTTTCTCAAGCATTTTCTGCCCAGGGCTAGGACTGAATATCTCAATAAATCGTCCAAAGTCGGCTGCGGCTTGCATGTACAGTCGGTTGGGATAGCCTTGTTCGAAATAATTATTGTTTTTTTTTAATTAGAGAGGGCAGCTCCTCTGATGAGAAGGTCGAAACAGCTAGCTGTCCAGTGATTAAATGTACAAAGCAAGCATTATTTTCTCAGAAGGAGGTCAGACTTGTATTGGCCATGCGTTTGGAGACGTGTGCACAGCCACCTGTACTTCTGTTGGCAAAAATTTTATTAGTTTTATTTAGACTCGGGTGCACCAAGGATTAATTTAAATGAAGAAAAGAGGACCAAAGAGCTACAAGCTGCGCTATAATATGCACTAACACCACTACGATTACTTTAGCTCATGCGATAAAATTGCACGCGTGACACTGACCAACGGTACTGACGTTCCACACCTAATTGGCAATCAGCTCTACGGCAAATCTCGGACGCCCACTCCAACAGCCTTCCAACTTGGATCGGGTTCTAAGTAATAGAAATAACTGTTGGTCAGTGTGGTGCAATGTTATCACATGAGCTGATTGTAAACTAACTGGTGGTGTTAGTGGATATTATAGCGTAACTTGTAGCTCTTTGCCTTTGGAACTCTTTTCTTATCAATTATTTTTTTAGAAAGGAAAAGGAAATATGGATACGAGTTAAGAGTAACTCTCCATCACTGTAACCAGATACTATAATAAAACAGTCAGAAAGTGCAACAACTAGGCACAAAACTGACAGAGTACTGAGACATTCGACGTCCCGACACCTACATGTAGCTTCAACACATCTCCATAGCTAACCGACAGCCTTCCAACTTGGAAGGTTCAAGGTTATGGAAAGACCAAAGAGGGGAAGGCAAGCGCAACGAAAATGAGCACAAGCTACAGTCCCAACGGAACAAAGAATGTCTCAGTACTCTGTCAGTCTTGTGCCTAGTTGTTGCACTTTCTGACTGCATAATAGTATCTGGTTACAGTGAATTTTCTTTAATTTCGCCCAGTCGGCTACTATCATTTCTTGGGGGTTAGACATGGGGAAGTAGCCATGTTACATGTAGCATTGTAGGGGCGTGAGCCCGCCTTTCGGCACCGGGAGTTGCAGCTCGCTCATAATTCTTACTAGTGTTGTTTCGGGTGGATTTGGAGGGTCTCACCTGCATGACTGTCATGATGGTCGTTCCCGTGACGAATCCGTCTGGAGACTAGCCGCAAGTCTCCTCAGTCCGAGTATTCAGCAGACCTACTAGTACTAATACTAAGTAATACTAATAGTACTATAACAAGCGAGCGAGAGTCAGCGACGTAAGTCGTTACGTAGTGCCTCCAGTGCATGCACTAACAAGTAACAGTTAGCTGGACTGGGAAAATCGACATCCTGTAAGACGGCATTTGAATGTCTGTTATCTGCCTCCTATACCATGTATACCTAGGGTACAAAATCGCGTGAGAAAAAAAACACAGGCTGTACAGATGCAGAGCTAGAGCTGTATAG
The DNA here is from genome assembly GCF_964019385.1 of Sycon ciliatum. Taxonomy (NCBI): domain Eukaryota; kingdom Metazoa; phylum Porifera; class Calcarea; order Leucosolenida; family Sycettidae; genus Sycon; species Sycon ciliatum. The sequence goes on from NC_088643.1 coordinate 6,791,997, forward strand.
AGGCAATAAGTAAAACAAAGTAAAACCGGAAGATCGCCAATAAAGGGCGTGAAGCTGTAACTACCGGTACTGGTATGAACACGTACTTTGAAGTAAAAAAAATATCCGCTGCTTCTACTGTACTGTGTGTACAAGGCATTCAGAAGTTCAAGTAATTAGTTGTTGAAAACGTGTAGGTTCTACGCGTAGGTCTACGCGCGCTGTGGTTGATTGTATAGTTTATGGGTCATAGTCTTAGAGTAATACTAATAGAAGAGTGAAACTGCTGGATGGAATTCTCTACACGATCATCGCGGCGATGACGTTGTGGTTTCCCTGCGGTAGACCTAGCGGCAACGGTCGCTGAAGAGCGCTACAAGTACAAGTAAGCTCGAGAATCAATGTTCATTGTAGTCATGTACTAGCAGGGCGGTATACTTTTGCAGTCTTGGTACTAGTAATAGTATGGCGAACTGCCAAACATCGAGGTACGTTTTGGACCAGTAAAAATTAGTTCCACTCCACGCCGAGACCCCTACTACCCAGAGACTGGGAGTCAGGGCTAAGGAGAAGACTCAAGTAATTAGTTTGCTCCTGAGCCAACAGCATGGTGGATGTCCGGAGAGGGAGAGAACGCGCAGTACAGGTGGACAGACGTTACTCAAGTTCTGCATAGCGCTTGACAAGATTGATCTCAAGTAGGGTAGCCGCAGAGTACATGTATTACAAGCATGTACTGTGGACAGAAAGTTCCATAAAAAAAACCCAAAATAGCCAGCCCGTGACGCAATACATGCACATTCATTCGTGCCAATGACGCAGGAGGTTGTGTTTGAACAGCTACTTCCAGTAAGTTATTGATACAGCCTGCTCTGATTGTTGCTCGTGGCCAAGATCGTAAGTTTTCGGCCCAGTGTTTGGGCGAGCATGCAGCAGAAAGCACAGATGGGCTGGTATGGTGAAGGCAAAGTGAACAACTGGTCTTAGCTGGATTGGCGGTGGGGTACACTCTCACATACACAACAGCTGCCTACAAAGTATATCTAATAATATTGACTGAGTATGAGGGCAATAGTACAGGAATAAAAGCCAATTAAAAGACGGAGGTGAAGCCGAGGTCTTTTACGAGGTTTTATTTCCTACAATTATTGACCTAGTACGAAGTTGACGTCATATTAGATTTACATGTACCGTAACGTACCGCCAGAGCGCCCCGTCTCGCCAGAGCGCCCCACCTTGATTTTACAGCCAAGGGAAGAAAATCGTATGGCAGAATGCTACTAAGTTGTACGATGTGAGAACCTTCGTGTACTAAGGTCACACTTGGTATGCTTTTATGTGGAGCTCGAAGGTAAACTGGGTACGGATTGACTGCATAATGTGCAATGTTTGTACAAGGTCCGTGTCGTATGACCTACAGACAGGAATCCACCTCCACAAGGCGACCACGAAAGGACGAGATGGTGGGGCGCTCTGGCGGTACTTTACGGTACATGTATTACGACTAGCCACAGCATGTGTTCAATCACTTAAAGTAGAAAGGAGTCAATACTTGGATTGTCCCGAAAGACCCGGCGATATTTGACTGAGATACGACGGTTTGTAGCTTGGTTGTCCAGGCGCATTAGTGCGTAAACTCGCCAACTTTCAAGTGCATTTTTCTGCACTGTACAGTGTTTGCGATGCTTGCGATGAGGTCGGTTTTCGCATCTGACGGCTCAATGATAAGCAGTCAATATAGCCCGGAGTGAAATATGCAGGAATCTTCCACGGAAGTCTAGGAGTAAGAGAGTGATCTGCAAGAATGTTCAAGTACAGTAAAACCTGTAAAGGCGACCACCTGTCCCAGAAGACCACTGCAACCAGGACCAAGGGATGCTATTTCCAGTCAAATGACCCTGGATAAGGAGACCACCTGGTAACAGAGACCACGTTTTGAAGGTCCCTTGAGCGGTGGTCGTCTTAGACAGGTTTCCCTGTACTCGTAGACAGTAGGAGTGACTGCAGGGGGTCTGTTTTTTTCCTGGTCACATCGATGGCAATTGCTGACAGATTGGAACACAGCCGTAATATCCCAACCGTTCTTGTCATGCATTCAATACACTCACTTAGTCAGCGTCTTGCAGATTCCAAAGTTGCAACTCGCTCTTACACACACGCACGAGCGTGCACGCACGCACGCAAATAGGACCGTAGTATTGGCAGTCAAATGTTCATCAAATATCATATTTTTTTCCCTCAACAGATTGGTTGTCTCACATGCAGATTGACTATGACTGTTGCCGTGTTGAGGGCGGGGATCCCACATTGCTGTATGCTGTTTGGAGCAAAATGATGCATCATCGTCTCTTCTTTGTTATGCACCGAGTGGTAACGTATGCGTGGGAGTAGTGACATATGCACGCCAGCACGTGACAAAACTGTGTGTGAAAGCACACCAGGTCATGATCATGATGATGCTCATGCAATCGCACAAGGGCAATGCCTAGAAGATCTGCTCAGTACTACTAGCCCTGGGTGAGAAGGATGCATGACCCCTGCATGTACGGACCAATGCGGCATGGGGGGGGGGTTGGAATATCACTAGTACCAAGAGTACATAACCCCCCAGAGTGTGCAACGCCTGATCCAGCTCTGCATAGGGTCTTGGTCGAGCGGAATCGGATCTTTGCGTCATAATACCGTACACATCTGAGGGGAACCCGGGGAGTCGCGGGTGCTCTTGGATCAAAAACAATGGTACCCTGCCTCGAGACCGGCCTTGCGCTGGTATGAAGTGTACGCATGACATCAGAAGATCCGATTCCGCTCGACCAAGACCCTATCATCGGCCTATGCAGAGCTGGATCGGCGTTGCACACTCTGGGGGGTTATGTACTCTTGCTAGTACATGTACAGTGAAGCCTGTCTAAGACGACCACCGCTCAAGGGACCTTCAAAACGTGGTCTCTGTTACCAGGTGGTCTCCTTATCCAGGGTCACTTGACTGGAAATAGCATCCCTTGGTCCTGGTTCCAGTGGTCTTCTGGGAGAGGTGGTTGCCTTATCCGAGTGGTCGCCTTGACAGGTTTTACTGTAGCAGTATTGTACTCGGCAGTTTCTGACACTTTCTGTGATCAATATGCGCAATGCATGAATCTATACTGCAAGTGAACAGCCTGACAGCCTGCATGTATGCTCGTGCAGCTTGATGCACACTTGCAGACACATGCCAAAGCGGAACAGAACAATGCACGACGGGAAGGAACACCAGCAAGCTTGGAAGTGTTAAGCCACATGCTCAAACCTAGCTACCAATGCGGTGCCCGTTGCTTCCTAAACGTTCACACACACACACACAGTGACACACACAGTGACACACACACACACACACTACACACACACACACACACACACACACACACACACACACACTACACACACACACGCACACAGTGACACTCACGTAGCTGACATTATGGTCGTCCCAGCGCAACTGATGGAAGTGTCTTGAATGCAGCAGTTCTCATGAACAAGCGTGTCTGACCACAATAATTCCTTCATGTTACACGATCTGTCCATGAAATCAAACTCAAACAAATAAAATGATGTCAAAATCCTCACCGGACATTGTGTTGATGGCAAGCCAGGGCAAATGCATGTTATGTATGCTGTGAGTTCAGCACAAGAATAGCCTAGCCTAGGCATAAGTCACCATGGTTACCAGAACAGAACAAAGATGGTGGACAAAGATGGTGAACACAGGTGTGTGTGGGGGGGGGGGGGGGGCAAGAGCTACAAACAAACACAATTGGCAAAGACATAAACACTGTGAATTGATAGAACTTAGAAGGCATGACTGATGCATTCACGTAATACGGTGAGCTTGTCACCAGCTGCTACAGCAAAGATGAAGAAAAAAACCCGGAAAATAGCTAAAAAGACATACTATGGACGAGTAGAGAAAGGCTGCATGCGTGTACATGTAGGGCAGCGAAATAGGGGACACATTCAGGCCGCAGCCAGGACTAGCAAGTTATCGCAAACGCACAAAAAACGTGCGTGGAAAATCAAATACTTTCACACACACACACCACACACACACACACGCCACACACACACACACACACACACACACACACACCACACACACACACACACACACACACACACACATACCGCTTGCCCACAACGCTCACCACCACCATCGCCACCGGCACAACGACACTCAGGTCCCCAGCAGCAGCAGCAACAACTGCAGACAAAAACATCTACCTTACATACAGAGCCGCAAGGAAAGCCCGCATGCCCAACCACCTAAGAACGGACAGGTCACGGGTAAACAAACTTTAACAAAGGGCCTGAGCCGCCAGGGCACAGGCCGGAACTAAGAACAGAAAAATATAAATTGAATATAGCGACGTCAGCATACATATACATGTACACGAATGTTACAGCAGCACACAGCCGTCCTATGCCCGTATTCATCGGAAGATCAAGGTGTATTCCGAACACAGAGGCGATGCATTCCGAACACGGAGGCTATGTACATGTACATGTAGTCCGTACACGGATGAGATGTATTCTGAACACGGATGAGATGTATTCTGAACATGGAGGAGATGTATTCCGAACACAGAGGCTATGGATTCTGAACGTAGTGGAGATGTATTCCGAACACGGAGAAGATGTATTCTGAACACAGAGGAGATGTATTTCGAAACCAGTGCATATGTATTCTGAATACAGTGGATAAGTTTGGAGCTGGCAAAGACTAGAAGTAAGACACTATCTTGTAAATGTTCTCTGATGGCGAGAGTCATGGCGAGGAGGAAGCATGGCTGGATGACCACGATCGGAGCGAGGCATGCCAATATAGCCGCCACCACCACCGCCTCCACCACCGTCCACGGATAGCCTGCGCAGCGACATTACGAGCAGCCAGGACGTGTATGTACACACACATACACACGCGCACAGGCAGACACGGTGAAAAACACGCACACAGCGACACAGACACACAGTTGTTTTGCAGTGAGTACTAGTATATCGTTGCGGCGTGCCAAGCACCTCTGTATCCAGGACAGGGCCACAGTGCATTAGGAATCACCCTCGTATTTCCATGCGCACACAAGGACGGGGTGCACAGTACGCAGCACAGCAATACATTGCACACATCGGCAAGAAGCTCTGTGAATGCTCAGGTAGGAAACAGAAAGGCCTTTGGGTCATTCTAGAGAAGATCAGGCCCAACTACAACAAGATAGGCAAGACTGTTGAACAGCCTTCAAGTAGACCTGTACCTTCAACCCTACTATTCTCGCATGCAACAACAGGAAAAAGGACGTTTTAAACTGAAGAAAAATGACTGTATCCTCTCCCTCCCTGTGTGCACGTGTGTGTATGCATGTATTTCAGTGTCTCAGTTGATCCGCCCCCGCTCTAATTCCCGCCCCCGTCGAATTTCTGCCTGTGAAGCGACGTCGGCGTATACAACGAAATACGATGTTGAACCGACGCATGTACTGCTGTGCACAATGCGTGCAAGTGCAGGATGAAAGTCTGCACAATCAAGCAGTCCAGGTCTGATCTTCTGCTTTGTTGTACATCGTACTGCACTTGAACGACTTGATCTAATTCCCGCCCCCTGCCGAAAAAGCAGCTGGGAAGCGCCATGGCGTGGGGGGGGGGGGGGGGGGATCAACGGTACTTTCCGGTACTGTACAGTACTTGTAAGTTCAACAGTAAACACAAGGAAGTTGAAATGGGACAGGGAGCGGATGCAGCACACGTCAAAGATTGCAGGACTCACCGCCTTCCGTGCCCCAGCCACTCCTGGCGCCTTGGCCCCATGGGAGGCGGACCGCCACCTGTCAGGCAACGGGAGAAGGAGACAGGAACATGTGAGCTGCAGCAATGCCAGCAGCAATGCCAGTAGCTCTACAGTAGCTCTACAGTACCAGCACTAAACACAAGCCTATACGCCATAGTACATCCTTCGAACATACTTCAAAAGAAATCGAAAAGATCAATGTTCACGATTGGCACCGGAGCCAATCAGACTGGCTTTCCAGCGCTCGTAGAATGTCACCACTATCAAGGATAAAGCACCAGTGCAGTAACTCAACTCCAAATAAATAGGTAAAGAGAAAAGGACCTATACGTTACTAGTTATGACTATGTTTTTCGATTTCGACAGCATGTTACAAGGCGAGGACGCGTAGTGCTCCTGACTACAACCGTAATCCGGTTGGCACTACGCGTCCTCGCCTTGTAACATGCTGTCAAAATCGAAAAACATGTTAAACTACCAAGCAAGGCTTCTGTGTATATAGTTGTGACTAACAGTCCACAAAGGTAACGAATTTTGTCAAATCACAGTTTTTGATCACCTCGCCGCCACGCTGCATGAGCACATCCTGCCTGTTGGTACTGAGCAGTGAGTCATGCATAATCATGCATAGTCAGTCATGCATATCATGCATAGTCAGTCATGCATAATAATATAACTTGCAGATGCAGTAAAACCTGTCAAGGTGACCACCTGGCCAAGAGGACCACTAGGGGTACTACACGTATTCCCAGTCAAATGACCCTGGATACGGAGACCACCTGTGCACAGCGACCACATATTGAAGGTCCCTACAAGGCAGGTTTCACTGACAGTACATGAAACCAGCAGCTTGTTTTTTATTTCAACACTACAGGCCATGTCACACCAGTTCTAAGACAATATCACTGAACCCACCTGGATGATCACCGGCCCAGCTGTAGGTCAGACAGAGTACAGAACAGGAAAGACATACCATGGACCGACAGGCAAAGAAAGGAGAGAGATACAGTAAAACCTGTCAAGGCGACCACTCGGATAAGGTGACCACCTGTCCTAGAAGGCCACTGGGACCAGGACCAAGGGACCCTATTTCCAGTCAAATGACCCTGGATAAGGAGACCACCTGGTAACAGAGACCACGTTTTCAAGGTCCCTTGAGCGGTGGTCGTCTTACACAGGTTTCACTGTAACCAACAAATTCACGATTCGCGTGAGACTCGGTTAGAACGAGTTTTCCGCATAATATATAGGGGCGCCACCATCCACACGGATCAGGGCGCAGATGCAGCTCCTAAAGCAGTGGAAGATGAGTAGATCCGACCCACCACCACCACAGTGGACAAAGACCGAAAACCCATTCGCTGCATCTATGGCAACTCAACCCTATTTTAACTGCTTCCTGGTAACATTAACTCTTGTGAAGAAATAATATTATCACATACAAACACCAAATACTGTATCACAATTACGCACAACGTGGCCATGGTGTCAAAAGCCAATCAGTGGCGATACCACTTGGAATAGGAAATGCAACTTACCCGCGCTGAGGGTAACGTGATTGCCGGTTGACAGTCTGCCATGGGCTAGCAATGGGCATATCTACAGGAGGAAATCCACACGAACAGCATGCACGCGCACACACACACACGCACACACATGCATGGGCGCGCGCACACACACACATGCACACATACACATTATTCTTATTCTTAGGCTTTATCCTACTGGTGAAGCAGCCACATGCCAGGCACATGCTATGCAGTACCTAGCTGCAAACAGTGTCCTGTCATAGCAGGCAAAACCATGCTGTCTCCTCTCACGAACGCCATCAGTTCATGCCTGGTGCATAGCCGATGGGAGATGTGATGGAACAGCATGCATTCACCGCTTCTTTACAGACTATATGTAGACAGCTGCATGCAGAGTCATAAATTTACCACTCTACGCCAGCACTGTGGTGAAGTTTAACATCGTACTTGCTCACTGTGCCTGGGTCTAACCGGGAGAGGAGACAGACTCAAAAGGAATCTTGGAAAGTTGACTCAATTGGCGATTGAACTGCCCAACGGCCGACGCCCCCTGAAATCCCCGCACTCTGGGCGGACTTGGAAATGATTCCACTTATGGGCTCACAACACCGCAGCAAGCGGGTGAGGACAAGGTGCAGAAAAAGGATTGACGGCATCAGGGTATCCGTCCTGGGATCCAACTGCATTTACTCCTGCCCCCAGTGAAGGTAATACTTGCTACTAGTGTGGGTAGCCAAATCAGAGTGGATCTGATTTTTAAAAGCTTCACTAGCACCTCTGTGTGGACTTGAGATTTAAAACACATCAGCGTTGCAACTTACGACCGCCTCCGCCGCCATCACCCGGCCACCTTCCGCCAACGCCCGGCGTGGACGGCAGGTTGTTGAGGATGCGCTGCAACTCCTGCGTGATGCGACCGGCCGGACCTGGTGGCCCGCCACCATCCATGGGCAGCTGCTGCTGCTGTGCGAGAGCGACCGAAGAAAAGCGAAACAAAGCAACAAAAACAACAAGCATGACGAGAGTGAAATACACCAGTTACGGAACAGGCAAGTCTTCAAGTCTGGACTACTGTAAGTCTACAAATTTTCAGCCCATTCAAATTTCGGCCTCCCAGGGCCAAAACACATTTCGGCCGCATCAAGTTTTCGGCTGTACTGCTGCAGCCTGTATTATACACTGTCACACTGAACCTTGCAAAACAAAATTTCGGCCCCGACAAATTTTCGCCCAAACATGCCCAGGCCGAAAATAGCCGAAAATAAACGTGCGCCGAATATTTGTTGACTTACAGTAGTAGCCCAGTTGTGCAGCGTGTTCACGTACAGTGTTGCCCAATGTAATCCAGTCCTACCACTCAAGTTTACAGCCTAGTGCTCGCAATGCTCAGTATTCACAATGCCCACTGCATACTTCAGCGACGCGATTGGATTTCATTGAGCAGCACAGTAATGATATCGCTGCGCGGGAGTATCCACAGCGCTGGGAAATGAAATCCAACCGCATGAATAAAGCAGAGCTGCACAGCCTAGTGCTGGTAGTGTGCTGGGCTGTGTAGTACTAGTAGTCTTGCACCACTTCTATGCATGGGGCTGGATTTCACTTACCAGCACTGTGCACACACTCATCTAAAGCCAAGGAGTGGTGAACTGCACAGTGATGCAAGCCCTTCCTTAAGTTAGTTGTACGGGAGACAGCATGTGTTGCATGCCCTGCCCTGAGCCATACTTGAGACAGCGCGTGTTGCACGCCCATCCCTTAGCTGTATTTAGAGACAGCGCATGTTATAAGCCCTTCCCTAAGTGCAAGAGTACATAACCCCCCAAGAGTGTGCAGCTCGACTATGGGTGGTGTCCCGACAGAATTTCAAGTTGACGTCATTTTTATGATGCAATGCGCACTGTACACGGATTATCAGACGAATCCGTAACCTGTGGTGGACCAAAGCCCATCTGATGCTGTACAAATGATTGCAAAAAAGACGTGTGATGCTTGACACCCGTACACATGTTGTAAATCACTGGTGCAAGGAACATTGCATCATAAATAATGACGTCAACTTGAAATTCTGTCGGGACAGCAGGTTATGTGGGAGTTGCACACTCTTGGGGGCCCGGGGTTATGTACCCTTGCTAAGTGGTACTGGGGACTGTATGTGTTGCAACTTACAAGCCCCTCCCTTAGCTACTAGAGACAGCAAGTGTTGCAAGCCCTTCTCCGAAGCTGTAACAGCTAGTAGAGACAGCGTGTGTTGCAAGTAGGGCTCAAACAGTTAGCCCGATTAACCGGTTTAAGACCGGTTTTGAAAAGATAAAGGTTAACCGTTTGTGTAAAGGTTATGTGGGTACTTTTTCGAGTTTTCGAAGTACGCCTTTTTACCGAGTTTTGGCAGTTTTACAACCTACCGTGTATGTACACATGCATACATGCACACTACATAGTACCATCCGTGAAAATTTGAATCAATTTCATGCCATCTTTAATGCTTCTGGTCTGTGAATAGGCGTGAATGAGCATGCCAACATGTGCATGGATTAGTACATAGTAGTAAGTCTGCAGAGTACATTTTTGACCAAGCATATTGTGCAATACTGTTCAAACTAGCTACGCGCCAGACTGCCGCAGCTTATAGGTTATAACCGATAAACCGACCGTTAGCGTAGCAGTTAACCGTTAAGGTGAAAACCGTAGCCGTTTGAGCCCTAGTTGCAAGCCCGTCCATTAGCCGTGCTGTCGCCTACATACCTGTCGCATGTCTCGGTTGTTGAACCTGGGGTTGAGCCGCTGCTGGCCCTGGTGTCCCCACGGAGGGTGGTGGGGCATCGGGCCGCCGCCGGCGTGTACACCACCAAACTGACCGCCGCCGAAGTCACCGTGCCTCACACCACGACCACCACCTCGGCCCACTGGGGGTCCGCCCCCTCCTCGACCACCTCCGCCCGGTGGGCGTTGCATGGAGGATGACGGCAGCACGTCGCCTTCCAATACCATGAAGTCGTCCACATGCATGCTCGGCGCGCGGCTGCTGTTCTGCTTGCGGCCGCGGTACATGTCGGAGCGCTGCAGCCGCTGCGTCAGCATGCGACCACGTCCCCTCAGAGGAACTAGAAATGCACGAATACATACACGCGTGCACACACCCACCCACCCACACACATGCATGTGCATGCACACATATAAACACACACGCAACAGCAACAGCAGCGCAAATTACTCCTGGCATGAACACACGGCAGTTAGTGGTAGTGGTACGGAAAGACTAGAAGAATGAACAATCACACAATCGCACATCCATTGTTGCATCATAGCAACGGCAAACTAGCAAGAATTTCACTTTAGCTTCATGACTAAAGCTGTGTTCACAACTGGCGCGTGTACAAGTGAAACCACGCGTTTGTGCGTATATTTGCTGGCTTTTGGGGCGCCATGCGTACGGAAATGCGCCGAAATGGAAATTCCAACATGTTGGAATTTTCAGCGCGTATCAGGCGCGTACCAGCGTACATGCCAGTCACTTTGACTGACGGGGTCAAAAAATTAGTACTCGAAGGTGTCGCACGCGCTAAATACGACTCGGATTGCTGTTTTTTTGTGAAAGGCTGAGCGCGCGTTTGGGCACGCATGAACCGCAAGCGTACCGCGTACACGCGCCAGTTGTGAACACAGCTTTAGAGCCATGGTTGACGTTCAGAGCCAAATCTCAACTGATCAAGCACAGGACTTCACTGTACCAACACCACATGCACCATGCGTACCAATGTGTGGTGTATGGGGCTACAGGCATAGCACTTCACTGTGCCAACACCACATGCACCATACACCACACATACCAATGCGTGCAGTAAGTCTGGACGCAGGAATTCTAAGAAGCAGCAGCCAGTGAGGGAATGGAGGTGACAACGAACTCAGAAATGCCACAGACGTGTAACACACGGACGCACACAAACATACACCGACACACACCGACACACACATACACACACACACACACATACCTGGCTGTGTGCGGTTTCGCATCCGGGAGATAAGCGGGTCGAACTTCCTCTTCATGGCCCTAGTCCCATCAGGCAAAGCAAAACAAAAGCAACGCATTGATAAGACCAGGTGTGCTGCATACAGCTTACTACAGTCTCAACGAAGGCACACGAGAGCACATGGTTAAGATTACTAAATACATGAGTCTGGATTTTACAGAGCCCACTGCCCAGCATGACAAGCTAGCAGTATGCACGTCAGTGTTATAGGCAAACATACATAAGCAGTGAACAGCGCCTATGCACTTCACATGCGACGTGCATCCATATACGAGAACCACGGGACCCAAGTCCAAATGGCCACTGTCCCCGTACAATACACGCTGTCCACAGGGGAATACCGTATTTCCTGACAATACGGCCGGTCTCTTATTACCGCCTGTCTGAAACAAGCGCCACATCATTTCAGGGATCCCGTGTGGATTTTTTCAAATCGAGAGAAATATTCGGGCTCGAAAACTACTGGTACTAACGTTAAGCGCCTCGACCAGTGTTGCCGAAACTACGGTATTCTGTAGAGGTAGCTGGACTCACCTGGTTCGCTTGGCTGCCTCTGCTGAGTCAGCCGGTGTTGACGCCAAGCAGTTCTTGACTTCTTCTTGCAGGGACCAATCAGCACAGTAGCGCTCAACCAACTCCAGCAGGTTTAGCTCCACCTAGAGTAGACCATAGCAACATAGTAACAGGACAGGAGGGCAGCACACATCCTCGTGCATTAGAGAAATTGGCGGATATTTACCGGCTGAGAGATAAAGTCATTTTCTAAGCACTACACACACACACACACACACACACACACACACACACACACACACACACACACACACACACACACACACACACACACACACACACACACACACACACACACACACACACACACACACACACACACACACACACACACACACACACACACACACACACACACACACACACACACACACACACACACACACACACACACACACACACACACACACACACACACACACACACACACACACACACACACACACACACACACACACACACACACACACACACACACACACACACACACACACACACACACACACACACACACACACACACACACACACACACACACACACACACACACACACACACACACACACACACACACACACACACACACACACACACACACACACACACACACACACACACACACACACACACACACACACACACACACACACACACACACACACACACACACACACACACACACACACACACACACACACACACACACACACACACACACACACACACACACACACACACACACACACACACACACACACACACACACACACACACACACACACACACACACACACACACACACACACACACACACACACACACACACACACACACACACACACACACACACACACACACACACACACACACACACACACACACACACACACACACACACACACACACACACACACACACACACACACACACACACACACACACACACACACACACACACACACACACACACACACACACACACACACACACACACACACACACACACACACACACACACACACACACACACACACACACACACACACACACACACACACACACACACACACACACACACACACACACACACACACACACACACACACACACACACACACACACACACACACACACACACACACACACACACACACACACACACACACACGGCTAGCCACTCTATACAAAGGAATACACAATGACATCACTTGCACTGGTTTGCAACTCCAACACATACAATGATGTCATTCACTGGCTAGTCACTATACAGTGCACACACAATGATGTCATATGCACAGTTTCAATAGACATCAAGCAGCAGATCGGGATAGATGCTTCTCAGACACTTACCCAGTCTGGCTCAGTGTCAGCTTCTTCGGACAGTGGAGGATGCAGCCACAAGTCCAAGTATTGACTAGGCACCAGAACACACACGCACACGCACATGATCACGTACACAAACAGACACACATGCGCACACCCCCACACACCCGCATATGCACGCGCACGTGGCAACAGTGAGTTTCATTACGACTGTAGTTATGACCAAAATAGTACACATGTAGCGAATAAGAAAAGACACAGTACACATGATGACTAATGCAGTAATCACTCAGGCCTCACAAACAACACTAACATGCTTACAGTCCATTCATTGGAAACTGGCACCCTAACTTTTTGGTGTCTCTCTCACATAGTTGTAGATATTGTGAAAACAACAGTACGTCCTGCATTGTGTGACCCGTGCAATTACTCCTTACCACATTTGAGGGCAGAAAAATCCAAGAACAGGGAAATAGAAATTCAGCCAGGTTTTACAAAATTAGGACAGGTATGCCATGGCAAAATGTATGGAGAAGCAGATCCAAAACCCAGATTTTTGATTTAAAGTGGGTTTTTGATCCTCAATTCGGCCCAAATCCGACTTTCAAAAGCCAGTGGGCCAGTTTCCGATGAATGGACTGTAGTAGCAGCAGCAAAAAATGACAGAAGCAGCGGCAGCAACAGTAGCAGCAGCAACGACAGAAGTGGCGGCAGCACTAGCAGCAGCAACAGCAGCAGCAGCAGCAGC
>NC_088643.1:6810994-6830994 GCF_964019385.1 Sycon ciliatum
GGCCTTATAAAAGCACGGATGACCGCGATTGGCCCATATGTTGTAGTCTTTTGGAAGCCGAGTCGACTGGTTTTGGTCCGAAAAGGCTGCGATGCAGCGCTCCTCCTTTATTCCCAATCGAACATGGTTGAACAAGCGGTCACGTGCTCCTGGGGGCCCAAATCACCTGGTCACCGCGCCAGCAGGTGACAACTTTCACACCAAGGTTCAACTCGAGTTCAACTCGAGTGACAGGACTGCACCCAAAAAAGGTCAAACACGCTAGTAAGTTGTACCCTGTAGGCACGGTGACCAGGTGACTGGTGTACGCAGGAGCACGTGACCGCTTGTTCAACCATGTTCGATTGGGAATAAGGGCCGAACGCTGCATCGCAGCCTTTTCGGACCAAAACCAGTCGACTCAGCGTCCAAAAGACTACAACATATGGGCCAATCGCGGTCACCCGTGCTTTTATAAGAACGAAATGGCGCTTTTAGTGACATTTTGCATACAAATCCCCATCTAGTAGGGCACAGTCACCCAGTTTCGGTGGAAGTGCGCGAGTTCGATTGGGATTAAAGTAGGAAGGGAGCGTCTCAGCTTCCTCGGACCAAGACCATTCGACTCAGCACCCCGAAGACTACAACTGGTGAAATTTTGATGTTTGCCTTAACTTCCCCTTTAACACTCAGAGGACTTTAAGATTGGGCAGAGGGGTTCATCCAAAATGCAGCACTGTAGCAGACTTCACTGCTCGTTCGAACGGCAAGCGTGTCTGGTCGACTCGCTCCCACATGCGGTGAATTCACACCAGCATGTGAGTTCATGACGGACAAGATGGCATGCGATAGTATGTAGAGGGTACTTAAAACCAACACTGTACTGCGTGCCGAGCAGCCAACTGCTAAACTGGATGCCACTATAGTGATAGACAGTGAAATTTGCCCCGACAATGAATGTAGTGCCAGCGCACTCAAGTACACAGCCTGGTATCAGTAAGGTCCATTTCAAAAATATAGACGCATGGTATTTTTGAAATAAATATTTCAAATTTGGCTGAAGCTTTTTGAGAATTTTTTCGGAATATTGCTCAGGTCCTCCCCGCAATTACTCTCATTTAGATTCTAAGCGATCGGATAGCAAACGCACAAAGTGATCTCAGATTATATATGGGGTATAGATGCTGGCCTAACGGTTTTTTTGAAATCACGCGTCTATATTTTTGAAACGCACTGTTTAGTCCATCAGCCAGTGGTGCCAAAGTGAGTCCCCTGTTGCACTTACAAATCGAACACCTGGAACTGACATCAATCGACAGCAAAAGCATCACTGAATCCGACCTGCCTACTTTCCCTGGCGAAACTCTTGCACTCCTTTTGCAGTGCGCCTTGGAAGTTCGACAAATTTCTTCTTCTTCATCAACCATTACGAGGTTTTCCATCCGTTTTATCATGACATCCAATGCGTCTTCTGTGAAAAACGTGGAGTTTTGTCAACGGTTGGTGTGGTTTTCCGTGGCGATCGACCTAAAATCGCGAAATAAATCGCCGTCGATTTGAGCAGAGGTGAGTTGGCTTGGAGCACGTACAGATTCGAAAAATATGTGTACATGCGCACCGGGAAGAAGATGAAGATGCTCTCCATTTTCAAATAACTAATTCAAAAAACTACATGACTATTGTACTGCAATTGTTGTAGTTACTTGTTTGCAACTACAATGGTATGAAGAAGATAATCAAGCGAGGTACAGAGGGATTGATGGCTGATCAAAGCCCAAGGGACCAGCCCGAGGGCTTTGATCAGTCATCAAGCCCGACTGTACCTCGCTTGAATATGCTTCAGACGATCCCCAACAATTTTTTTGATTTTGAATTCAATCGCTTTATTCTTTGGGTGATCTCGAGTGTGGTCAAGAGTACATAAACCAGTACTCTTGGTGTGGTAGATAGTACTTCGAAGTAGTACAACTGTAACTGTACTACTACCTGGTTGCAACATGTTCAAAGCAGCCTTGCCTTTATTTCAACTGTTTGCTGTCAGCATCCAGAGCCATGGCGTTTGCTAGTTGGTCGTAATGGAGAAGAGAACTGCAGGGCATTCACTCGATGTACAACATCCATCGCCGCAGATTCCTTACTTTTAGCTCTCCACGTTCCTTATTTTTCCAGGGATCAGGACCTTCCCGGGGTGATTCCATTCAGGGTGGAAGCGTAGATCACTTTTGCCAAACAGTAAAAACTACGCTTCAAACCTGCTTGACATGACTCGGGGTGCATACTTCGGAAACCCGAAGGTGGATGATGTTCAATACTAGCTCATTGTAATCTTCCTGAAGGTATGTATTCGGATGCTCAATTAAATAGAACAGTGAAAGAGATGTGTAACGGAACAACACTCTACACGTAGGCGAACAACAATTTTATTGTAATTTGAATCCAGGCACACGTGTAATACGGAAACTGCAATGGTTTACACTGCAAATCTTCTCGATTTGCAAGATTTGTCCCGTAATTCACAAAAATCTGAAAGTTCATTCCTGAAACGCGCATGGCACTGATTGGAGATTGGGTTTAGGTCACAACAATGGCTGTCGATGAAATGCCAAAAATGGTCACTTTGTCGGCTTCCCCTTGCAGAGCGTGCAAGTCGTTTACTCTTTTTATTTGCGGATTCGGTGTACAGGGTACCTAAACTCCCCATTGAGGCCAAAATCAAGTATTCGATTTCTAAGTGCAACAGGGTGCTTGAATTTGACGACTTCTGAGTTCTTGGCTGATGGACTAGTTGTGCTTGGAGCGTGCATGACCCGGTGTGATTTTTACTCACAGGGAAGAATATCACCATCCAGGACTACTATACTGCACAGCAACAGCCCCATTAATTTAAATGCTCGCCTTACAAAAAAGGGCTTCTAAGGACAAACCTATACAACACACAGATGAAAGAGTGAGGGTCCAATTGGAATCTGTTGTGACGTAAAGTTTCACGCCCAAGCAATCGTCAGACATCTGTGTTTCCGGCAGTTTGCCAAACTTTACATTGCCAAACTATGTACCTGCATCTTCTGCTGCTAGATAATAGATGTCTTGTTCCAGATTTGGAGGTTCAAAATGAGGGGATTTCCCTGTAGTGGCTCTCACCTGTTGTAAGCTAAGCTTGCCAGTGGTATTGCTGGTCAGTGTTAGCGGGTCAAGCAACGCCTGCAAGATGGACTGCAACACAAACGTGCACACGCACGTACACACACACACGCGCACACACACGCGCACACACACACACACAAGCAACGACAAGACGAGGTGACAGAACATTGTACAAACACATGCCATGACAATTAGACTCGTGTGAATACGTGCATGATCTGTTTCGTTTTGCACAAGTCAAGCACTGGCAGTCAAGCAGCGTACAAAGCACTAGACAGGGCAGATCCCTGTTGCAGCAAAGCAGCAACAAACACGCTGCAGCTCACCACTGCCAACTGGCTGACATCGCTGTTAGTGGATGACGATGACGCATCACTGAACTGGGTGATGAGTGAGTTGATGATCGCTGACGACGTCTCATCAACACTGCACAAAGCACAGCAACCAACAAACACTGTTACGTCACTACATATTCGTCACAAGAGCACACATATTATGACTTAGTCTACTAGTAGGATATCTGGAGCATGCGTGCAGGTGGTCATGGTCCTTTTCACTTTCCTTGAAGAATGAACGTCTTGTAAATCTACTGCTTGTCCATTGTGTTCGGACTGAGACTTTATCGATATCAAGAGTACATAACCAAGAGTGTGCAACTGCCTGCACAACCTCTATGCTGTGCTGCGACGGCAGAACTTCACATCACGTGACATGGTTCAAAAGGTTATGCTGGCAAACAGTGCAAAGTGACCACAAGAGAGTTGTACCCAAAGCTGGGCTGCGTACAACCCAGTATCTATCATGCACTAGAGTGCACGGGTTCATCACGTGATGTGAAGTTCTGCCGTCGCAGACCCCATAGCTGGAGTTGCACACTCTTGGGTTATGTACTCTTGTCGATATGGATACATAACAAACACCAACACCAACACCAACACCAGCATAGACACAGGAATAGCAAAGCAATACCGGTATGATAAATACTTGAAGTTGAAGTTAGTCCACGGATTAGAGGCAGCAAGAGTACATGAAAACCAGAGTGTGCAGCTCGGATGGGTTGCTGTCACGGCGAAATTCCGTGATTACATCATTTTAGTGATGTAGTGCGTACAAGCAGGATTCAAGCAGGCCTCTTTCTGCACAACTGCAGCTCAGTTGTACGCACTACGCCATTTCCCGCCTCAGATCTGGGCCAAATATGATGTAATCACGGAATTTCGCCGTGACAGACACCCATAGCAGAAAAGGCCCCAAGCTGCACACTCTGGTTTTCATGTACTCTTGGAGGCAGAGACAGTCAAGTGCCACGCCAAGGCGACGGGGAAAGCAAGCTCGAATGTTGCAAGCAATCAACTTTCTTGAAGTACAGTGAAACAGCTGTCTAAGACGACCGCTCAAGGGACCTTCAAAATGTGGTCTCTGTTGCCAGGTGGTCGCCTTATCCAGGGCCAATTGACTGGAAATAGCATCCCTTAGTCCTGGTTGCAGTGGTCTTCTAGGACAGGTGGTCGCCTTATCAGAGTGGTCGCCTTGACAGGTTTTACTGTAAGTCAATACATGTTGCCATGGCATGCTTGTCCTGATTTCGCAAGTACTGATGAGTTCATCAAGAATGACATAGTCATGAAACGTTTAGAGTGGCTGCCTAGTCCTGAGTGGGGTTTTGTCGTCCGTGTGTGAGTGTAACGGCTCTGCACCCAGTGCAATGAGCAGTGTTCAAGCAGCGGACACTGCCTTAGCACGTATGTACAGGTTACAGTCCAAAACGATGACAAGATTAATAGACACAAAGGCACACAACGAAAACCTTGGGCAAATTCCGTCGTGACTCAGAGTTTCATGGCTGAACCAAACATCAAACAATCGTCGCCTGATGATCGGTTCAGCCATGCAACTCTGAGTCACAACGGAATTTGCCCAAGGTTTTCATTGTGTGCCTTTGTGTATGCCGCTCTGCCTGAATCAGGTATTGGGCACTTTCGCAGAACCTAAGCCTACTGCCTCTGTGTGAAAAAATTAATAGAGAAACTCAATAGGTTGTGCAGTGAGAATTCCAGGCCTTGGACGATGTACTGAAGAAACGGTGCTCATTGAAACCCACATTCTGACAGTATAAATAGCAACTCACCGCAGTGCGTACAAGGCAGCCGCTTTGATGCTCGGCTGAGAGAGGAGAGATGCCAGCGGTGTTAGCACACGGCTGCTGGGTTGCCAGTTTCTACACGTTACAAGCACACATGCACGAGCACACGCACGAGCACACACACACACGGGCACACACGAGCGCACACACACACGAGCGCACACACACACGAGCGCACACACACACACGAGCGCACACACACACAAACACACAGACAGCAACACACTCCGCTTGTTTACGCGCACTACCCAGCTCAACCGTGTCTGCCTTGAGCAGCGTGAAGAAGGGCGTTCTGCTCCACAGCTCAAACAAGTTGACACGTACAACTACAGCAAGCGAAATCCAGGCTAATGTACACTTGAATAGCCACAAGTCCATTTCGATGATATCATATATATATATATATATATATTGACTGGTTTGAGGGAAAGAGACAAACGGGAAAAGTCTGAAGAAAAAATTGACTGTCACCACCAGGACTCGAACCAGGGACCCTCGCTTGTAGCCAGCGATGCTCTAACCACTGAGCTATGGTGTAGTCGTCATCCCAGCAGATCCCAGCATCGTCATCCCAGCAGATATATATATATATATACTCAATCTGCGGACAGCATGCTGTTTCGTTCTTTTTGAACTCATCAGCGCAGCACAGAGAAAATGAGGCCGAACCTGATAGCAATGGAAATAAAAATTTCCAATCAGGCCCGAACGTACCTTGCCAGAGTGCTCAAACTATATATATATGTGCAACGCTCACTGCTCTTGGAGCATTTCGATCACTCTTGGCGGGGTTTGCAGCTCTTTATAAAAATGCTTTGCTTTACGGAAACGTATTATTTTCATTGCGAAGAGCTGCGCTTCGGTCCTCTGAGCTGTGCTGATGAGCTCTAACAGAGCGAAACAGTTGCTGTCCACAGACTTGAGTATGATGACATCATCTATAATAATTATAATAAATAGATTATAATTATCATCTCTAGCACGCATGCACGTTATAATTATTATAACATGCACGCGTGCTAGAGATAGCTCAGGACATTGATGTGAGCGGTCATCAGCACTGCATGCGTACATCGGTCCGCATTTCACTCACCATCAACACCACCGTAGCAAAATCATGTGTTGAGGAAACTGATCAAATCAAATCAATGACAGTGCTTGGTAGCTCCAATACATAGTCAAAAAGGCATGAAAGAAACCCCGAGAAGTGAGAAGTCGAGACCTACCCGGTAGATGGGCTTGGCGGCAGAAGAACTTCCAGCAATGGCCGTACCACTACCAGTGCCATGCTGCTGTCGATATCCGCTAGCTGGCAGGACACACGTCGAAGCTGTTGTGCCAGGGCACCGCAACTCGTATCTGCGACAAACACACACACACACACACACACACACACACACACACACACACACACACACACACACACACACACACCATTTGACCATTTGACGCCCATCGGCAGAGGCGATGATAGCGATGCTACAACAGAAGCCATAGCAACTTGTGCTGGGATTGCACCATTCAACAGCTTGCAAGGCTGAAGAATTGACCGCCAGTATTCAGCCTGGTCTACACCACACAGCTATGAAGCTTTTTCCGGCCAGTCAATCCCTACTTTTCGGTCTTCTTTCAATTTTTTCCCACACACACATCACACCACATACGCCGACATGCACTGGCTGTTGGTAACCATCCAGGAGAATGAAAGAAAAGTCAGGAGGAGTCTAAGAAAGAGAAGAAAGACGTGTGTGACCATAGTTGTCGGGAATCGAACTTGCAACCTCTCGATTGGAAATCACTGCACATACCACTGCACCATATGGGACACACACGCGCGCACACACACACACACACGCATACAACGCACGCACACACACACACACACACACACACACACACACACACACACACAGGTGAAGCACACCATACCAGACAGTTTAGAAATCAGCTGTCGCAGTCGCATCGAGTGCAGGCCAAGCTGTGCACTCCAGAGCTGCCGCCGAGTCAGAATTTCCTCCACAACCGATTGACTGGCACCCTACGCATACCAAGAAAACAACAATGAAAGTAGTAATAAAAATGATCAGCCGCGCACTCATTCTATTCACACATCAAGGCAAAGTTGTTGGGTGGACTGAATTCCAAGAACGTTTTCTTGTGATTGTCATCAGTTGGAACAAAAAAAGTCACAGTTGTTCCACACTCAAACTAGTGTTGACGTTATACACTACATGTAACACGTGTAGTGCAAGGAACCCATTTAAAATTCTCAAAGAAGGAAAAAAGGCGGCGTATAGAGAATGACATGATGGGTCTGTTGGGAATGCCCAAGTAAAATAATAAAATACAATATACAAAATGTCCCTGCCACCATGTACAACATGCCAAAGTGGTATCATAACAAAAATCACTACAACTGCTCGACTTAAATCTGCCCCCAGTTCGTAAAAGGGTGAACAAGCTCGCATTTCCCAATCGAGCACTCTTTAGTGCAAACCAACAAACTCAAACAAACGTTATTTTAGGGTACGACCCTATACTATACCGGGCTATACCCACCGTTACCATAACAACAGGTCTGCATAGACTACCTATCTAGACATCGCATACTTGTAAATGGTCCCATCGAAAATCGCTAACTATGCTGTGCAACTCCAGGCTGAGAAGCACCAAGTTTCTTCTCATTCTACATACATTAAGGTCGAAGCAGGGGTTAAACATGGAGCTCGACGCCATATAGCAAAAAATGAATGAATATTCTGCTCTTTAACTTGCGGGAACGCTCTGAAAGCTCAAACACTCTTTTCACCCCAAGTTCATACTGGTAATCCATCCCTACTTAGAACCAGAGCGTAACACACCAGATAGGCAAGTACAGCAACAAACCAGATAGGCAAGTACAGCAACACACCAGACAGGCAAGTACAGCAACACACCAGACAGGCAAGTACAGCAACACACCAGACAGGCAAGTACAGCAACACACCAGACAGGCAAGTACAGCCACACACCAGACAGGCAAGTACAGCAACACACCAGGCAGGCAAGTACAGCAACACACCAGGCAGGCAAGTACAGCAACACGCCAGACAGGCAAGTACAGCAACACACCAGACAGGCAAGTACAGCAACACACCAGACAGGCAAGTACAGCAACACACCAGGCAGGCAAGTACAGCAACACACCAGGCAGGCAAGTACAGCAACACACCAGACAGGCAAGTACAGCAACACGCCAGACAGGCAAGTACAGCAACACACCAGACAGGCAAGTACAGCAACACACCAGACAGGCAAGTACAGCAACACACCAGACAGGTAAGTACAGCAACACACCAGGCAGGCAAGTACAAGTACAGCAATAAACTCGACAAGCCTTCATTCACTACTCACCGAAATAGGCAGGGGAAGAGGCAGCAGCTCCGACAGCAACACCAGACCACCAATGATGTTCTACACAAGAGAAGACATAGCACACAATACACACCAGGGAACACGATACACTGTAACACACAGCACACAATACACACACACACACATACCAGGGAACACGATAACGGTCGGACACCGGACATTTTCCGACCATTTTCGATTCAAATCCGGCGCTTTTTTTTACTTGAACGGACAATCTGTCCGACCGAAATAATCGAACAGCGGTGCTGGGAAAGAGAGAACGACTGAGGACCGTGGCGCTCTGCCTGGGAAGAAGTCTCAAGAAGTTAGAGCAGCAACCTGTGACAAGAGTGTTTCACAGCATGGCAGGGGGGGGGGGGGGGTGACACGCATTTACATCATGACTTGAAGCTAGTTACAAATACTGCTCTGAGCACTGTACTTCCGAAAGGAATCTCAATTTCCACGCAGAACATGATTTTTGCAGCGGAGATGGTTTCGACCGGTTGTTTGCGGAGTTGAGCTAAGCCCATTCTCTGAGCAGGAAGGTGAAAGTACCCGTGCCGATGTGAACTATCTTTGCAAGCCAGCA
Source organism: Sycon ciliatum (assembly GCF_964019385.1). Classification (NCBI taxonomy): domain Eukaryota; kingdom Metazoa; phylum Porifera; class Calcarea; order Leucosolenida; family Sycettidae; genus Sycon; species Sycon ciliatum. The sequence continues at coordinate 6,820,246 of NC_088643.1, forward strand.
AGCTGCACAAAGGTTTCATGAACGACGTTGACAAACCGTGCAGTGCCTTGAAGGTTCATCTTCCTTTCATGCTTCCCCAGCACGCCACACTTGTGGCTAAACGAAGACTCCCTGGATTAAGGCTGAGGTCCGTGAAGAATCCATAAATACAAATACAAATACTAGAATGCCAGCTGAGGACGGCTTCGGGTTTTCCATCCAACATGAACAATATATTCCGTATCTTGTCGCATACTGTTTATTTTCAATAATCCATGATTGTGATATCCTTGTACTTCGAAGTATTACAATAACAAACCTGAGGGGACTTTTCCGTGAACTTTAGCAACGCATCCAGCATCATGTACCATGGACTTCTGTCTGGTGCTGCGGCAGGCAAACAAGCACAACAAGGAAAGAAGAAGACACAGAGAGAGAGAGAGAGAGAGAGAGAGAGAGAGAGAGAGAGAGAGAGAGAGAGAGAGAGAGAGAGAGAGAGAGAGAGAGAGAGAGAGAGAGAGAGAGAGAGAGAGAGAGAGAGAGAGAGAGAGAGAGAGAGAGAGAGAGAGAGAGAGAGAGAGAGACAAGAGTATTGGGAGAAAGGAAGCGGATAAACGGGCAAATCATGAGGCGATGGAGGTGAAATCCAACCATCAGACCTCGACTGGGTCTCTGTGAATTTTCTGATTTACTTCCATGTTTACATCAAGCATAGTCCTACCTATAAATTATGAAGGAAAGAAGCAGAAAAGAGCAGGGACATCTAATGGTAGGGGCCACACAAGGTGACTGCGCCAGTGGGGCAGACCAAGCTCAGCCGACAGACCGTCTCGACTGTGGACATTCCACATTGGGTGTGAATACAAGAGCTGGTCACATTGATGATGAGACGCCAACTGCAAAACAATCCCAACAGCAATCAGCATGGTGTGACTACAGCTGCAAAACGTTATCACCAGGGAGTACTAAAACCATATTTTAGGGGTTATCTCAAAAGGTTTTTGAAGTCGTTAAACAAAAATCGTTGGGGGGGGGGGGGGCAAACTGCAAGTCCACCTACACTGTACGTGTTACACGTACCTGAACGCGAGTTGTCAGATTTGTTACTACTCCCTGGTTATCACATTAGGGAGGTTTAGTCCCACGTAATCCGTGGGTACTTTACGTGTGTGTACCACATGATACTCAGTGACCCACGTACAGACGTTTTCTGATTCACGACATACCGTGTATGGAGGCTCACCCACGTTCCGCCAGAACGTGGGTGAAAATCAGAATGGAGCGCATTTTGCGAGCTGTGAGGGTGCTCAGCTGAAGAAATTTCCGAAGCACGAAATCAAAATATTCGATGAGCTTCTTATAGGCCCGGGTAACTTCGTCTTTGACCAGGTTTGGGCCTTTCGCTTCATGCTTTTGTTTGTTCCGTGTGACTAAACACAACATTGCAACGTGGATGCCCTTCATCCACTTTACGTGGATCACCCACGTACGCCTTTCCGTTACGTGGGAACTAAACCTCCCTACTATGCTAAGCAAGACAACAGTCAGTTGACAAAGAGCCTGGTACGGCCAAGGGCGGCTAGAGCAGCGCTCGCTTACCTGATGCTGCTGTGCTGCCTGCTGTAGGCAGCTTGGTGAAGGTGGTCAAGATCTGAACCACCGAAACCTGAACCTGTAACGCAAAGCAAAGTAAAATACACACACACAACAAAAATCAACGGCAGAACCAGCAACACTCAAAACGAGCCTAGCATAGCAGAAACAGTCGTATTTTCTAGGCCCAACGCAGCACCAGGCATAAGCTAAGTAAATGACAGTAAATATTACTACAGTACTGTTGTTCAATTCTTCTGCTGCTGATTCTACTCAACCGGGACCTATCGAGTCACAACCAAAGAACATAATATTATGCACTTTATCAACACGGTGCGTGCGTGTACATGTGTGTGTGTATGTGTGTGTGTGTGTGTGTGTGTGTGTGTGTGTTTGTGTATGTGTGTGTGTGTGTGTGTGTGTGTGTGTGTGTGTGTGTGTGTGTGTGTGTGTGTGCGTGCCGCTCTACTCGTGGCTTCCAAATCCATAGCGGCCAGAGATGGCTCTCTCGTCGTGCCAATTGAACATGGTCCCTGACCTCTCGGCAGACTGCCGACTTTCTGCCGTCGCTCGTCGTTCCCTGTTGTCGGCCCCGCAAGGGGACACGTGACCGCAATGGCAGTGTTTACCAGGACCAGGACCAGGACCAGGTGTGTGCGTGCGTGTGTGTGTGTGTGCGAGCAGGGGCGTCGGACACGGTACGGTCAATACGGTATTGACCTTACCACTCTTTGCCCCAGGTACCCCGTCAATCAATGAAATACACGAATCTGGGCTCGAAATTTCCAAAATTTTTGGCTCAGCCGCCCCCTCCCCCACGAGTAAATTGTACTTCAGATGGCTGACCGTACCACACTAAAATACCTTCCGACGCCCCTGGGTGTGTGTGAGTGTACTGACCTGCTGGGCAGCGGTACACAGCAAGGCTGGCTGAGCACAGCACATGATGGAGTGCAGCTGAACAATGACATTGACCACGCGCACATCTGAAAACTGAACACACGAAAATGGCAAACAAGGACGCGCACACACCAAAAGATTCAAATCACGATCCCTGGCAGCAGCCACAAGACACTAACAAGCCCACTGTGCATTGCCAAGCGTGAAATGTGTGAGCATTGCAGGCGAGTACATGTACACTGAGATCAGGGATGCATTGTTCAATACCCAACACAACCATCCCCGGGTGGCCACATAGGGTGTCGACGGTGCAAACTACGTCATTGCGCAACAGGCACTCACCAAAGTGACAAGCTCATGAGCAAAGATACTACAGAAACTACCGTTCGCAATTTTCCCTCAAACCAATAAACTATTAAATAAATGACTTATCTCAGAAAGAACATTTTTAAAGAGGAGCCTCACTAAACTGAGCACGTACCAGTATGGTTTGTGTGGTGCCCAGTTGCCGTACAAGCTCCAACAACACAGTCAGCAGGGCACACGCAGCACTGAGGAAGTGCGAGTAGGACGGATGTGACAGAAGGTGACCCTGCAGCCAGAGTGGCTCCTGGATGGCGCAGAGTTTCTGCACGAAACAGTATCAAATCATGGCAGGCGAACATGAAGTATTTCAACAAACGGCTTGCACAATGGTCTACCAGGCTGATGGAGCAGTTTAACATACTGGTATGGAAAGGATGTGATGTAAGTAATCATGCAACGCTACCCAACACACACCAGCGCATAACATGTCATTTCTACACGTATAGAGAAGGGAAACTCGGAGTTTTACACGTTAGCGATCATCAGACAGCACTGCATCTACAATAGGCGCATCGAGAGCTCTCTCTCTCTCTCTCTCTCTCTCTCTCTCTCTCTCTCTCTCTCTTCTCTCTCTCTAGCTGCCGCAACTCGCCCTGCGTGTAACACGTCACTTCTAAATACAGTCAACCTTGCGAATAACGACCCTCGATCGGGAATAAGAAAAGTGTTGTTATTCGCGAGGTTAAACATATGCAGTCAAGTGCTTGATTGGACTGAAGATAGTGTTGTTATTCGCGAGGTTGACTATACATGCACTTGTAACTATCATGGTGTTATATATCCCTGGATGTCGTATCCTATCGGAGCAGCAGTCGGTGTGCAGAGTGAATCATCCATTGCACGTCACAGGCTACCAGCTGAGACTGACCTGACAAGTAGTGATGAACACATCAACCGCATTGGCCGACAGCAGAGACAAAGAACTGGACTTCCAGCACAGCTCGCCTTTCGCATCTAGATATTGCAGTGTATTCAATCACAACACCACAAACACAATAATGTCAGCAAAAGGAGAGAGAGAGAGAGAGAGAGAGAGAGAGAGAGAGAGAGAGAGAGAGAGAGAGAGAGAGAGAGAGAGAGAGAGAGAGAGAGAGAGAGAGAGAGAGAGAGAGAGAGAGAGAGAGAGAGAGAGAGAGAGAGAGAGAGAGAGAGAGAGAGAGAGAGAGAGAGAGAGAGAGAGAGAGAGAGAGAGAGAGCAACTAAGGAGATAAACGGTTTCAGCAAGGTAATTACACACCGACAATCCAGCAAGCATATGGCCACATCCGCGCGGCTTTTGCAAGGCTTTGTCATACATGTCACATACCTCACACATGCACAGCACACTGAGTTGGATCAACACAATGAGCTACAATTATAGGATCAACACCAGAAAGTATTCATTAGCGAGGCCACAGCAAGCACTGGGTTGCCATAGTGGACACACTGAGCTGCATGCACTATGCACACTGCGCACAGTGGACGGATAACACAGTGCACATACTGTATATATGCATACATGTACCTCTAGCAGGTATGATGATGATAGCATAGCAAAGGCGGAGGGCACACCGCATGAAAAACAGTGTTCCTGACTGCAACCAGAGACCGGTTGGTTGAGTCCGGTCTTGCGACCGTTCTCTGGTTGCAGCCAGGAACATTGTTTTCCATCCAGCGTGTCCTCCGCTTTGTGCTATGCTAGCATCATCATACCTGGTAGACTACCAAGCAAGGCCTACATATAGAGTTGTATCACATGACCATTCGGGACGGCCATGTTGGTTCCAACTCCACTTGAACCCTGCATCTATGGATCACGTGATGTCGGCCATGTTGGTTCCACTGTCCACTGTGCACATGCCATGATCACTTTCTACACAAATTTAGTCACATGACTAAGGTATGAAACCAGTTACGCAATACACGTCATATAGTACGTTTGCCACCCCACATTCTTCAATATAAGGAGTTTCTGTACGCGCTTTGGGCATTTTGCCACCCCAACTGGCTCCTATATATGGCGGATTTGACGTTATCGCATAACCTCAATGTACATACCTGCACTAGCATTCGCTGGTGGACAGCACAGGTGCTGTAGCAAACGCAATGCGCTGATGATCGTGGGCAAGCTGGACAGGTGTACTGACGTCAGGTCATTCACAGAGCTACGCAGCACATAGCACATAGCGAAAAAGAGCGCACACAAAAACAGCTGAAGAGGAGCTCAAAAGAAACATGGCAGAAATAACGAAATACATGTACTTAGCAAGGCACGCAAGGAAATCGCCCCTCAAGAAAAAAGCCCACTCTCGGGTATTCTTATCAAATCATCCATTGCACAACATAATACATTCATTGGTGATCTGCTGAAGGAACAAAACACCTCGTCTGAAAGGTCTTCAATGTTCAACAGAAACGTCCTCGCTATGGTGGTGGTGGTGGTGGTGGTGGTGGTGATGGTGGTGGTGGTGGTGGCGGTGGTGATGGTGGTGGTGGTGGTGGTGGTGGCGGTGGTGATGGTGGTGGTGATGGTGGTGGTCGTGGTGGTGGCGATGAAGGGCAAGCAAAACGTAGGTCGCCCGAGAGCACCAAGTGATATGGAGGAAATAGCTACTTGCATGCAACGGCCGAGTTTGTCACAGCGTCCTCTATTCTTAGACTTCCCAGAGAAAAGGAGAGGCAAGTTGTCCCACTACCAAAACATACATGTACAGTGCTACGGAATATGTATATGATTGTCTAGCAAACATACCTCTGTACGAGATTGACTAGCGCAGTGATATGGTCAGCTGCTGGATCTTGAAGACACCGAACTGGCTCTAGCCATGCTTTCAAATCATCCTGAAGGCGACCCGCTGAAAAACAAACACACGCACACACACACACACACACACACACACACACACACACACACACACATACAGCACCAACAGACAACACCCAGGCATCTCAATAATCATGTAATCCCAACATACCTTGCACTCCAACACAGCGGCAAATCAGGGTATATGACTGGTGATGATGATGATGATGATGATGATGATGATGCATAACATGTCGGCACCTAACCTGACCGCATGCATGTACTTCAGACATAGGAAATCACCAGGGCACATCCATGAGCTAACCTGTATCCGCAACCTCCAGCAGATCCTTGCCATTGTCCCGTAAATACTTCTTATGGTCGCTTGCTAAAAGCATGCACGCACACACACACACACACACACACAACACAAGGAGGCCATCAGGATATCAAGCACAGCACACAACTGCCTTGAGCAACTAGAGCTGACAGAGCATAGCGTACTGAGTTTTTGTTGTTTGATTTTTGTTTGCACCAGTAGGGTAACTGTTGTAACTTCAACACCAAGTACCCTGGGTGGAACAAAAAGCTTCAATCAGCATTGTATACAAGTCTATGTACACACAACACTAGGTTTCATCCACCAAGCATACCGGGCCGTAGGCAGACTTCGAATGTGGGTGTTCCCCGAAACCAGTGTGACTCCAGCACATTCAGATTCAAGTGCTCATTCAGAACAGGTGACCTAGACTGCTCGGATAAGAGAGATACAAGTTCTACATGTATGTATTCTGTTTCCGGTATACCCGCCTTCTCCCGGCAGAATGGGTTAACCAAGCCATCCATTGCACAAATTTCCCTTCCTTTCTTCCTCTCTTCCTCCTCTTTCCTCCCACAGAGCCCCTCGATAGGCTTCCGGAGCTTTGGTCAATCCCTTTATAGAAATCAATCAATACATGGATGAGTGTAGAGGATCCTATGGCTAGGCTTGCATGCCGAACTCACTCTGCAGAATCATGACCAGCAACTGACGCACATAGCCGCTGGCCACAGAGCTGCTGGACTTGCCGTCCTTGCCCTTGTTGCCAGTAGCAACGCCGCCGCCGTCAGGATTGTTATTCTTGCCATCAGCCCCTGTGAAAGCAACGGCCAACAAGAGGCAAAAGAACATAGCCGTCTGCAATGGGTAGGTAGTGTGCAAAGCATTGTCACTCAGGGGTTAACATACCCGGTAGCGGGCACAACAAAGTACAGAGAAGTGGGAGTACATTGGGATTGCTTAAAGGGGAACTCCGGTCCAAAATCACCCCCATTTTTTATTGCGGAATCCATTAGAGTATGTCGTAAGTGGTAGAATGGCGAAAACCGGAAGCTTCTACGACAAGGATAACATACCTAAATTACCAATTGCAATTTTCCATATTTGGCACGAGGGGGCCCCCGCCCACCCTGTGACGTAAAACGTTCTCAGTGACCTCCAAATTTTTTTATTCAAATGGTAGACCTGCAGAAATTTTGAAAAAGGTATTCACTGTTTTTTCTTCAATCAATAACCCTTGTACTAGTATTCATTCGATCATCATGTTGGAGGAAGAGGAGACCACGGGAGGTGTGGAGGTGGACGCCACTTCGGATTCAACAACACCGAGGCCTTTTAGGTTCGAGCCGAAGCGCGCATCAGCGTCTGCGAAACTGTCTACAAGTAATATTTCTGAGACTACAAAACAGATGAACGTGAAGAGAACGCTTTGGTTGCAAGTGCTCGCGTGAGAAGCACTGCTTCATGCCGTTGCGGACAATGCAGCATGATGTGGAGCGAGGTCGAGTCGACTTGTTGCTGGGAGGTTCCTGCAGCTTTCAGTAAACGCGGCGAGCAGGAAGGGCTGCGGTGCGTCATGCAGCACTCAGAGTTTGCTGTTGTTTGCCTGCAAAAATCAGTGCTCGAGGTGGCATTGCTTTCCTTCGAAGAATTTCGGGCAAGGTGTGGACCGTGGTCAAACAGGTGAGGATTCACTGAATCGGTTTCATTATTTCCTTTCTTTCCATGTTTCATGTACCGGTACAAAGTAGATGGGAAGTGTTGTGCAATGATTTTGTGTACAGTATTCAAATTCACCAACTTCCATCACACAATCATGAAGTTCTATTGCACCCATGCCAATATAATTATACTGGTACAACGATGTCTTTCATTCATACTATTCCTAGCACTGTAAGTGTTTCAACTGTGTGTAAAAGTGATGTAAATTTGAAAAAAGGCCAAAGTGTCTTTAGTATAGTAGCCCATAGAAATATTAATTCGAATCCGAAACTATTTACTTTTACGCAATCATGAAGACACTCGTGGTATGTGTATCTACATCTCTCCAACTGTTTTGTGCAGGATTTGGAGACATGTGGCGTATAGACAATACACATGGTTCACCCATGGATACTTTGGAAGCAGCGGCGTGTGATACCGTCTTGCGTGGCATCGAAGATAAAGCAGCTGTACCAGAAGCCAATGCAGATGCGCACTGGGGCTTTGAGGAAGCAGTTGGACATGATGATGATGATGATGATGATGATAATGCTTCTTGGCCTGGTTGACGTTCACATGATCATTGGTACATGTGCATGCAGAATGTAGAAAACAGTTGACAGACACGATTTATAACTATTCTTGACTCGGGCAATATTTGTGTTTTCGGGTGGGCGCATGCTTTGCACCAATGCAGCTGCATGAACAATCTGGTAAAGTTGACAGATACAATGGCACACGACTGTACTGTGTTCGGGAGCATGGGGTTGTGCCGGTGCCGTGTGCCGTTGCGAATGCCGAGAATGGTTGTATGCACATCGTTCAACAGGTCCTTCAAGAATTTGCAGGACATTGTCGTGCAGCTTCTTGGCCACTTTGTGCTCTTGGTGTATTCCAGCCTGTACCTGAGCACACCCTCCTTGGTTTTGGCGTGCGCTCTCCCTATATTGGCATTGTGGGACAGACATGCCGACTGTACCCGTGCTCTCATGCCATTGTACGAAAAGTGGACACGTTTTGGTGCCCACTTCAGTATGACAGCATGGAAAATTTCCAGACTACAAATCATACTGTACCTTGTATTTGTGGCAGTGTAGCCATGGTAGCTGCAACCGGAAAGTAACGCAATGGAAACTTACAGATAAAGAGAACCGAAATAACACACATGATAACGTTCCATGTACATTACATCAATTCTCGACTTCACTGACTAGGATTTTGAGTAGAGGACTTTGAGTAGGACTGTACTCTGTAGTCGTTTAGAGCTACGTTCTGGACGGCACAAAATCATGCCGTTCACTTACCTCATCGTGCTCACGTTCCTGGAAGTAAATCGAAGATGGTCTGCTTTTGCTGGCAGCAGAGGTAGAGGAGCTACTAACTATTAGTATGACATGCACCGCCAAGTTTCAGGATGGCAGAGACCCTGGCTTCAAGCGTCGCTGCTGCTTCTGCTTATAGCCACCAATGCTTTGTGCAAACTCTTGTTGGAAATCTCTTTCATAGCACATCTCAGTGAAATGCTGAGTGCAGACACGATTATTTTTCGTCGGAGAAAAATCCTTCCAACATACTCTCCATAGCCAAGCTGTCGTCAGGTTCGCGTCAGCCAGAGGAAAGCCATGCTACGCAGGGCATAGCTTAAGGATTTCATTTAGCTCGGACATATGTCCTTCCGTTTCAAAATCTGTCCGGACATGCCCGGACATTTTCCACAACACATTTTCAGGGTGTTTCTTCTTCTATTTTTTTAGTAGTACTGAAGTATATTCACAATGACTCATTATGTGGACGTATCTCACACATTACGACTCGAATTTTGCGAACGCGATATGCTCCTTGCAGAGAAGGTAAGTCAGTTCAAATTTGAGTCGTGCAATAGCGGCAGCACCATCGTCCATCTTCCACAGTGCCTTCGCAATTGGAGCGAATTCGAGGGCGTTTCGAGCGGGACACTCTTGCCTGTGGAAACGATTCATTGCTCGTTTATGCATCTCCGTTCCAGCATGATCCTTGAACGCTGATGTTCTCAGGTTCTTGGATCCGGTTATGAAAGCCTCGCTGACGTTTTTACAACTGCGGACTCTGTGAACAAACTTGATTCACACGGAACACTTCAAACATTCTGCTAACAGCCGATCGTTCTTCTGCCGGTCATAAATCAGCCAGGCGGAAGGCATCGTTGTCCGAGATCCACTTATCGCAAGTAGCGGCCTTCACACCACGGACTTTTTGCCCGGCGGCAAGTCCTCTGAATCTCCCTTTCGCTTTCCAGAAGACATTCTAAAAGACTATCTGCATTCCTGGTCAGTGAAAGAGTGAAAAATAAAAGATGACATCTTCCTCTCAAGAGCGAACAACAGCACTGCAGTTCAACCCATCGATTCAAGTGCGAAGTCGACACCATGTACCAAAGGTCGAAAGTGTTGCTACAGGCGGATCAAGTAAATTTGGTGAAGTCTACGCCTGAGGCTACAGTGTAGACGTGTTAGTTGTATGATATGCAAGTCGCAGTTGGCACAAAGCTCCGAAGAAAGCCCAACTCTGCATAAAAGGTCGAAAGGTCGCTGCTCTTTTTTTTTCCTTTTTTGACCGGACACTATGTCCGGTGAAATTGAAAACGTCCGGTCAGTGGCCGAAAATGGCGGGAAAATGTCCGGTGTCCGGCCGTTAATCTATGCCCTGCTACGACAGCCCGCAGGCGCCTCTTTCTTCGTGACATTGTTGCATCCAGAGACGCAGCAGCGAGTCGTGACAATAAATCGGGCATGGCACAGAACAACAAGCACTTCAACAATGGCCAAGGACTTTTCATTCTTGCTTCAATTATTTGAAAATTTCATCTGAGTGGACCGGGCTGAGAACGTTTTACGTCACAGGGTGGGAGGGGGCCCCCTCGTGCCAAATATGGAAAATTGCAATTGGTAATTTAGGTATGTTATCCTTGTCGTAGAAGCTTCCGGTTTTCGCCATTCTACCACTTACGACATACTCTAATGGATTCCGCAATAAAAAATGGGGGTGATTTTGGACCGGAGTTCCCCTTTAAAGGGGCACTCCGGGAATTTTTTCGGTGTTGTGTTCTCTTCATGGGGGCCTTATATGGCCC
>NC_088643.1:6835994-6843494 GCF_964019385.1 Sycon ciliatum
CTCCGGGGATTGAAGTCCACAAGGCGACACTTCGTGGGGCAAACCTTCGGCGGCAGCTGGACCTGAGAAGCGAGGAAGAAGTGAACAAGCATGCATGAAACGTTACTGAAACGTACCAAGGGAAAAATGGACTCTTGACGAATAGCAAAGACGTGCAGCATGCATAAGACGGCACAGCGGAAAGCACACTCGCATGCACGGCATAGAACTCTCCACTGTGAAATGCAGCAGAGCAAGACATAGGCAATGTTAGGCATGGAACTCTCCACTGTGAAATGCAGCAGGGCAAGACATAGGCATAGAACTCTCCACTGTGAAATGCAGCAGAGCAAGACATAGGTAAAGATAAGTGATATGTTGCATAAGGAAACAATCTCTCCTTTGCAGCAGTGATGCATGATAGTGCACATCTACAGTGCATTTCAAAACTATAGACGCGTAGGGTTTTTGAAATATTTCAAATTTGGCTGGAACCTTTTGAGAATAGTTTTCGGAATATTGCTCAGGATTGCTCCATAATTACTCTCATATATATAGTTTCTAAAGGATTGGATAACAGACGCCCAATTTAGAAAATTTTATGCACAAAGTGATCACAGATTTTATGTGGTATAGATGCTGGCATAACGGTTTTTGCCTAGGTACGCGTCTATAGTTTTGAAATGGACTGTACAGTCCATTTCAAAACTATAGACGCATAGTATTTTTGAAATATTTCAAATTCGGCTGGAGCATTTTGAGAATTTTTTCCCGAATATTGCTCAGGTCCTTCCCCCAATTATTCTCTTTTTTTTTTAAGCGATCGGATAGCAAACACCCCATTTCGAAATTTTAATGCACAAAGTGATCACAGATTTTATGTGGTATAGATGCTAGCCTACCAGTTTTTTGAAATCACGCGTCTATATATTCGAAATGCACTGTACATACCGGTAGCTCAATATACTAGTACGGACTGTGCGGGTACACAAAGAATACTTTTAAAAATGCTCTTGGTCCGAGGAAGCTGAGACACTCCCTTCCTCCTTTATTCCCAATCGAACTCGCGCACTTCCACCGAAACTGGGTGACTGCGCCCTACTAGATGGGGATTTGTATGCAAAATCTCACTAAAAGCGCCATTTCGTTCTTATAAAAGCACGGATGACCGCGATTGGCCCATATGTTGTAGTCTTTTGGACGCTGAGTTGACTGGTTTTGGTCCGAAAAGGCTGCGATGCAGCGTTCCTCCTTTATTCCCAATCGAACATGATTGAACAAGCGGTCACGTGCTCCTGCGTACACCAGTCACCTGGTCACCGTACCTGCAGGGTACAACTAACTTACTAGCCTGTTTGACCTTTTTTGGGTGCAGTCCTGTCACTCGAGTTGAACTCGAGTTGAACCGTGGTGTGAAAGTTGTCGCCTGCTGGCGCTTTGACCAGGTGATTTGGGCACCCAGGAGCACGTGACCGCTTGTTCAACCATGTTCGATTGGGAATAAAGGAGGAACGCTGCATCGCAGCCTTTTCAGACCAAAACCAGTCGACTCAGCGTCCAAAAGACTACAACATATGGGCCAATCGCGGTCATCCGTGCTTTTATAAGAACGACATAGCACTTTAGTGAGATTTTGCATACAAATCCCCATCTAGTTGGGCGCAGTCACCCAGTTTCGGTGGAAGTGCGCGGGTTCGATTGGGATAAAAGAAGGAAGGGAGCGTCGCAGCTTCCTCGGACCAAGACCATTCGACTCAGCACCCAGAAGACTACAACTGGTGAAAATTTGATTTTAGGGTATACTTCCCCTTTAATAACACATACCGTATTTGCCGGAGTATACTGTATATCACCTTATTTTCGGTGTTGTAAAATTTCGGTAAAAGCCAACCCCTGACCTTTCGGTGTCAGGATAAATTCGGTATGCATGGCACCAAAAAAAAAAAAAAAAAAAAAAAAAAAAAAAAAAAAGGCTCTTGCACTATTAAATAATGTAATATCTACGCCAAGGCTCCACATATGAATACATGTTATATACAGTGCTGGCACTGTATATACAATGTACTACCGGTATACCAGTATACAAGTTGATTTTTTTTAATTCGACAGTGATTTTCATGATTTTTACATATTTTTGGTATTTCGGAAAATTTAGGTGTAATGTTAAATTAGGTGATCCAGGACCAGTACCGAAGTTACCGAAATTTAAATTACACCGAAATAAAGGTGTTATACAGTAGTGCGCACTTTGGAGGCACTACTTCTGGCCCCAACTCGCTGGTGCGCACTATGCTCCGAATATGAAAAAATTAACATCTACTTCGAAAAGTAGTGCAATGCATCAAACTGTTACGAAGTGTGCCACCTTTGACCCCGCGCAAGCCATCTGAATGCACTTTTATGACAATGGTCGCACTCTAGTACAGTCTTTATGGTTAATACTGCTCTCAAATCTAGGCTGCGCATTATTCTCCGCATATACCTTGAATTGCCAAAACATTGCTTAAAAATGGGGGTGCGCGTTATACATGTACTCCGGCAAATACGGTAACTCTTTGACGCCCATCGCCAGAGGCGATAATAGCAATGCTATAGCACACCACACACCGACACACACACACACACACACACACACACACACACACACCACACACGCACACACACGCACACACACGCACACACACACAACAGACTCTACCACACACCAACACAACAACGCCACGTTGCTAACCAGCTCATTGTCAGCCGTACGCAGCGTTGCCAGAAGCTTGCCGAGCGCCATAACTGCAAAGTTGGCCAGCTCCAGAGCCATGTCTTCATTCAGTGCAAGCTCGGCAGTTTCCTCCTCATTGCCATCTTCTGCTGAGGAAGCCTTCCTTTGACCTCTGTCAGACTCCCAGCCAACAGATGGAGAACTAGATGATGATTGTTCCAGTTCAGTCTTAGTTCTGTGACTAGAAGCACCTGATCCTGGCTGCTTTGGCTTAGCTCGGGCTGAGCTTAAGGGCTCGCCGGTGTCCATCGGCTCTGCATCGTCCCCAGCGCCCGGCCCGTCAAGCAATCGCGCCGCCTGCTGCCGGTCTCGCTGTCCACGTTCCTGCCAGTCCATGCCGCCATCACCACCGTTGTCGACAGCCTCATCGTCGTCGCCACGGCCTTCCAGTGGTACCTTAAGCGCACTGGCCGAAGCCGCCACCAGGTCGACGCGCTCCTGCAGGCGCGCCAGAAGCTCGTACGTGTGCACCTTCTTGAGGAGCACGCGGCAGCACTGCATCACGCGCACCGTGTGTCCGCCGAGCAGGAACGCAATCAGCGCCCGGTAGCAGTTGTCCTGCCGCGCCGCCTGACCACTGCCCGTGCCGCTATCGCTGCCCTGGCCGGCGGCCGTGTGATGCCAGCTGAGGAAGTGCTCCATGCCGACGGGGAAGTCAATGGCGGCGTCGACGGCGCGCAGCACCAGCACCTTGGTGGACGAGACGAGACAGTCGACGGTGAGCAGCTTGCACATGGCCTCCAGGGCGCCTGCGTCGATGACGGCCTCGCTGACGTTGCCACCGCACTCCACCAAGCACACGAACAGGCGAATGCCGGCCTTCAGCTGGCGAATGTTCGCCGCCAGTGGCAGAGATGAGGCGGAGTGCCAGTCCAACGCATGCATCGTGAAGGTGACCAAAGAGCTCAGCACTGGAGATGTATGATCTGAGTGCACAACATCAGCTAAGGACTGTTCACACAACAGCGGTATCTTCTCCAGGAGAATCAGCCACTGGGTGGCATCATCCAACGCCTGCATTTGATGAACAAGATTTTTCAGCTGCGCAGCAGAGTCCGGCGAAGCTGCAGAGACCTCGTCGGAAGACCGGGCCTTCAGCTCCATCAAACGCTTTTCGTGTGGCGTACGATGACACGGCTGGAGCGCCGCTAGCGGAATCACGTCGATGTCGTCGTAGGGATTGAAGCCAATCGGCAGCGACATCCATGTCACGTCCTCTCCGAACAGCTCGAGATCAATGTGATGGTCGGCAACCAGGTCACCGTCGTCTCCCAAGCCGATCACATCGTCGTCCATCTCATCAAACATGCTCTCGGCATCTACAGCATCCACACTGGCTTCATCAACAACCGTCACTGGTGCATCAGGCACAACAGCTGCAGCTGGTTCATCCTTGACAGGGCCGGCAGCGTTCACTATCGTTCGAGTAAAATTCGTCATCACCTTGCCGCCCGGATCCGGAGACCGACCTCGCACGGTTACCTTCAGGTCTTTGACTGCCGGAATTTGCAGGTCTGGTTTTCTGCCCGCGTCTTTCTCAAGCTTTGCCGGCGGCGCCTGCTGTTGCGCCGAGAGGGCAGCTGCAGGCGTCACAACACGATTAGGCAGTGATGCGGGTAGCCCGGGAGGTGCCACGTGGCGACCACCGGCCTGTGCCACCTCGTGTCGACGGTGCTCGAAACTGGACGACGTCTGGCTGGTCACGGGCGTGGGCATCAAAGGGGGAACGGAGGGTCTAGTGCGGTGATGCGGCTCGGGGCGCAAGGGCATGCCTCGGTCTGCCGGGGCTGAGCCGCGCAGTGCTTGGCTCAACTGCTCCAGTATAGGTGCAGAGTGTCGTTGTTCATGATGACCGACAACAGGCGGGTGCTGATCAGGACGAGCAAGCTGCTGTTGCTGTTGTAGCTGCTGCTGCATCGAAGGAGGAATCCGATGCTCGGCACGCTGCTGTATGTGCTGCTGCTGCTGCTGTTGCTGCCGTCGCTGTTGCTGCTCTTGCTGCTGTTGCCGCCGCTGTTGTTGCTCTTGCTGCTGACGCTGCTGCTGTTGTTGTTGCTGCTGTTGCTGTTGTTGCTGCTGAGGCTCTTGTGGATGGCTGCGCCGTGCTGAGTGAGGATGAACGGCAGGGGGACGGTCTGGAGCGGGCAGCAGTGCGCTGCCTCGGCGCGGACCCAGAGCAGGAGGATGTGCGTGTACCTCCGGCATACTCTCAGGCCGGCCCTCCAGCCTAGCCGCGTGCTTCAGAGGATCTTCCGACATCGTGCTCTTTCCCTGGGGGTCGCTGACGCCGGGAGAGGTTGCGGACGGATCGCGGCCGATTACGTGCCCATACAGACACAGAGTTAGACAGCTGTACCATCCTTTGACGATGAACATGTCGGTGACAATCTAAGAGTATAGCAAAACAAAAGATAGAAACACGCGCACACACACACACACACACACACACACACACACGTGGACCCACATACACACACACACACACACACACACAGACACACACACCACACACACACATATGCACACACACACACACACACATGCACACACACACACACAACACACACACAGACGTACACACAAGTGCACATGCAGGTCAACACAAACACGAGCAACGGAGCAGAAGCACAACACATGACCACAAGCAATCACATCAGTACTTGCAGCAAACAATGAAGTCTTTACTCCCAATCAAATATGAAGTACTTGCACTACGCGACGCACACGCATGCGTGCACGTACATACAAACAGATGCACATACACATAGACACTCATATGCACACAGCAACAACGACGACAAAAAGGAATGTCATACTTACCGTACAAAAGATTAAGAGAGCATGTCTGAGAATACCAAAGTATGTGTGCAAGTGGATCTCTCCGATTTCGCTCAAAATTTGCAGGTAGGTTCCCTTTGGGGTGTGGATCGATTGGGCAAAGCCCTTGAAAAAGTTTCTGAAGGGAACCTTGAAATTTGCATACCCCTCAAAAATGGCCGAAATATCACATTATTTATGGGTCTAGAAACGAGTCACGCCACAGCGTATACGAACAAGCTATGAACAAAACTCCATCAAGCCAACATTGCCTCACCTTAGAAGAGTTCCTGGAGCAGTACCGCTTAGCCACGCCGGCATCCCAGAAGACGAGGTCCATCACCCCCTGACGCCACAAATTATCGTCTTGAAAATAGCCAATTTACAAGCACTGGCAAAACAGCCAGCTACGTCCTCAATTGGCCAGAACTATACACCGGCAGATAGTAGAACACCTCTTCCAGCGCTGAGGACATGTCCCCCATCTTCCTTTTGGGGTTTTCTTGAAATAAACTTTTTTGAATTTTTCCACTCGACCATGCTGAAATACGGCCAAAGTCATACCTGCGCAGGAAAGCTCGCCCCTCCGCGACGTCTCCTCAGCAATTTCTACTCCAACACTACTCCCAAGGCCGCAGAACAAAGTGTAGTGTTGACTCTGACAAGGAAAAGCAGCGGTGATCACTTGTCACTCCAAACGACAAGCTTCTCCTTGCGCCACCAATAATTTTTTGTGCGACTGTTGATGCAAAAGTGACTGAAGGCCTGAGCGCAGTTTTTGAATTTTATTGCAAGATGCACGGTGAAATCACGTGCCTTGTGACGCAAGAATGCCAAGTCGCGTTGCCCACGGCTCACGAGATTTCAGAGTCACCTTTGTCAAGTGCGCTTGTTACTCGCCTTGAACGCCCGTCGGTCTGGAAGTGATCACACTTGTGTTGTTACTGCGCTCAAGAACACGCTGACCGTGTTGTAGGCCTACGAACCGGGACTTTCCCTGACCATGTAGGTCGAAGACCAGTGAAATGATGATGAAATCACATTCTTTATGACGTAAGAAATCTCTCATGCAGTTCACGCGACAAGTGCGTGCAGCCAGTGCTGCTCGCATGCCAGTCAACACAAAGGGACTGAGCTAGCCGCTTTTGTCGAGCATCGACATGAAAACAAGGGACTTTTACTGTTGGACTATGTTCGGGATTGCAGGAGGTAAGTGTGAAAGACGAATAACTCTCCATGCTGTACGGGGCATATTTCAACGGCTTGCTGCCATTGCAACACTCCGAGTACAGTTAGTGGGGGTTCTCAGCATTTCAAGCAGGAAATGAAGCTCATCTTCCTCTGCCATCAAGGTCTGTTCCGAGTAGCGTTCCAGGCACATTCGCGATCGATGGCCGCGTATCGTGATGCAGGAAGCGTCATCCTACGTCATAGAGCACGCGATCTCACCGTGCATCTTGCAATAAAATTCAAAAACTGCGCTCAGGCCTTCAGTCACTTTTGCATCAACAGTCGCACAAAAAATTATTGGTGGCGCAAGGAGAAGCTTGTCGTTTGGAGTGACAAGTGATCACCGCTGCTTTTCCTTGTCAGAGTCAACACTACACTTTGTTCTGCGGCCTTGGGAGTAGTGTTGGAGTAGAAATTGCTGAGGAGACGTCGCGGAGGGGCGAGCTTTCCTGCGCAGGTATGACTTTGGCCGTATTTCAGCATGGTCGAGTGGAAAAATTCAAAAAAGGTTTATTTCAAGAAAACCCCAAAAGGAAGATGGGGGACATGTCCTCAGCGCTAGAAGAGGTGTTCTACTATCTGCCGGTGTATAGTTCTGACCAATTGAGGACGTAGCTGGCTGTTTTGCCAGTGCTTGTAAATTGGCTATTTTCAAGACGATCATTTGTGGCGTCAGGGGGTGATGGACCTCGTCTTCTGGG
>NC_088643.1:6848494-6885994 GCF_964019385.1 Sycon ciliatum
ACTTTACAGAGACGTTCTCAGAACGATATGAACA
The DNA here is from genome assembly GCF_964019385.1 of Sycon ciliatum. Classification (NCBI taxonomy): domain Eukaryota; kingdom Metazoa; phylum Porifera; class Calcarea; order Leucosolenida; family Sycettidae; genus Sycon; species Sycon ciliatum. The sequence continues at coordinate 6,848,529 of NC_088643.1, forward strand.
TCTGCAGTTGAATGTCTGCAGCTGCGTCTATTATTATTTTATTTTTGTTCTATTAAATGTGATATTCCCTTGACGGCAGGCCGTTATGATTTTACTCGTGCATTTCACTCCTATCTCTAACTCTGGGGGTTTTTCTACATGCAAATGCATTATTCCCTAGTTCTTTTCTCACTGTTCACGAAGTTCGGATCTGCGAACTTTGCTTCACTGACTATGTGAACACTCTTATGTAGGCAATTTATTTTATTATGAAGACCTAGAAGTGAGCAGAAAGAGGGAGAAAGAGAGAGAGAGAGAGAGAGAGAGAGTGTGTGTGTGTGTGTGTGTGTGTGTGTGTGTGTGTGTGTGTGTGTGTGTGTGCGCGTGCGTGCGTGTGCGCGAGTGTGTGTGTCTGTGGACATGTGTGTGTGTGTGTGTGTGTGTGTGTGTGTGTGTGTGTGTGTGTGTGTGTGTGTGTGTGTGTGTGTGTGTGTGTGTGTGTGTGTGCACGAGTGTGTGTGCGTGCGTGTGTGTGTGTGTGTGTGTGTGTGTGTGGAGTTGCATTTTTTCTTTCAATGCTTGCAATGGCGTCTGTACTGTAGCTGGTTGTGTATGCTGGACACGCATGGCCTGTGTCAGTGACTGCCCACACTACAGACCACAGTGGTCTATTCCTGACACAGCATAGCATGCACTGACCCTGCACTGACCATCTGACCCAGTGGAAGTTTGGGTATGTGTTCTCCTGGCGAGCAGAATGCGCACAATGTCTGGTGTGCTCAACACTTGACTTTGCTCAGTGTTCCAGCTGATTCAGATATCGCTCCTGTGAAGTAGATTTTGACCATCTATCTGCCCATGATGGTAAGAGTTGCACATAAACGGTTGGGGTTACTGCGCACACCTACACTATACTTGGCGCTAATAGAAATTGTGCATGTACATGTATATGGAGTGGTGAGCCAGTCAAAAGTAATAATTATTAGAAAAGCGATCCTGTCTGCTTTTCTATTATTGTTATGAAGTGGCGAACCAGTTAAAAGTAAAAAAATGAAAGAAAAAAAAACAGGACATTGACTTCCAGTCTTTGTACATGCACCGGGGAGGGCGTATCTACGCAGTATCATGCACTCCCGATGCAGCCGAAGTAAGGGCAGGGCTTAGCTGGTTGGGTCCACTACCACTTCCGGGGGGGGGGGGGTGCACGTGTCCGGTCGGCCCCCTTTCTCCGAAATAGTATTGCAGCAGATGCTAGATGTGCGCGAGTTCTGTAGTAGATAGAATCACCCTACTAGTATGTCCAAAACTGTCATTCACGTTCCGGTACTAGTACAGTGGTCCCTCTATAATCCGGCACCATTTGTGCCACGGAAAATCTGCTGGATTAGGGAGGGTGCTGGATTAACAAATCTGATTTACTGCTGCAATGTGCATGGAGAGGACATTTTGGCTACTGAAAATTGTGCTGGTTTATCGAGGGTGCTGGATTATAAAGTGCTGGATTAGAGAGGGACGACTGTAATAGTATAGCAATATACCATGATGCAGAAGACGGTGAGAATACAGTATGTGCGTACTCTCACATATCGGTATGATCGCTAAGCATAATCCAAAGCAACGTGTGAATGTCAATTGTGTAGACTGAGCATGGGTGGAACCCGCCTTGGGGGAGCATATCTCCCGGGCCCCACTGGCTATACAGTGAAACCTGTCTAAGACGAGTCGACCGCTCAAGGGACCTTGAAAATGTGGTCTCGGTTACCAGGTGGTCTCCTTATCCAGGGTCATTTGACTGGAAATAGCATCCCTTGGTCCTGGTTTCAGTGGTCGTCCAAGACAGGTGGTCGCCTTATCCGAGTGGTCGCCTTTTGACAGGTGTTACTGTATTCGTGTGCCTGTGATACCCAGTGCTGCACAGAGTTCCCGGGTGACAACCGATAACTTGTACATGTATACCGCTTGACTGCTTTGGCAAAAGTATCTTTTGGGTCGCTCAGTATCGCACAGTCGGCTGGAGAAACGGCAAACAGTACAATGACGGTGATCTTCGAAAGCCTCACCCTCTGGCCTTCTACACCTAAGGCTATTCCTCTTTGTTCAATGGTCATTGTTATGTCTTCCCCTCTGGCGTTCAGTTCTTTCGGCCTTCCTCCCCCTCCCCCCCCCCCCTCCCCCCCCCCCCCACACACACACACCTCCTCCACTAATGAGTAATGTTATGCTACTACCGGTGCATTATTACGGATAAGTCGTTTTCGGTGTTGAAAACATGTATATCACCATGCTATCGAGTATCGAGTCATGTACATGTACCGGTACAGGTACATGTATGTCCGAATTGCAACAAATGACCCAGAATACTACACTTCAAGTTGTCTTCAGTACTCCGAGTGCTCCGCTGCAGCAAATCAATCTCTCCAACTCCTTTACAACCACGGTCTTTCACTACAATTATTTTCCGCAATCAATTACTCAAGTAGTTGGTCTTCAAAGCAGGGAGTAGTACAATACAGTATTGAACTCCCTGCTTCAAAGTAACAGTTTCGCCTTTGTGGATCAGGCCAGCAGGGAGTACACTCATACCTCGGTTATCCGGACCCCGAAGTTACGGGCACTTCGGTCTACCGGGCACTATTTGGGCGAGTTTCAGGGGAAACTTTATTACAGTCAACTTTGCGTATAACGACACTCGGTGGGGCCGCAGAAAAGTGTCGTTATTCACGAAGTGTCGTTATACCCGAAGTCTTATTATAATGTATTCAGGTAGAATGGACTGTGCTCTGGGCATGGAAAGTTGGAAACTCTGTCGTTATTCGCGAATTGTCGTTATAACCGCAGTCGTTATTAGCGAAGTTGTCTGTACTACTCTTTTGTCACTTTTCGTAGAAATATTGACGTCATATGCCATTTTTTTTTTTTTTACTAAGTACACAACCTAGTTAACCTACTCGTCAGAAGGGGAGAAGACAACAGAGTGTACAATGACAAAACAGCAGGGAGAGTAGGGGCTGCAAAGCAAGCCTGTGCTGGTGAGGCAAGCCCACAACACCGACCTATGGTCTCGGCGTTAACGTGAGCTTGCGCACCATAGCCTAAAAGAAGGGGGTGATTTAGTGCGATAAAGACAAGAGAAGGTGAGGTAGAATTATTATTATTATTATTATTATTATCAAATTTTTGATAGGGCAATCCCCACAGGCCTAAGCCTTAAGGCCTTCTTACAGGGTACCCTAGAAATGAAAGTACTGAATAGAATGGATGAGGAGAAAGAGAGAGAGAAAAAATATATATATATATCTCTGTGCTGCGCTGATGAGTTCAAAAAGAACGAAACAGCATGCTGTCCGCAGATTGAGTACTTCGCTCCTGCTCTTGTAGCAGTTGAGCACTCTTGCGTGTGGTAGTGCCTTTGCTGTTTGCGTTATGCAGAGCTCACTGACTTGTCAGTTTGAGCACTCTGGCAAGGTACGTTCGGGCCTGATTGGAAATTTTTATTTCCATTGCTATCAGGTTCGGCCTCATTTTCTCTGTGCTGCGCTGATGAGTTCAAAAAGAACGAAACAGCATGCTGTCCGCAGATTGAGTACTTCGCTCCTGCTCTTGTAGCAGTTGAGCACTCTTGCGTGTGGTAGTGCCTTTGCTGTTTGCGTTATGCAGAGCTCACTGACTTGTCAGTTTGAGCACTCTGGCAAGGTACGTTCGGGCCTGATTGGAAATTTTTATTTCCATTGCTATCAGGTTCGGCCTCATTTTCTCTGTGCTGCGCTGATGAGTTCAAAAAGAACGAAACAGCATGCTGTCCGCAGATTGAGTACTTCGCTCCTGCTCTTGTAGCAGTTGAGCACTCTTGCGTGTGGTAGTGCCTTTGCTGTTTGCGTTATGCAGAGCTCACTGACTTGTCAGTTTGAGCACTCTGGCAAGGTACGTTCGGGCCTGATTGGAAATTTTTATTTCCATTGCTATCAGGTTCGGCCTCATTTTCTCTGTGCTGCGCTGATGAGTTCAAAAAGAACGAAACAGCATGCTGTCCGCAGATTGAGTATATATATATTATATATCGATGGCCTTTTCCCCATCAAGATGTATATGATTCGGAGTTACGGACATTTCAAAGTTACGGGCAGTGCAAGGTCCCGGACTGCCCGGATAAACGAGGTATGAGTGTACGTGTTTATAATAATTGCAGTGAAAGCGAAAGATCGTGGTTGTGAAGGTACTAGGTGTTGGAGAGATGACCAAGAGTACGGGTCTGAGTCATATAAGATTATGCTGATTGTAGACCTGACTTTTGTATACAATCTATGTATGTATGAAGTACAGCTGTATACAACTCCCTGAACAGTTTATCAAGTTATGGCCGGTCACAGACCATTTTACAAGCCGGAAAGAAGTCAATGAGTGGTATGACTCCAACTCCACTTTCCAGCTGCGTACTAGTGCCTACGGCATAATGCGGGTCACTGGTCACTGGTCACGGACCTTCACGACACACACGCGCGCGCGCGCACACTCACTCAGACTCAGACATGCCCATCGCGGAAGCGATGATAGCGAACAGCTATGTTAGACATAGCAACTTGTGCTGGGATTACACCATTCAACAGCTTGCAAAGCTGCCACTAATTTTAGCACACACACACACGCTGGCACGCACGCGCGCGGTCACACACACACACACACACACAGTGACACACTGTCACAGTTGATGAAGTCTGATGTCTGTTCTTGACTCGTGAGGTAGGGAATCATGAGGCATTCCTCCCACAAGCTGAAAGACTCAAAGTACTCGAAGGTGTCGTTCCAACACAGTCACAGTGATTACGCGCACTGCACTAGTCAAGGGTAGTTTGGGCGGGTCTTTCATCTGGACCCAGGCTGATATTGGACTACAATGGTAGCTTTATCATTTAATTTATATTTCTCATTACCGGCATTCATTGTGGAGCATGCAGCTAGCAGGTCAATGATCATGCTCTTGTGTCGAGATCTAGAGCCTTGAATGAGCCTGCGCGCTGGCCCCCCGACCACTTGATCCAGATCCGGAATACACTGGCTTCCTGTGTACAAAAGAACTCACTGTCCAGAAGAAGTGTCCTCTTACCGTGATCAAGTTTTTAGTTACTCAAGTCAAGACAAGCATCTGTCTGGATACAGTATTGCTTTCACGATGTTTTACACCACGTGCACGCCCACCATCCAGCTGCTTCCGCCGCCGACGAATGCATAATATGCATGTACATGTATATGTACGCATCGTAACATGAACAGGTACCGGAACAATCATGATCTGGTAGAAGCGATCTGGTATCTGTGTATCTAATCTTATCAGGGAGTAGGAAAGTGCTCCTACTCCTTGATCTTGTCCACATTATAAGCACATTGTACAAGCACATGTCAAAGCAGGCAGGCATAGTGGGATGGTCTAAGACCATGATTGAGAAACAGAGGGTATCACTGGTTGATCTGCGCCTTGATCTTTGAAGCCGTGAAGGGTGGTGGCGTTCCTACGGATGTGGAAACCTCGGCCTCTAGCCGAGTCTGACGCGAGCCGTAAAATTTTAATGTTAAAGTACAGTACGACTCGTATTCATCGTCCGGTGCGTCTTACAATCTACAGCTTACATTGTAACATTACAATAGTCCACTGATGGTTACTAGCCCTTGGCGGTCCTAAGCTAGACTAAGGCGGATAATGCCGGCAGAAAAATTGCTAGAATTTGATACAGTTTCTGGTATGTTTAATTTAATGCCCGTTTAAAAAAATAAAAAAAGTAAATTATCGTGTCCGTTCCCGAAGGGAACTCACGACGGCCGCTAACACCCGGTAAACCCTATGCCCGTTTGGTATGTGGATAAAGAAATGGAGCATAGTTCAAGGAGGTGTTTGCCATAAGGTTTGTAAGGTTCTGCCAATTTCACTGCTTTTCGAGCAGAATCTGCCGATTTTCTCGAGGTTTATCCGCCAAACGCTAAGGTAGTAAGAATCGATTGTAGTTGTACTTGGTGGTTGGTTGGTTGGTTTCGTAACGATCGTGTTAGAGTCTCAGTTTAGTCCTGCATAATGGGTCAGTTAAAGGGGAAGTTAAGGCAAAAACTAAAATTTCACCAGTTGTAGTCTTCGGGGTGCTGAGTCGAATGGTCTTGGTCCGAGAAAGCTGAGACGCTCCCTTCCTACTTGAATCCCAATCGAACTCGCGCACTTCCACCGAAACTGGGTGACTGCGCCCTACTAGATGGGGATTTGTATGCAAAATGTCACTAAAAGCGCCATTTCGTTCTTATAAAAGCACGGATGACCGCGATTGGCCCATATGTTGTAGTCTTTTGGACGCTGAATCGACTGGTTTTGGTCCGAAAAGGCTGCGATGCAGCGTTCCTCCTTTATTCCCAATCGAACATGGTTGGAGAAGCGGTCACGTGCTCCTGGGTGCCAAAATCACCTGGTCACCACGCCAGCAGGCGACAACTTTCACACCAAGGTTCAACTCGAGTGACAGGACTGCACCCAAAAAAGGTCAAAACAGGCTGTAAGTTGTACCCTGCAGGCACGGTGACCAGGTGACTGGTGTACGCAGGAGCACGTGACCGCTTCTTCAACCATGTTCGATTGGGAATTAGGGGCGAACGCTGCATCGCAGCCTTTTCAGACCAAAACCAGTCGACTCAGCGTCCAAAAGACTACAACATATGGGCCAATCGCGGTCATCCGTGCTTTTAGAAGAACGAAATGGCGCTTTTAGTGACATTTTGCATACAAATCCCCATCTCGTAGGGCGCAGTCACCCAGTTTCGGTGGAAGTGCGCGAGTTCGATTGGGATTCAAGTAGGAAGGGAGCGTCTCAGCTTTCTCGGACCAAGACCATTCGACTCAGCACCCCGAAGACTACAACTGGTGAAATTTTAATTTTTGCCTTAACTTCCCCTTTAAAGGGGAAGTATACCCTAAAATCAAATTTTCACCAGTTGTAGTCTTCGGGGTGCTGAGTCGAATGGTCTTGGTCCGAGGAAGCTGAGACGCTCCCTTCCTACTTGAATCCCAATCGAACTCGCGCACTTCCACCGAAACTGGGTGACTGCGCCCTACTAGATGGGGATTTGTATGCAAAATATCACTAAAAGCGCCATTTCGTCCTTATAAAAGCACGGATGACCGCGATTGGCCCATATGTTGTAGTCTTTTGGACGCTGAGTCGACTGGTTTTGGTCCGAAAAGGCTGCGATGCAGCGTTCCTCTTTTATTCCCAATCGAACATGGTTGAACAAGCGGTCACGTGCTCCTGCGTACACCAGTCACCTGGTCACCGTGCCTGCAGGGTACAACTTACTAGCCTGTTTGACCTTTTTTGGGTGCAGTCCTGTCACTCGAGTTGAACTCGAGTTGAACCTTGGTGTGAAAGTTGTCGCCTGCTGGCGCGGTGACCAGGTGATTTGGGCACCTAGGAGCACGTGACCACTTGTTCAACCATGTTCGATTGGGAATAAAGGAGGAACGCTGCATCGCAGCCTTTTCGGACCAAAACCAGTCGACTCAGCGTCCAAAAGACTACAACATATGGGCCAATCGCGGTCATCCGTGCTTTTATAAGAACGAAATGGCGCTTTTAGTGACATTTTGCATACAAATCCCCATCTAGTAGGGCGCAGTCACCCAGTTTCGGTGGAAGTGCGCGAGTTCGATTGGGATTCAAGTAGGAAGGGAGCGTCTCAGCTTCCTCGGACCAAGACCATTCGACTCAGCACCCAGAAGACTACAACTGGTGAAAATTTGATTTTAGGGTATACTTCCCCTTTAACAGTCCTGGTGATGTCCTAGATCTGTAGATAGGACATCACGGAACCCAGCATGCCCCAGCATACATACTATGCTGTTCCCATAGTAATCGTGACACGTGACTCAAAACTTTGTGTCGCGTCCGAGGAAGATGAACATGTCCCACTCAAAACAAACGCAACGAAGGCCTTTCGTCTCAAAAGTAATTATTACAATGTAGTTGTCGTTCTCCTGGCGGCTTGCCTCAAGCGAGTCGAGATTCGTATCTTGCCTCTTACCTTCACGAATTTTATTTTCCTCGTTGTGGAGTACGCCTGGACAAAGGAACTGGCAAGCGAATCGTTTTGGTCACATTGAAAATTGCACACACAAGAGGATTGGCGAAGCAATTTGTGTTCGCACTTTCAGCAGAGCAGTAGCTGCTGCTGCGATAAAGTTTTTACTTTCGCCATTGGCTTCAGGCAGCAGAAGGATCTGGCTGAAAGCGATGGCGATACGTCCATGACCACCACGTCCTGGGTTGATATCCAAGAAAGACCGTCCAAGGTCCAGTTTTAGCCAAGAGCTGTCGTATCCAAGAAATCAAAAACGCCAACAGCAAGCTTTGGCCAAATAATATCTTCCAGGCAGTAATTTACGGGCCTAGCGCCTGCTGGCTCGTCTTCCTCCTCTGCATGGCCAGGTTTGGGGCGAAATGAACGCACGGGGCGTGAACATGGTGAAGAAACATTCCAAAGGCAAAATATTCAAAATATTAGAACCAGTCGTTTCCAAAGAAGCGCCGCGTGGCTACGAGAAACCCCACATGAAATCTCCAAACGAAAACGGCCATTCGGTCGGGTATTCGATGGAGAATCGAATATACACTACCTCAATCCCCGCCGATGTCTGATATTCTCCGCCTATTCCCTCAAACTTGACCAATTCGGAAAGAAATCCATCGCCATTACGATCGTGCATCCTCCACATACATTCAGAAATGCTCACGCAGCACTTCTTTTCATCGCGTGTGCGCGACCGACGCTTCCATGACAACTCTGGGACAGGTAACCAATCAGACTCATTCAGAGTGCGATGTCCTAGATAGGACATCTCCCCGACTGGTTAAAACAATAGGAGGACAGAGAACGTGTTTTTACTCTGAGTTTCACGCACTACATAAGCGATCAACAGAAAACAGTACTGTTTTCTGTTTTCTGAAGATCGCTTACATACAATGCGTGAAACTAGGAGTAAAAACACTTTCTCTGCCCTCCTATTGTTTGAACCAGCTCTACCTCTCGGTATTGAGCACTCTCTTGGACAGCCTGGAGCCTCTCTGTTTTAAAGGGGAAGTCCGGTGAAAAATTTAAATTTCAGGGTCGGAAGAGTTTCGGCCGCTGAGTCGAATGGTGTTGGTCCCACGTGTCTCCGACAAAGCGTTCTCGAGATATTTCCGTTTGAAAAACTGAGTTTCGGGGGCTGCGCCATGACGTCATGCGGCCGCGCCACACCCTCTGCAACGTCATAGCGTGCAGCTAGGTCAAAAGGAGTGCGTGAAAGCAATAGTGTCAGTGCTATTTCAAATGATTTGGCGACTGATATAAGGTGGTGCAAGCGACCCCGAAGACATGACTCCTTGTGAGAGTGAGGATGCAGCCATGGCTGACCTTTATGAGTTCGGTCTGGGGCTGAGAACCTCGGTAGTCAGCTGAAGGAATGGCCGCGCGGGCCGGTCAAGAGTGAGCGCTACTGAGTTTCCGACTGATGAAGAAGCAGCAGCTATTGCAGACGAGGCTGATGTAATTATCAGATCGCTGGAGAGCAGGGTCGCCAAAATGGAGAAGAGTGATGCGAGTGCTCTAAATGTTGTTCCATACCGATTAGATTCGCTTAGACTCCAGTAGCCTGCCACATGGTGATGTTTTGGTGCGAACTTGGAATATTTCGGACTACTCAATTGGAGAACAGTGCAGGCTCTTTGAACCACGGGCACGACTCTTCGCTCGCAACGCTATGGAATCTGAAAGTTCTAGGTCCGAGAGCTGTTCGCTGTTTTGTTACTTGTCACGGTTGTGCACTCATCGCTGTAGCATAAAATAATGAGGCGCCGCGGGTGCGGAAAACTAAAATTTTCTTTCTCAAAGCACAACCACCCGCACCGGCAAGGAGAAACGCACGTTCTCTGACTACATGACTGTACAATACGACTGATACGAGTGTAGTACATGACAAGTCCGTGTGTTGACTAGTTTTCTGAGTCTTGTGTCAGATGTGACATGAGTCTGTTGACTGCACTACACTCTACAGCTAGATAACACACTGGACGCACTCACGCAGCGCAGAGCGCATAGACCATGTACCATGTGTACCAGGGAGTAGTAAAATACAGTGTATTTTACTACTCCCTGATGTGTACTGTGTGATGTAGACCTGGTAGACGGGCTAACGGAAAAGTCCAACTCGGAAACGGCTAAAATACGGTATAACCTCCAGGTTTACCGAGCTGAAAATCACAGGGTACGTAGTGTTTGTAACACTGAATCGAATGGTCTTGGTCCGAAGAAGCTGCGATAAACGGTTCCCCAATCGAACGCGCTCCGAATATGGCCATTTTTGTACACAACTACAGTAGATAGTGTGGCTACCTGGCTGCACGCTGTGACGTCATCACCTGGATCTGGGTGATGCGCGCTCAAATTCGCACATGTTCGATTGGGCGTATCTGACGAACCATAAGCCGCAGCCTCCTCGGACAAAGACCATTCGACTCAGCGCCCCAAACTCTACGGACTGTGATATTTAAATTTTTCACCGGACTTCCCCTTTAACGGGTCAGTATCATAACTGACATAAGTAGTCTGTAGTACTGTAGGTACATGTACAGTCCGTATCGCCCAGGTTGGCGGCTATAGTAATATACCGGATATAGTGATCAATTTCTCAAATTCATTTTCATTTGCCATAACTAAGTATACACAGTTATCGCGTATAGTAATAATCGTCTATAGTAATATATCGCCTATAGTGATCAAATTCTTATTTCAAAAGACCTTTATTACATTATTATTGCATCGGTTATAGTGATTGATGTAAAATCAAGTGATGGCAGAGGAGAACAGGGTGTTACTTCTTCGTGAAGAACTTGTCCAGTGAGTGTCGTTTGGTGAGTTTAGCTCGTACAAGTAATTAGTTGTCAAAATATGCCTCCATCATGAGGAAATCCTGATTTTTGTGTCAGCAGCTACAGCCAGCTACATGGCATTGTACATGTAAGTAGTGTGTATGTGCATGGCGCGCCGAGTCGTTTGACACCCCACTCGCATACATTGCATGCAGTATCGGTCATAGTAATATATCGCTTATATGATAAAATGCTCAAAATCAAACACCAACGCTATAGGCGATACTGACTGTATAATAATTTATGTACAATCATGATGATTGTGTTCTTGCTGCTCCATTTTGATTGATGCCGCTTTTTGAGCCTGTTCCTCCTATCGTAGATCAGCGCAAGTAAGTACTGACTGTCACGGTACAAAAGTTAGTTAGATCAGCCCGCAACTACTGTACTTCGGCAAGTCAGGAACTGCCTAGGAAATACATGATTGTGACGCGAAGTAACGTTATTTCGGTAGTTAGGTTTCCGACGCGGCTGTATAATTATAGATTTGTATTGATACGTGCATCCGGTAGACGGTCGCACGACTCCCCATGGCCCAGTTGCCAGGCCATACCAGTGCTGGCCCTGCTGGGACCAATGTCCATCAACGTAACCCGCTACTTCGCCCAAGTAAAGGAGCCTTGTGCGAAGCAACGTCTAGCGAGGGATCTTTTGTAGATCTACATGACAGCATCCACTCATGCATGGACACCCTGGTATGGGGATACTCGTGTATTTTGTTGTACTTTATTTGGCCACTTGCAACTAAGTTACTTGCAAGTACGAAAAAAGGCACAATTTTCCGAACTTTGAGGCTCCATAAGTAAAGTACAACAAAGTGAATAATTATATCCCCTGCAGCCTGGTGCCAAAGCATAATACACTGTATGAGGATTTTACGAGCATAATGCGAGAATCCATGAAAGCATACATGTAATTCCATGATTTCGCGAGCATAATCCGCCGGAGCCTAATCCACTGTCTCAGGTAGGGCCCGGTGTAATATGCCCGAACCTTTGCCGAAAATGCTTTTGGGAAATTCTCGTAAACCATGCCGAAAATGCTCCCAAACCTTGCCGAAAATGCTCGGAAAATACTCACTTTTTTGCAAGAATCGCTCTCTACAGTATCTTCATCTTGATCACTGTCATCCGAAACACACTCAATAAGAGACTTGCTCGAGTCTGCCATGGTAAACAATTCATAAGCTACTCAACAAGAAGCTAACCCACGGAATGCGGAAGTGACATTCTCATGGTTCTTGTTTGGGAAGTTTTTCTTCTCTCAATTTTGATACACAACGGCCAAGTGCTCCGTTTCCCCCAAAATGCTGCATCACGAGCCCAAAGTGCTGGGTTCGCGGATTGTACCGAAAATGCTCAAAACAATGCCGGCATATTACACGGGGGCCTAGTCTCAGGGACTGTAATGTCACTGATCCAGGATTACAATACATGTACATGTACCATGAATACTGGGATGTTCTTTTCATGGAAATGCTACATTGTAAATGCCAAGTGTGTTGTAGTGTGACCTCAGTATTTGGTGAACAACAAGGATCGGGCGATTCCCAACCAAATGTATTCTGGAAGTGGCTGCTGTCATTTGGATAGGTGTGCAGTTGTGGGGTTGGGACTGGTGTAGGCATATGCGGATAACGCCGGCAGAAAAATTGGCAGAATTCGGTACTTTTTCTGGTAAGTTTCATGCATGTTTGGTATGTGGATAAAGAAATGGAGCAGAATTCGAGGAATTGCCCGCCATAAGGTTTGTACGGTTCTGCCAATTTCACTGCTTTTCGAGCAGAATCTGCCACCTTTCCGAGCATTATCCGCACACCCCTAGACTGGGGAGACACTGACAGCCAGCTCGAGGGCATACTCCATACACCAGACGTCAGTGTGACCATGATGTACCAGGGCAAGTAACAACTGTTACTGGCGTTAGTTGTGAAGAGTGGATCCTATAGTCTCTTGGTCCTATCCTATACAGTCGTCCCTCTCTAATCCAGCATTTTATAATCCAGCACCCTCGATAAACCAGCACAATTTTCAGTAGCCGAAATGTCCGCATCATGCACATTGCAGCAGTAAATCAGATTTGTTAATCCAGCACCCTCCCTAATCCAGCAGATTTTCCGTGGCACAAATGGTGCCGGATTATAGAGGGAGCACTGTACTATAAATTTATTCCTTGGATCTCCATCCGGGTCTATCTTTAGTGCCAGTCTACATAGCATTTAATAATAATGCCTGTACTCTTGGACTTGTTACCACTGGTTACCACACAGTGACACTGTCACCATGGTCACGTTGATTTCGGAAACGGAAAGACACAGGTTTAGGCGAGCAACTAACGTGTTACTTCTGGTGTCAGCCACTCCTCGAATCTCCGCATCCCCGAGCATCAAACCGAAGCGAAAAAAGACTAAACGTAAAAGAGAGGACTAAAGAGCTACAACTTACGCTATAAATATCCACTAACACCACAAGTTACAATCAGCTCATGCGATAACATTGCACGACGCTGACCAACGGTACTGACGTTCGACACCTAACTGGACGTTTAGCACATCTCGGATGCGAACTCGGATGCGCGCTCCAACAGCTGGTCCTCTTTTCTTGGGCTCTCCACCCGAGTCTAGCAAAAGAGTACATTCATGATTGTATTTGCTAGACAAACCCCTAACGGTATGTGTGTGATAAGGATTATTATGAATCACGTTATAACCCAACTGAACAAGAGTAGATGGTAAGTACATCTACCGGTACGATCATGACTTTGTAAGGACTGTAGAGTGATAATGATACTATCATTGATAGTCAGGACCAGGGAGTCGTGAATAGCAAAACGCCACAGGCTTTCACGACTCCCTGGTCAGGACGGCAACGCCTACTGCGCTGCCTTGATATGAATGTAACAGCAGCTACAAAAGTTAGTTTCATACACACACGAAGATCTGATCATTATTCACACAGCTCGCCACTGGCGCGGCGAGCCCAGCACTGGCAGCAGGCCAGGCCAGGGTCGAAGGCGAGTCCATGATCCAGTGGACGCGGTGTAACACCACGAATCCAGCATGATTGACCACAACATTACATTTTACAAGAACTGTAGCCACCATTGGGAGTTGGGTCTTCGTAGACCTACGAGATGCATGGCTTTATCGACGATCCCTGTAGACTGTAGACTGTAGTGCGCACATGTGGCCCGAGCGCATAGTCAGCTTGTAGATCTACATGGTCGCGTGTGAGTGGTCTGCCTGTACTGCTGCATGCTGTGGCATGAGCCTGATGAGGACTGCCGGAGTGTGACTGGACAGACAGCACCATGCCAAGAGTTCTACTGATTGTACTGATCGTGAGTGGGCACGCGAGAGAGTCGAGTGTGACCATACTAGCAGATGATTCCTGTGGGTAACGAAACTGTTACCAGCGACGATCGAGTGAGTACCTCACTACCTCACTACCTGCTACGACTACGCGTGCTTTGTAGTGTGTGACTATTCGCGAGCACACCGTTTGTGAGTCGTGACAGCGCTGTGTGAGATCGAGAGCCACGAGTCTGTGAATGGTGACAGATGAATGGCGAGGCAGTGCCGTGGAGATCGAGCGCGTCCCAATGGACGGGCCCGGGACCCAGTCCGCACGTCCTGAGACCGGAGGAGCGTCTGTTTCCCCGTGTTCAGGCATTTCTTTTATCGTTTCCTACTCTGTCTGAGTGCGATCGTGAAACTTTTTTTACTTACATTTACTCTGCTTCAATCATGATGAAGAAATAGTCTGTGAAAATCCTGGTGGAGCGCAGTGCAGCGTGCGTTTCTGCTAAATGCGTGGAAGAACTCAGTTTGTATTGTGATCTCCATTCGCCTGACTGGATGGCTCTCGCCGATTATGCTATCAACAGGCGCGATGACAGGCGTCTCCTAGTGCTCTCTGCTGTTATCCTTGTGCTGGTTGCTAATTCCTTGCATCACCATGCGTCGCACGCGCAAACTGTTGTAAACATCAGCGGGAGAACGCAAGGTGAGTACGAGAGCTGTGCGACGGGCTCAAATATCTATGGAACCCTATTGCGTAATAAGTAATCGCTGCTCGAAAACATAATTATTGGGATTTCAATTATTTGGGAGATAGCTGGCCTGGGGCGAAAGGGTGGTTCATACCAATAATAGTTTCGTGTTACTAACACAACTGTGAATTATGTGAGTGGCACAGATTGAAGCAAGGCGTAGCACAATGCTGTGCATGGCTTTGTGCACATAATCACCTGGCACCTATTGTTTATCTTGCCCTACATGTACGAACACGTGACCCGAGGCCCGCTAGCACTGCCCTGTCTCTGAGAAGAGGAAGGATGTAACATTTAACAATACGAGTTAGCAATGTTAGCACTGAAAACTGCTGCTTTTTGGAAATGCTCTGTCATGCAATGTGTCAAAGATACTGAGCTGGCCGGCAAAGGAGTAATTCATATCGAGAATAATTGTCATATGGGTACCTTCGCTTGGCGTGCACTTATGCACATTTTACGCAAGTCATAATAATTATTACCTTGTGTGCTTAGGTCACTGTGACTTCCAATTTCGATGGAGATTCAGTGATGATTAATTGACAAAAATCCTGTCTGAATTGGCTATTTTACATTTACTGTTCCCTCTTCACCATCACCATTGTAATATATCAGCATCGTTTGTGCTATTTTTTTACAGCCATAATAAATTATAATAATGATATCAAGGCTGGACGCTTGGGAGGAAATGCCTTTGTCCACGTGTAGAATGGTGGCGGTGGTACTAATATGCAAGCACTTCTGCCACTGTGGGAGACATTCCTGATGAAAATGCATCGAGTTGGGGAGCCTCTTGAAAGAATTCTTTGTGTAAGGGGAGGGGGGTCGTAAAAGCCCAGTTGGGGGCAAAGAATGACCCTGGAATGTTCCGAATCTTTAATCCTGTAAACACACACACCACACACACACACGCACACGCACACACACTGGCACTGTTGATATGCTACCAGTGTTGTTCAAGTTCCTAGCTGCAACTCCCCGAGAATGTCATATTTGCATGCCTCATGTACTCATTCAGGGGCATCGGAAGGTATTTCAGTGTGGTACGGTCAGCCATCTGAAGTGAAATTATTTACTCGAGGGGGAGGGGTTGCTGAGCCAATGTGTTTGAATATTTAGAGCCCAGATCAGTGTATTTTATTGATTCACGGGGCACCTGGGGCAAAAGTGGTACGGTCAATACCGTAGCGACCGTAGCGTGTCCGACGCCCCTGTCCGCATTACAATGCGATGTGGGTTGTATGCCAATGGCAATGGCTGCTGTAAATACCTACTCAATGGTTGGGTAGTTCCTAGCAGGACTCAATACTGAGTTTTATTGCTCTTGCATATTGCCATGTGATCATCTCCACACCTTTGTGATGTGGTATGTGTGTTTCTGTTGCTCAGAGAGGCACTGGGAGTATGAGCCGTACGATGGCTGGTTCAACAACCTCGGGAACCCGGAATGGGGCGCAGTGGGTAAGCTTTAGAACGGTGCTGTAGCGGGAAAGTGCCAGTGCTAGCAACAGAAGTCCATGGCACAGTGTAGTACTTTGCCACAGTTTCTACTACAGTCGTCCCTCTCTAATCCGGCACCTTTTGCAACGGCATTTTCTGCTGGATAAATAAGGGTGCTGGATTATGAAATCCTGCCCTCCAACCCGGCCCACATGTTATCATACATGTTTGTGTCGTACGTCAAAACGTAGGGATTTTCTGTGTCAAACCAAGTACAGTACTTTGTGGAATGCATGTCTATAAGTTATACACTTAGGAATATCCTATGTACTGGCATGGGATATTCCCAAGTGTATGTTGCATGTGTTGTGTATGTTACAATGGTCCCTGACAGTCTGCGATGTACAACTGCTGGATTAGAAAATCGAATTATGTACAGTTTGAGTGATTTGTTGCAGAAAATTGCTGCTGGAGGCGGAATTCAAGTGCCGGATTAAAGCGTAGAAAATGAACTGAAAAAATCCATTTTGCCAGAAAGTGTGCTGGTTTGCAAGGGTGCTGGATAAACAAGTGCCGGATTAGAGAGGGACGACTGTATCTGTACAGGCAGAAAATTTCGTCTGCCAGTAACTTCGTCCAACTCAAAAGAAAAAGGAGTTCGTCCGGTTGTAAATTTCGTCCATGGATCATAAGAGTGTATTGAAAAGCTGGAAAAATCGACATTAGTCCGGCATTCAATTTAGTCCAAAAGCTCCTTCGACGAAAAGACGAAATTAAATTCCAGACGAATATTTCTGCTTATACAGTATCTGTACTCCCTGCTTTCCATATAGCCCGCAATGGGTAGGTCGGGAGCAGTACACTGGAAATCCAGAATTGTTTCATTAATTTGAGGGAATTGCGAACGAGAAAAGTCTGAACAAAGTCGACTGTCACCACCAGGACTCTAACCAGGGACCCACGCTTATGGCCAGCAATGCTCTAACCACTAAGTTTTGCTGTACAAGTAGTCGTCATCCGGAATATTTTGAATGCTTTTTAGTTTTGCACATGCTGGCCACTTTCTCAAAACATGACATTGTGATGCATACTACAAATGCCACTGTCGCTCTTTCCGGTGAGGCTCCTGCTCTCTGCGTCAGTGTTTTGTGAATGTGAATGGTAGACTGAAGACTTGGCATGTTCTGCTTGGCACACTTGGACTTTGTCCGATTCTGTGTGCTCTCTGCTCGCAGACACACCGCTGCAGAGACGCCTGCCGCCGGCCTACAGCGACGGTGTGTATCAGCTGGCCGGCCAGAAGCGTCCCAATCCTCTCTCCCTGTCGGCTGGCATCATGAAGGGAATGACTGGCCGCCGCTCATATCAGTCGAAGACAGCCATGCTGGTCTTTTTTGGTATGCCCGTCTGCATACTTCATGCACACTCATATCTCTCTATCCACATGGTCTGGGACCGGGCACTCACTTTGCATACCTTGGAAATGTTCAGAACTCTGAATCTCATATGTTTCAATGGGGATGGGCCCGAGATCTGATGCATGACGTCACTATTTCCACAATAATTGGCAAAAGAGTGGTAATATATCCACTAAAACTCGCCCAGAGGGTGCACGGTAGACCAAGGTGGCCATACCGCCGAGGTCCAGATCAGAGATATAATGAGTGCATATAAAAATAGACTTTGTTGTGTCTTTTGACAGCATGCATAAGTCGCTCACTATCGCGGGCTTGGCATGATATCAATGTACGTTACGTGCATGTGCATGCGGAAGGACATTTAAACATTAACTGTCTCACGGTCTCATGCATGATGTAATCGTTACGTGAAACTTACCAATGCAATTGCCTCATGATGAATGTTAGGAGTTGCACGACTGCAAGGATTTGAGTCGGTCTGTACAGTAAACCCTGCGTTTTCCGGACCCTGTACCAAGCGGAATCCTGTATTGATCGAACCAATGTCCATGCACTAAGGTGCTGTGGATTGACATGCATCCCAGGATCAAGCGGAATCCTGTATTGACCGGACAAGTTTTCATGCACCAAAGTCACGGCTGTGGATGGAACGTGCATCCCTGGATCAAGCTGAATCATATGTCGGGACAGTTTCCGCTGCACCAAGGGCAATGGCGTCGTACGGTTAGGGTAGGTTTCACTGTGCTGTTTCCTGTTGTCTACAACACAGGGCAGCAAGTCGTGGAGGAGATTCTGGACGCGCAGCGAGCAGGTTGTCCGCCCGAGTACGCCAACATCAAAATACCCGACGACCACGAGTACAGCGAGGAGACCAGCGTTGGCGACATGCCGTTCTTGCGCACGCGCTACGACATGCGCACCGGCCAGTCGCCCAATAATCCCCGTCAGCAGGTGAGTCACGGTGTGGGACACAGTCATAACAATGCAGTGCGAACAGCCGTAGGAGTTGCATTATTACGTGAAAAGTATACTTTTCACAGTTAATAGAACTTAATACAATAAAGAAAACGGGGTTAGTCAACAGACAACCGCTCTATTCTGTTGCTATTCATAACCTACACATGCACTGCATTAATAAAATGTGTATTGTGATGTTAAAAATTGTAGACGTTTCGGGCCAGTCACCCATCTTCAGAACCTAAGTAAGTAAGAGTATTTATTTGTAGAGCTATTGTGGATATCGATTCCTACTAGGTTTAACCCCCAGACGGACAGTTTTTGGGCCAGCTACTACTCAGCTACGTGCCTCTGTGATACTGTCAGAGCGGCGGAGCAGCCACATGTTCACCGGCGGATATGTTACCACTTCCAAACACTTTACAAATGTGAAGCACTTACCGTATTTTCCGGAGTATAAGCTACTCTTTAAAACACCAATAATTCACCCCCAAAAAAGGTCAATGCGGCTTATATCACAATGGTCCAATTAACGGTGCTAATCCAGGGGGTTGTCGGTTTTTCATGACAACATATCTGGGTGCGGCTTATACTCCAGTGTGGTTTATACTCCAGTGTGGTTTATACTCCGGAGGACTTGGTATGTGTGCTGCTTGTGTTGTTGTGTAAAGTAAGAATATCATGTCCGTTCCCAAAGGGAACTCACGACGGCCGCTAACACCCGGTAAACCCTAGTTGTTGGTGTTGTGTGCCTGCAGCTAAACGAAATCACTCCGTACATCGATGGCGGCCTGATCTACGGCACCAGCAAGGCATGGGCGGATGTGCTGCGTTCCTTCAAGGACGGCATGCTCAGGTGCTGGGACAGCAACTGTCTGTATCCGGAGCGCAACACGATCGGCCTACCGATGGCTAACCCACCGCCTCCATTCGACCACAAGCTAAAATCAGCCAAGCGTTTCTTCAGTAAGCCGTATTATAACTAAAGAATTGCATATTGTCACTGACAGGTGATTTTCATTCCACCAATGATGCCAGTATCACCTGTACAATGTTTAAAAGTGATATAGACGGGTCACTCTCTTCTTCAGCCTGTATCCACCTGAAGAAAAGGCACTTCAAGTTCCAGTGGAAACTTAGGATTGTTCCTTTTAAAGAGCCTGAAGCTTTTTTCTATTCCTTAGTGTAATCGTATGTGGATAATACGAGCTGGTGCATATAGTCTCAGTGATCCAGCCAACTGATTAGCTGAGCACACTGCTGACAGCTACTCATGCTCTTCTATGTCTCATTCACTACAGAGAAAAGGGCTGATGGACTGGAACAGTAGCCCAGCCAAACAAAAAAGCGGCCTAAACAGCCTGGCCAGCCTGCATGTTCGGGCTGTTCAGGCTTGATAAAACCGTGACTGGTTAGACCAGACGGTTGCATCATCGGGTACCTGAAATACATTCGAAGGCTGATTGCTTACGTTGCACTTTGCTATAATGCATCCGATTTGGTGTATTGCCGGACTAGCGAATAGCATTTGTCCAAAGCTTGCAGGCACTGTATCATCAGAACTCAACCTTCTCTTGTGCTTGCTCTGCACTGCAGTGTTGGGCAATCCTCGAGGCAATGAGAACCCGTTCCTGCTCACCATGGGTGTGCTCTGGTTCCGCGAGCACAACTACTGGGCCAAGGAGCTGAAGAAGTCCTACGCCGGCTGGAACGACGAGCAGCTGTACCAGAGGGCACGGCAGTTCACCATAGCCGTCTACCAGGTAGGCTGGATGTTTTATAACGCTATCATCAATTACTGTGTACACCGGTGCACCAGGGGAGGGGGCATCGACGGAGAGCAATCTCAGTCGCCCTTCTTGCTGGTCTATATACTTTGCTTACTTATAAGTACGTGTACCAGTTACATTATCATAGTTACACACACATCATAGTTACACACACTGGGTATGGTTTTCTTTGTTCATTTCTCTTGTCTTGGATAGTTGATGGGGGTTCCCTTGACTACATGTATGTTCGTTAAAGTACCCACAAGTGCAGCCTAATACAGCGTAATGCAATCAATTTGTATGGCATACAAATTGATTGCATTGGTCCGGCCATACCCTTTGTATGGCAACATGAACTACACATGGACCTGGTGGTACTAGCTTGACTAGTATCGATGCCAGGGAAGTTCAATCTACAATTCATCATTGTACAATGTACACAGTTTGACTGATCCGTATGAGCACTGCTTTGGGTAGCGGTCGAATGTAAATTGCGCTTCTAGTAGTGTTTGTTGTGTCCAATTTGAGGTGCTTTCTCCGAAATTTACTTTTTGTGTGTGTGTGTGTGTGTGTGTGTATATATATATGTGAGTGTGTGTGTGTGTGTGTGTGTGTGTGTGTGTGTGTGTGTGTGTGTGTGTGTGTGTGTGTGTGTGTGTGTGTGTTGATCACTTCTCTGTCGATGTCGACTGCAGAACATTGTCCTGTACGAATGGCTCCCGGCGTTCCTCGGAATCGGCGGTCAGAACGTTTCGGAGCCAGGCTGTCCTTGTAGCGACGACCCGGGGGTCATCTCACCCTATTCGGGCTACAAGCCGCACGTGCATCCCGGAATCGTGCATGCATTCCAGTCGGCCGCTATGCGATTTGGCCATACCATGGTGCCACCGGGTGTCTGGAAGAGGTACAATGTCCGCCATTACTAGTCCTTACACAGTTCTGCGCTGCAGCAATATTTAATCCTGATACTGTATGTAGGAATGTGGTCACTATGGCGACTGATAGCTATGTGTATGTCCATGATGATATTTAGAGCACTGCGCCTGTAGTGTGCCAGATGCTCGCACCACATCCATCAGTTCAGCATGTACAACGTGAGATGTTCCTGCAACCTTATACTCACATGGATCCTAACCAAGGTGCTTGCTTTCTGCTCCGACGTCACTCCCTGCCCAACCGACGCAGCAACAGAAACAGCTGTTTCTGTTGGTGCATCAGTTGCGCAGGCAAGCGCCTTGGTTGGGATTACAATTAGAATTCTTCTACAATTCAGGGTTAACTGGGTGTTGGCGGCCGTCGTGAGTTCCCTTTGGGAACAGACATGATAATTTACTCTCTTTTTAGGACAATTCCACTTCAGTTCTCACAGTTCACAATTCGAATAGCCAATAGTATGTTATATCCATGGTGGTCTATACTAAAAGGTGTTTTCTGCCCACACCGGAGGTTGTGCTTTTCCGCCGACTTGATACTTGACTGACTTGCAACTGCCATCCAGAGCTCCAGTGTGGGGAGCAAACCCCTTTCCTATAAAATCATCGCCAAAGTTGGTACCACTATCTCAGTCTATACTGAAGTTCAACAAAGTATGTATCTGAGGCAGATGACCATCACCTGAGGACTTATTCGTTATTATGAAGTACATGTACATATAGACCTGTCCACAAAGATCATTCTGCCATGCAGTCTATTCTCTCAAAGCACTGCTCACGGCAATGATGAATGGTTGTTGTGGCGCTGCTGTTTGCTGTTGACAGGAACTCCACCTGCTACGCGCGTCCGTTGCGCGGCGTTCGCACCTGCAACTCCTACTGGAACCCGCAGGACGCCATACTGGACGAGGGCGGTATCGACGATGTGCTCATGGGCATGGCGTCGCAGATAGCCGAGCGCGAGGACAACATCATCACCGAGGACCTGCGCGGCAAGGTGTTCGGCCCGCTGGAGTTCATTCGCCGTGACCTGATGGCGCTCAATATCCAACGCGGCCGTGACCATGGCCTGCCAGACTATAATACCGCACGGCAGCACTACGGTCTGAGGCGGCTGAAGTTCGACGATATCAACCCGTGCTCGTGCGGCAACTCCACCATACGACAGGTACTGGTCAATATGCACTGTTCACACTTTGTGCTGGTTGGTACCAGTGATCCAAGCATCTGGACACTCACACATGCAGGCTTGCATCTCTGAACTCTGAGCAGGCTCTGATTGTGCTTGGTAATCACTATTCATGCACTTCAAGGTAGCAATGGCATGCACAGTTCAGAATTCTTTTCGTTCGTGCGGACCGAGTGAAGCATGCGCATCTATTGCTCCTGCCTTTTCTGTTTCGTTCAGGCGGTGAATGCCAGCAGGGAGCTGTACAAAGGTGACGACCGGGACATTGATATTTGGGTGGGCGGCTTGCTGGAGACTACGCCACGTGGACCAGGCCCGCTATTCCGAGAGATCATCAAGGACCAGTTTGAACGTATTCGAGACGGCGACCGCTTCTGGTTTGAGAACATAGAGAACGAGTAGGTGCACTAGCTCGAGCAGCATCAAAGCTCACGCACACGACTATGTATGATGGTTAATTACATGTACAGTCAGACATTGCTTAACCGCACACATCCGTTTTCCACAAAAAATATCCGGATAGGTGAGGGAACCGGATAATCGAACACACACACACTGTATGTATGCATGACATCTGCTGTAAATCGGTAACCAGCGATTGTTCTTCCGGATGGCGAGGGATCCGGATTAAAGAGGACTGGATAAGCGAGGTCTGACTGTACTAGAACTTATCTGTGCATGCAGGTACCACTGTACTTATAGCCAGTCCCTAATTGCAAGTGCCAGCGTAACAGGTGTATGAATGATGTCATGATGATGTAATAATTTGACGAATACTGATTGATCATAACCTCATTGTTGATCTCTACATGCAATTCCTTGCCACTGACTAGAAACTTAGAAAGTGCCTGAAAAGTGACTGCAAGGGTGCATCAGTAACTCCCGGATGTCCCCTCAGTGGGTCACGCATACTTGTGCTTGGAGGCATACTCATGATGAAATTACAAACACCCTATTTTACATGGAAACATGTGGGCACAAGTTATGCAATCGAGTCCACCAACCAACCTTATTTCTATTATTGTCTTTTTTCGGATGGCTAGCATCTCCCATAGTACAGTATGGAGTATTTGCAATTAAAAATAACTAACAATAAAAGTAAAAAGGCGACGTGGAGACAATAATCTTAATAATGCAATGAATATAACTAAATGCGCACTCATATCACAACCATGGGGACGAATCATGTATTCCAGAACGTTTTCTTGTCACAATTATCAATGGAATTCGTGACTAAAGAGAATGATGAAACTACAATAGGATTTATACACTTGCAGTGGAACAGCGAGGATACAAGCATAGTAAGAAAAATAGCACAAACCTAGGAACAATTTGCACAGGTAATAAACTATAGGTGAGGTGAGAAATGATAGGAAATTCAGCAAGTGCAGTGTGACAATGGACATGCATGTGTAAGTGTGTGTGAGTGCGAATTTACTGGAATAGCGTAAGTGCGGTGACATTTTCTTTTTGTTTACAAAGATTTGGATCACGAATGCGAATGTAGACTGCTTCTAGAACTTTCAACTGCTTGAAACTACTAATATCTGTGCTGAAACACTGTACCACAACAAGGAAATAAAAGATGTACCATGGCTGTCCGAAGCGGCTTTTCGCCGCTTGATGTTGATGGTTACGAGTGGTGTGGAGTTTTCATTTGACGACATCATGTATAAACAGACGGATGGCGTGGCTATGGGTTCTCCATTGGGTCCGGTCCTAGCCAATGTGTTTGTTGGGTACTGTGAATCGAAGATAGAGAAGTGGCCGGAATTGTACGTCAGGTTTGTGGATGACTCCTTCACGTACTTTGATTCGAGAGCAGACGCTGACGACTTTCTGCTGAAACTGAATACAATCCATCCTGCACTGAGATTTACGTGTGAACATGAAGAGTCCAATAAGCTATCGTTTCTGGATGTGTTAGTCGAAAAGACCCAGACTGGTGTATTGACTACAGTATACCGTAAACCCACTTTCACCGGGCAGTACATGATGTTTGACTCGTTCTGCTCTTCCCAGTACAAGTCAAACTTAGTTCGTAACCTTGTAAATAGGGCACAACGCATTTGTTCACCAACAAAGCTACAACAGGAACTTGATTTTCTACGCTCCGTATTTGTGAAGAATGGCTACCCGCAGCAGCTCCTCGACAAACTTCTAACAACTACACCTGTTGTTAAGGAACGAGCTATCGGACCGTTGCCGTGCCGCGTATTTCTTTGCTTGCCCTGGAAAGGGAAAGAATCGAAGGACACGGCCCGTGTGGTGAAATCCCTAGTGGAGAAAACCTACTTTGCCACCAATGTGGTTACCGTGTTCACTACGATCCGTTCGTTCACGATGTTGAAGGATGTCCTACCAACCCTACAATTGAGTCACCTCATTTACTACTTTGAATGCCGACAATGTGGTAGTCGGTATGTTGGTAGGACCCTTCAACATCTGTCCGAACGTATCAAACAACACGTGCCGCTCTCAATATTGTTACAGGCGGCTAGGTCCTCCCGACCAAAGCGTGGCCGACCACGTAAGCACCCAACTCCACTGTCCGTTCCGGCAGAGGCTTCTGCTCCACAAACGGTGTCTCGGAAAAAACCAACACAGCACGCAGAAATTGGGAACAAACATTAATGTAAACAAAGACAAACACTGTGTCTTGTCTTCATTATCAGCGAGTACCGGAACGCCGGACGCAGACAACCGCAACTCACCAAAGCTGAGAAGGAGCAAACGGCTGGCGGCAGCTCGGTTTGCAGAGGTGACTGGAAAGATGCATCGAAACTCTCCGGATATGGATGATGCCAGCGGAAGAGTTGACGACTGTCAGGCGTTTGGCAATGGCAAGGGAAGACCGGTCAGGAAGAGAACGCGACGGCAGCTGGAGGAGGAGTGTGGAAGCGACGTGTGCAGTGACGATGATGAACCCGGTGGTCAGTTGCTGGGAGAGCCGACGACAGGTGAAGGTGGCAGCGATGATGAAGAGGACGGTGACGATGATGACGATGATGGTGCAGATGGTGTGAAGGATGGTGGCGGTCAGAAACCAAGTGAAGGCGGAGGCGGTGAGAAGAAGAAGAATACATCGGCAATTAAATTGCATTTGTTGTCTAACCCCGTGTGTCGTGAAAGTTATGATGATTCTTGGTTCAGTGTTGTTCGTTCTGCAAGTAGTTTCAAGCAGTTGAAAGTTCTAGAAGCAGTCTACATTCGCATTCGTGATCCAAATCTTTGTAAACAAAAAGAAAATGTCACCGCACTTACGCTATTCCAGTAAATTCGCACTCACACACACTTACACATGCATGTCCATTGTCACACTGCACTTGCTGAATTTCCTATCATTTCTCACCTCACCTATAGTTTATTACCTGTGCAAATTGTTCCTAGGTTTGTGCTATTTTTCTTACTATGCTTGTATCCTCGCTGTTCCACTGCAAGTGTATAAATCCTATTGTAGTTTCATCATTCTCTTTAGTCACGAATTCCATTGATAATTGTGACAAGAAAACGTTCTGGAATACATGATTCGTCCCCATGGTTGTGATATGAGTGCGCATTTAGTTATATTCATTGCATTATTAACAATAAAAGTATTTGCATTGTTTGGTCTTCATAATTGATTGAGAATGTCTTGCTCATTTGATCCCACCTTCCTTCGCCTTGATGCGTGTATAGAATATGTTTATCCAACAAGCCTCTTTCACGGGCAAAATACACACAACGAATGGAAATGCAATAGTTATACAGTTTATCCTGTTTTATTGTCATGTGATCTCCGCAGGCTGTTCAATGCGTCCGAGATCGGTGCAATCCGCGCGCGCCGGCTCTCCTCCGTCATCGTCAGCAACACGGAGATCGGCGTCGGCGACATACAGGCCGACGTGTTTCACCTGCGGCCAGGTGACCCGTGCGCGTCGCACTCCTTCGACGCCGGCAATCAGATCGACGAGACGCTGCTGGACGCCTGCTCGCCGTGGGCCACGTTTGACTACTTCGAAGGCAGCGCCGGCCCGTACAAGGCGACGTTCGTGGCGGTGGGCCTGTACGTGCTGCTGCTTCTCGCGATCGTGTTCGTCGGCATTCGGTGTCGCCGAGGCGGCCTCACCAGGAGAATGACGCGGTCGAAGAGCAGCGGTGCCGTGGGCGATTCTACCTACGGCCTGGCAGGCAGCGGTGTGGTTCGAATCATTGCCGAGGAGCTCAAGGTATGTATGCTTATGTGGAGTACTGCAGTAAAGGGCTCTCTTGAAGCACTAGTAGCTGCTGAGACACTTCAATACATCTTTCCATCCTTGGCTGCTAAGTTGGTATTTTGCCGTCTTCATGTTGAGATGGTGTAACTGTTGGTGCTAGTGCTGGTCTTGGGGATGGTGGTGGAGAAGGAGGAGCAGGAGGAGGAGCAGGAGGGGGAGGAGGAGCAGGAGAAGGAGGAGCAGGAGAAGGAGGAGCAGGAGGAGCAGGAGGAGGAAGAGCAGGAAAGGGGGAGGAACCCAAGGCCATAAGTTTGCTACCCTGAGTGATTAACATGATGGCTATGAGAAGTTGATAACAGATAAAACACACACACGGACATACGCTTTGGATTGATTTTGAGCTCCACGCAGCCTCACAACTTCCATGTTCGTCATTGTCACACGAGTCATATGTCTGTCCATGATCTAGCCTCCGCACTGATCGTTCCCGACAGCAAACTGTGTTTCCCTATCATGCGTACATGTCTTCAGGTGGAGGGTGAACATACTCGTCACGTGGGCATCCTTGTGAACGAGAGCGAGCGACGTCTGACGGTGGTGGAGCCGGATAGCATGACGGCGCTGCGACGCATCGACCTGGCGCTCACACGCAGCGTGGAGTTTCACATGTGCTTCGACGATGACACACTGCTGCTGCTGCGCTTCCCGCACTTCTACGACCTGGTGCTGCAGTTCAGACACGCCAGCGACCGCAACTTCTTTGTCCAGGACCTGAAGGTGGGTACTGAGATGATATAATGTGTGTGTGTGTGTGTGTGTGTGCGTGCGTGCGTGCGTGCGTGCGTGCGTGCGTGCGTGTGTGATTCGACTGATTCCCGACAATTATGGTCACACGCGTCTTTCTCCTCTTTCTCATTCTCCTAGCTCTTCTTTCATTCTCCTGGGTGGTTACCAACAGCCAGTGTATGCCGGAGTATGTGGCGTGGTGTGAGTGTGTAAAAAAAATGAAAAATGAAAAATAGGGATTGATTCACTGGCCAGAAAAAAGCCACTTCAATCAGCTGTGTGGTCGATACCAGGCTAGAAAATAGTGGCGGTCAATTCATCAGCCTTGCAAGCTGTTGAATGGTGTAATCCCAGCACAAGTTGCTATGTCTAACATAGCTGTTCGCTATCATCGCTTCCGCGATGGGCACGTCTGAGGTGTGAGGTGAGTCTTGTTTACACAGTTTGTGTTCCTGCAACACGGGCCGTGTACTACAGCAAACTGTGCTGGCTGTTGAGTGCGAAAAGCACCCTGATGAATAATACAGCTCCTGGGGTTTGCATGGCCCCAGCCTTTGAATTCGGGGGTGGGGGGGGGGGGGGTGTCTCTTTTTTTAGAGGTTCCGCCCAGGTAGTCGTGCAAACTCGCCTCCCTGGTTCCACTGTGGTTTGGACGCCGCTCTCCAGAGTTTCATTGATGATATTACGGCGGGTGATTGCAAGCCTGAGGTTGTCCAGGCTGTAATCAACTGCGAAGTTTGTTTGGCACACTCACTTTTCTGCCCGTCAGTAAGAGTAGAGGCTGGTTGGTGTATACTCAAGGCCACTGCATGAAGTTGTGCAGAATGCCTGCCACGTGCACTGGGTCGTACCAGATTGTGGTATTGGCACTCTTGTGATCAATCTTTACACCGGGACTCGGTATTATTGTCATTGTTATCCGGCCCGTGCTTGCATGCTATTGCAGTCATTATTCACTCCTCTCTCCCTGTACTCTGGTGTGTGTGTGTGTGTGCATGTGTGTGTGTGTGTGTGTGTGTGTGTGTGTGTGTGTGTGTGTGTGTGTGTGTGTGTGTGTGTGTGTGTGTGTGTGTGTGTGTGTGTGTGTGTGTGTGCATGTGTGTGCATGTGCGTGCGTGTGTGTGTGTGTGTGTGTGTGTGTGTGTGTGGGTGTGGGTGTGTGTGTGTTTGGGTGTATATTTTACTGTTCAGACCACGCTATCCAAACTGGGTATCGGCGAAGCAGACTTGTTCCCGACGCGACGCCGTCTTCTTGCCTACGCGTTCACCAAGGAGGATCGGCAGCAGCTGGTGGAGGACTTCTTCCGGCGCGTGTTCAAAGATGCGTTTGGCACGTCAACGAAGCCAGAGAATCCTCGACTGCAGCAGGTGCGGGGCATGATCTCGCCCATCGTCAGCCAGGTGGGAAGTCTGTTCGGGCGCGGCAAGGAGATCGTGGACGCGCGCGACATCATGCAGTGCGAACTCACCAAGAGTGAGCTGGCCAGCTCGCTGGGAATGAAACCCGATTCTGTGTTCGTCGAGCAGATCTTCAAGGTGGTGGACGAGACAGGATCTGGTACGGTTGCCTTCCAAGAGATGCTGACATTCTTGGTCAAGTTTGCCAAAGGCGACGAGGAGAACAAACTGCGGTTGATCTTCCGCATTTACAACACGGACGGCAGCGGCCTGCTGAAACGTGCCGAGTTCAACGACATGCTTAAGCACCTGCTGGAAGGAGCGGGGACGACGGTGGAAGACGCCAAGGTGGACACGACGTGGCGAAGCATGTTCAGCGACGCCGGCCTGGACGAGCAGAACGAGCTGACGTTCGAGGAGTTCCACCGGCTGTTCTCGCCGCACATGGCCCAGATCATGCCCAACGTTCACCTGGAGTTTGCCGGCATGAGCGAGGCCACCAGCCGCTCGCCACCGCACACCGTGGGCGTAAGGTCGCCGGCGGGTCGGCGTGGAACCGGTCACGACGGCGTTAGCCCGTCACCACGCCGCAAGGGATCACGGCAAGACAATGGTAGGTACAGTATTGTACAGGGTGCAAGCTATTAGAAAACCTTGTTTTTGTTCAAATATGTTGTTGGTTGACAGCATGTAAAATTACAAGGTGGAGGACACCGTGTTTGGAAACAATGACCTTTCTACTGGTCTAGGACCCATACGGTTCGGATGGTCTCAACAGACCGAAGCTCTACGAACCGTGGATGGTTGTAGAAAGGTCACTGTTTCCGAACATGGTGTCCTCTAAGTTACTTTGTTACATGCTATCAACCAACAACAGGGTACAAGCTGCACTGGACTATGAGCCGCACCCAAAAAAAATGTTGACACAAAATACAGCCTCCCATACATTTCCTCGTTCCTGATGATGTTCATAGACCCAAACCGGCATTGACTGAATAACAGAATTTAAAGTATTGCTTTTCTGGAGCAAAGAGTACTGTAATTTCACAAATTTTCGGTGTACTTTTATTTTCGGTACTTTCGGTGCGTTTGTTTCATACCTAAAATTTCAATACACCGAACAAACACTAACACACCTAATCCAATAGGGAACTGCTTCTCTGTACCGAACATTTCTGTTCACCTAACCTGGCATGTTGCCCTCATACTGAAAATATTGAGCACCGAAAATTTCTGAAATTAGAGTAGTACGGTCAATAATGATAGTGACTGTAGCATGTCCTGTGCTCCTGTGGTAAGACTGCGGCATCACGAGCATGTACTTGCCTGCCACTCATCACCAAGCATGTGCGATCATGTGATGATGCGATGATGTCATTTGCATATGTGATGATGTCATTTGCATAAGCCATGATGTCATTTGCATAAGCCATGATGTCCTTAGCATAACATTGTACACGTGGATAATGAGTTAGTAAATAAGCTGGCTGCTTATCCTCTACCTGCACTGTGCACATGCTATGCTTTCCCTTGACGCACACAGAGGACATCTACCAGAAGAGGACACGGTCGTTTGTGTCCGCGTACCAAAGCCATGACGAACAAGCGCGGCAACAAGCCGCCGGCCCCTCCATTCAGATATCGCCGCCAACCGTGGACGAGGAGCTGAGCGAGAAAGACAGCCTGCCCGAAGCGTACGAAGCTTGGCTGTCGGTGCGCCGCTTCATCAGCAACTACCAGGCGCACGTCTTCTGGCTGTGTCTCTATCACCTGGTGGTTTTCTGTATCTTTGCAGAGCGGGCGTATTGTAAGTCGTGTAGTGTATGCATGGTGGCTTGCTGTGAACAATGATGTACTGGCTTCTGGCTGTGTCTATATCACCTGATGGTCTTTCACATCAACCGGGTACACGTGTACCTGGCACAACTCTTGCAACCGGGTCAGTTCCGGGTACATTCAAGTGCGGCTATTGTACATCAGGGAGTCTTAGGCCTTCCTGATTGAGTCCCACCTGGGTAACAAGTGACCCGGTGTTCTTTTTCCAAGCGGGTCCAAGTACCCCCCCCCCCCCCCAACCGGGTCACTGACCCAGCTGACCCGGCTCTGGAGCAGACACTACATGCAATACCTGCAACAACTGAACACACACACACACACACACACACACCTCAGACCTCAGACATGCCCATCGCGGAAGCGATGATAGCGAACAGCTATGTTAGACATAGCAACTTGTGCTGCGATTACACCATTCAACAGCTACACACACACACACAAACACACACACACACACACACACACACACCTGTAGGAAATCATTCATCAATCGAGTAGTGTACACCATATCCAAGAATCTATGTGTCCTGGTCACTTTCTTGTCTTGTGTTCGCGGATACTCTGCAGATTATTCCGTAGAGCGCGAGCACCGAGGTCTTCGACGCATCGCCGGCTACGGCATCACGGTGACGCGTGGCGCCGCCTCCGCCATGATGTTCACCTACAGCACCCTGCTGGTGACCATGTGTCGTAATTTTATAACTCGCCTCAGAGAGACGCCCGTCAACCGGTTCATTCCGTTCGACGCGGCACACACGTTTCACAAGGTAGGGCCAGGAAAGTAATTTGCGGACACGTTCGTGCTGTGTCTACTTCAGTTGACAGCTTTGCGTTACTATGAGAATGCAGACTTCTCCAGTCCCAAGGAGGTTCTTCTCACCCGAGTTGTCTGTGTTGTCTGTGTTAAAAAGTTGAGTATGCATGTCACATGTTATGTACGGGCTACTGCACTTTGTCTGTACACTGAAGCATGTCTTATCCAGACACCTCAGATGCGGGCATGTCTCTCTACCAGGCGCCTTCAACTTGAATTGAAAAGGCGAATGTGCTTCGATTTCGGGGGTTTTCCATGCCATGTGCGCAATGCTCATACATGTATTGTATAACTCTTGTCACTGCCAACCTGTGGTATCCACACATGTCGTCAATGCATTCTTTTTCTATGATGTACATGACTGTACAATATGCTGGAAATACACTACATATAAAACTGATGTGATACGTGAGAGATGAGTTGTTCTGAGCTACGGCCGAATCTGAGATACAGGCAGTGTCTGGTCCCAAGGCGCCCGGATAAGAGACGTTAGAGTGTATATCAAATTCTAAATTCAGCCATGTTGTATTCCATTGTGCGAATGCCACAGTGTACCGTAAGGACCGAGCTGTGTAGGCGTGACAGCTTCAAGTTCTCTGCTTCTCTTCACCAGGTTGTTGCCATGACAGCGCTACTCTTCACATGCATACACATAATCGGACACTCGATGAACTTCTATCACATCAGCACGCAGACGGCGGACGATCTCAGCTGCCTGTTCCGCAACTTCTACCATTACTCGGACGAGCTGCCCAAGTTCCAGTATTGGATGTTTGGAACGCTTACGGGTAAGGATGGCATTAGAGATTGAGAGATGTGTAGGTAGTGTGAGTGTCCATATGCACGTCGTGCTTGTCTATGTGTGTGCCGGTGTGCCTTTGTGTGTTTGTGCCCGGACGTGTGGGTGGGTGGGTGGGGAGGGGGGGGGGGGGGAGGTATTGTGAGGGACGGTACAGTGTGTGGAAGTACCATATTCGCCAGGTCCAAGCAGCACACTGTTGTTTTTAAGACCAAAATCGTGCAGAAATACCCGTTATTATGCCGCAAATTTCGTTTTCGTTTTCATGCTGAGCAAATACATACTGGAATTTGGCATTTAGCCTCAAAGATTGGGGGTGGGGGGGGGGGGGGGCGTTGTTGACCCTGGACTATGCCGTATATGTGAGTGTGTGTGGCATGCACCCTCATGGTGACCGCGTATTTGGGCTGTTTGTGCCGACACTGCTGCGTTGCCTGCAGGCATGACCGGGTTCCTGCTGACGCTGGTGGTGACCACCATGTACATCTTCGCGCTGCCGGTCGTGCGCCAGTACCTCTACTTCGTCTTCTGGAAGATTCACCAGCTGTACGTGGTGCTGTACATCCTGCTGATCCTGCATGGTACTGGCAAGCTGGTGCAGCTGCCCATCTTCCAGTGGTACTTCCTAGCACCGGTAGTGTGCTACACTCTAGATCGACTCATCAGTCTGAGTCGCAAGAAGGTGAGCAGTGTCGTGCATAGTGCAGACTCTCCACTGCATGCAGTTCCTGTTGTTGATGTGTTTTACACTCGTATCGCTCTTATCTGGCATGCGTTGGGAACAGGGGTCAGTCATGGTTATATTCTGTGTTCTGTGCCGTGTACCATTCCTCTAACAGGTGGAGATAACCGTGTTGAAAGCCGAGCTGCTGCCGTCGGACGTCACTCACCTGCAGTTCCGCAAGCCGGACAACTTCCAGCACAAGTCCGGCCAGTGGGTGCGCATCGCCTGTCTGGCGCTCTCCGGCAACGAGTACCATCCGTTCACGCTCACGTCGGCGCCGCACGAGGACACGCTCGCCGTGCACGTGCGCGCCGTGGGCCCGTGGACGCGCAACCTGCGACGCGTCTTCGACCCGGAGAGCGCGCGAGTGCACCGCAACTCCGCCGGCCAGGTGCGTTTGTTTGTTTCTTCTTTTTTTTGAATTTGTTTAGAGCGCATGCAATTCTGCCTTCTCAGCAGAGGAAAACCGTCCAGTTCCGACTAAGAATGAATAACATATTATGTAAAGAGAAAAGGACCTATAAGTTACTAGTTATGACTAACAGTCCACCAAGGTAACGAGATATTATACAGTCAGATAGTGCGACAACAAGGCACAAAACTGACAGGGATATTGAGACCTTCGACGATCTGACACCTAGTTCCAACACATCTACGAAGCACAAACCAACAACCTTCCAATTTAGAAGGCTCAGGTGCGGAAAGTTCAATGAGGGGAATATTATGAGAGAAGGAAATATTAGAAAGAATCATGACATGAGAATTCTTAAGTAAATAATTCCAATGGGTGTGTGTATGTGTATGCTTGTCAGGTGCTGCTGCCCAAGCTGCACCTGGACGGCCCGTTCGGTGAGGGCCACCAGGACTGGTACAAGTACAGCGTGTCCGTGCTGGTCGGCGGCGGGATTGGCGTCACGCCGTTCGCCGCCATCCTGAAGGACATCGTGCATCGCATGGCCACCAACGTGAAGCTGCCCTGCAAAAAGGCAAGTGCTCTTTGGTGTGTCGGTTGATGTAAAAAACTGTACAAGACTGAATGTTGCTGCTCATCCTTGTTTAAGTGTTATTTATGTTACAAAAACAGGCGCTGTGGAAATTATATTCGTGACAAAGCAGTGAATCGAATAGCCATCCTCAAGGACATTGTGCATCGCATGGCCACCAATGCGAAGCTGCCCTGCAAAAAGGCAAGCATTACGGGCCTTTTCTTCAAATTCTCGAATATTCCGAGTCCTCATTGAAAATTGACTGTCACCACCAGGACTCGAACCAGGGACCTCCGCTTGAGGCCAGCGATGCTCTAACCACTGAGCTCTGGTGATTGTGTGCTGATAATATTTTGAAGGAGAACGGTCTTTGTTTGCTCCCGTTGCAGGTGTACTTTCTATGGGTAACTCGCACCCAGCGTCAGTTCGAGTGGTTCACCGATATCATTCGGCTAGTCGAGGAGCAGGACAAGAAAGGCTTCATCGACATTCACATCTTCATCACGCAGTTCTACCAGAAGTTTGACCTGCGCACCACCATGCTGGTAAGACTCTTGGCCACTACCAGTGCGGCCTGGAAGATTGTCCTAGGTCACATAGCTAGTCACGTGACAAGTCACATGACAAGTCACATGACGAAACAGACAATCACATGACACATCACATGCTGTCACATGACATATTTGTGGCATGCAGCATGATGGCTTGCACTGATAAGATCATAAGACCGTCTCCT
The DNA here is from genome assembly GCF_964019385.1 of Sycon ciliatum. NCBI lineage: Eukaryota > Metazoa > Porifera > Calcarea > Leucosolenida > Sycettidae > Sycon > Sycon ciliatum. The sequence goes on from NC_088643.1 coordinate 6,883,472, forward strand.
TGATATTTCGATTGAGTCCTGGCTCTGAATCAAGTTGCGTTCACATCAAGTTCTGCTCTGAATCAGGTTCCGTTGACATCGATACACTGCGTTAGCCACTCAACACGACTGATCACACAGCATGGGGTTGTGTTCCCCAAACAAGCAAAACAAAATGCACTGCATTAGCACTGTGTACATGAGTACTCCTACGCGTGACTAGTCACATGCATGATGTAGGTCATGTGACATGAACATGCCGTATGAAAACAACCCAGTGAACTGACTCGTAGCAATGATAGCATGCGATGTGTCATGTGACCACTGTGGGGAATATCCTGTGCTTGTCATGGGCTGCTATCACCATCATATTTTGTGCTGTTGGGCACATTGAAACTCTCTAATCCACTGTCAAAACAACTAGTGCCCTTTCAAGACAGATTTCGTGGCAAAATAGAAAAATAGGAAGCTTAACTACTTCCCCTGATTGTTTTGTGTAACTAGCCATCACACCTTTTTCCAAGATGCGAAGGCTCCACAGTTTCAGGCCCGTGCGCCGGTGCCCTTGAAGGGGGGGGGGTTCCGGGGGGCCTCCCCCGGGAAATCACGGTTTCAAAAAATGAAGCAAAATTCTGCATTTTGAGCGAAAAAAAGGGGGGTTCCGGGCACCCAGGAACCCATACGGGGCACGCGCCTGCCACTGTAGCCATATACTAAATTCACTTCACCCTCACTGCATTATTATTATTATTATCCAAAATATTTTGTGCCAGGCCAATCTTCAAGAATCCCATGCGCTGTTTCTCTGTTTTCATTTGCTCTCCACTGTCTGCGCATGTAGTACATCTGTGAGCGGCACTTTCAGAAGATCTCCAACCGCAGCCTGTGCACGGGCCTTCGCAGCATGACTCACTTCGGACGGCCGAACTTTGCCACCGTGCTGTACGGCCTCCAGGAGCTGTACAACGGCCAGGAGAGCAAGATCGGCGTGTTCTCCTGCGGACCACCGCCAATGACCAACGGTGTTCAGCAGGCCTGCGATCACTGTAACCAGTTCGAGGGGCCGCTCCTGATTCACCACTACGAGAACTTCTAGGTCGTAGTTTGGCGCCGACGTGCATTGTATCTGAAGAGTGTTGTCCGGAATGGCTATGGTGTGTTGTCACTGCCGCGTCAAGAGAGTATTTGAACGTGAGTGCACACTGGCAAGTGTAAACATACAGCCTAGTTGCTTGCCGCAGAGCCAATGGCGGGCTGATACTGTGAAACGCCCAGTGTGTCTGTACTGCCCTGCAACTTGTCAGGTTGGTACACACAGCGGCAAGCGCTATGCCGATGTCCAATGCTGCATCACCGCGGCTCAGTCCTACCGTTCTCATCGAGTTTACCCATTACGGTGCCCTGTATAGACACACATGCCTGTCACCTGACCTCAGTGTTTGATGTATGCCTGTCACGTGATGTGGTTGAACCAATGTATGCATGCCATGGTTGAGTTTAGAAGATATTATGGTTTATTCTGGATTTTAACTATTTCAGACGTACTACGCCGCACATAACCACCCCATTGTTGCCTCTGCTATGCCAACCGGTCTACTTATACCCAGGCCCCGTGCTATCTCTGCTCGTCTCAGTATGATGACGTCATGACCACGTATTGCCTCAGTATGATGACGTCATGACCCTGTACTGCCTCAGCTGGGTACTGCTACACGTACAATGTACGAGGGCTCTGCACGAGACCCTACGCGGTGATCATGACATCGTCGCTGTACACAGCCACGCAGTGCTCTAATTAAGCTAGACAAGACTATTCACCCGTTTACTCACCCCATATCCACTGCATTTATTTGAGTTATCTTTGCACAACTGTAGTTCCATGCACGCGCCGGTATGCATGTACAGAGATACAAACCATGTACAGTGCTGCTCAATGAAATCCGATCGCGAGAGTCCAGTACGCCTAGTGCGCTGCACCTGGGGACACTGCCGGGGATGTTCACAGGTGCAGGGTGCAGAGTTGACTCACCGCGGCAATGGGATTTCATTGAGCAGTGCTGTATGTACATAGTGGAATCCTGCTGCAGATAATGATAATAATAATAATATCAACCTCTGCTGCTTACCTTCTTTGCCAGTCCATTCTAAGTTATACTTAACTTTACATGGAGATTGTGTTGTGTGTGGTAGTCGGCTTGCATTGTACGTATATTGTGGGCAACTGGTGCCTCGTTGCAGAGAGGTACTGTATACGATTACGAGTACATGACATGTACATTGTACATCATGGTAAACATGCATCTGACCTTTCAAAGCCCATCATCCCTTCACATGCCCATGCCCATGCACTGCACTGAGTCTGTCGGAGAAGGCACGGCCAGGGGTACCACTAAGGCTCTCGTTGTTCTGTGGAGCCGCACTCGCATATCTTTGCCAATCATGGCATACTCCTTTTATTTCGGCTGAAACCAGTTTTGTCAAATTGTCCGAGTAATGACACTGTTCCAAAACTCACCCCACGAAGTTTCGTGGTCCGAAAATGCG